>NC_044571.1:53481529-54081529 GCF_901933205.1 Camarhynchus parvulus
AGAAAGAAAGAAAGAAAGAAGAAAGAAAGAAAGAAAGAAAGAAAGAAAGAAAGAAAGAAAGAAAGAAAAGAAAGAAAAGAAAGAAAGAAAGAAAAGAAAGAAAAGAAAGAAAAGAAAGAAAGATATACATGCACACACAGTCCAGTGTAGCAGTCAATGGTCTTGTTATTCATATAAATACCTAAATCTCCTTAGACTCTGGCTGGGCTCTTAGCTTCAGTGACATCTTGAAGGAATATGATAAAACATGCTTTCCAACACCAACTTTCTCCTTTCTTGGGAATAAACTACTTGTTATTATGACAAGGTAGTCGTTGTGTTCCTCTGGCTCTGATAGACCTGATCAAATAACTTCCTATCAGAGTGGCCAGCTTCTTATTCCCTGAGACAGAAAAAATGTGTTTCTTCCTCTCCATTCTATTAATAGTGTTTAGATTCTAATGGATTGGTCTTGAGGAATTGAATTCATACCTGCTGAAAGCACCAGCTCAGGCTTGATTCAATCAGCAATATAGATCATTTGTGGACCATGGGCAGCCTCAGGGCAATGCTTCTTCAAAAATAAGTAAGAAAGTATGATCTGAACTCTGTATAAATCCACATCAGACTTATAACAGGTGCGTTGAAGTAAAAGTAATTTGGAAAAAAGATTAGTGTTCCTTTCAGGAATATGCAGATTAATGAAGTAATTAGGACAGAGGGCCAGATCCTCAGGGCGTTGTAAATCATCATCACTTAGCTGAAGTTACTGAAGCTCTGCTGATTTATAACACCTACAGAATTGATCCAGTAGCAAATCCTTAGTGATGATGTTGGTGTTTTCTCCTGGTAATAGAGCTGCAGGCATCCAGGATGACAGTTGGTTTGAGGGGCAAGTTCAGAATATAGATAAAAGACAACTTGCATATTTAGAGCATGTGGGGAACTTAAGACTGCAGAAGACCTTCTGGAGTTTCTGTGTTCAGTTCCTTTTTAGTGTTGCAAGCAATGACATCTTATCATGCCATTCAAATTTTTTCTTAGAAACAAAAAGTGGTTGGTTGAGGCAGGATGGTATTTTAAGCGCACACAGCATTACTCTGAAAAACAGATTGAATAGAAATTTTATCACATGCTGCCCTCTGGTTTCTCTTATGATCATTATTTCATCTTTCATTTGAAAAAGGGAGGAAATTGTCCATTAAAAAGGTGGTGATAGGGGGTGTGCTGTGTCTGCTTGTGGGATCGATATAGACGGCCTATGTTTCTAGAACATTGAGGAACATGGTAGAAAGGCACAGTAAGTTGACTTGGTGCTCTGTCGAGCAGTAGGAAGCTTCGCTTAACTTGCCACCTGAGGTATCTGCTCATCTGGGAACAGTCAGCACACCCCAGTTCTCTGTGCTCTGTCTACTGAGCGAGGAGTTTGGTCTGCCTAATCTTTAGTGCTGGCAGCAATATGCAAAGCCAGAAGGACAACAGCTTGGCTTACAGGTAGCATGCTGAGTCTGCAAAGACCAAATAGATTGAAAGACTGTCTATTGACTTGTAAATTCAGGAAATTTGATAGTGAATCCTGTGGTGTAGTGAAAATGCAAAAGTGCTCTGTACTGTTTATGAATGCAATTTACAGAATAGGATTATACTTTGGATGAAAATCAGATTTTTATGCAGAAGTTCTGAATAAACTCTGGTAATTTTTGATTAGTAATGAAGTGTAACCTCAGCTCCACAAACATTTGAAATTGTGTCATTGTTTTTAGCTGGAGATTTTTGCTTGCTTCAGATACCAGAGGAGTGCATATGTGACAATGTGGTGTGCAGGGGGAAAGATGTGAGAGAAGGAGAGAAAGGAGGGCTTTATTGATCTTCCAAAATGCTGCTCCTGATTACTGATAGGGAAGATAGAATGGATAGGCATTTGGTGTTCATTCCTTAAACTCAATCTTTTTTATTTGAATTTTTCTAAATTTCCATATCTCCAGAGAAGAATGAAAATGAACATTTTGCTGAGAAACGTGTTTTGATATTTCTAGATGTATTTTTTCTGACTAGCTTTGAGAGTCTCTGATGCTTTGTAGATTCAGTTAAGGTACCATCAAATCTTTGCAAGGCAATGTATACAGAAATTGACTGTCATGAAACACTAATAAAAGTTATCAAGCTTGTTGTCTTTCGAAACTTGTATGTTCTTATTTTCCTTATCAAATGCAGCGAATTTTGAATGAGAGCTGCTTTATTTATTCAACTAAGTTGTTTTGGAACAATAAGAATAACAAAAGATTTCCATGAGTGTTTTGCTGGAAAACTATTATTTGTTCCTCATAACAAAACACTGGCTCTCCTGCAGCGGTGTAGTTACATTTTAAATCTGGAGCTAAGTCATATTGACATTAAAGAGAGCCTGCCTATGGTGAACAGGTTAAAATATCTTAATATTTAACTGATGAGTTTTGGAGTTGTGGCTTCAGGGTTTTTTTGGTTTTTCAGTGGTTTGTTGGGTGGTTTTTTTTAGAGAGGAAAGGTATTTTTTGTGTTGTTGGTTTTTTCTTGATTTGTTTTTAGAAAGAGGTCAAAGAATTCAGGTCATGAAGAAGTTCATAGCAATATCTGGTAAATCTAAGGTTTGAGACAGAACCCTGTCGCCTGCAGGAATAAGATAAATTCAGATGATATTTTAAGTATCAGTAGTAGTGCATGTGTTCACTGGCTTAGTATTCTTGAGGAAGTTGCACAAGAGGAGACAAACTCAGCCAAATCTGCAGGAATGTGGCAGTGTGAAAGAGCTTCAGAGGAATATGGGCTAATTTTGAATAGTGCTACTTCCATTTCATATGCATTCATCACTATTAAAAATTAGTTGGAGGATGAATTGCATAATTTCTAAAGGAGCTCACACGTATGTAAATACAATTTGGATAATGAAATCTAAATTTTAGAAACTGTTTGCTAGCTATAGTATTTCATGGGAAATGGTACATGTTAAATCAGTAGCAACACGAACACCCGACAGTTATTTTAGTATATTGCCCAAAAAAGGGCGCTTTTTAGACGTACTATGCAATAAAAGTTATTAATTGAGCCAAACTTACTACAGTAAGAAAAATTCCATTTTTTCTCAGGTGTTTATCTGCAAGGAGAGCATTTACCCCTCTTCTGGGAGCAGCTTGACATTGGATAGGAGGAGAGAGGAAAGAGGAAATATGTGACAAAAGATGAGAGTTGAAATTTGCTGGGCAGAACAGGGAACAGAGGTGCAACCAATTGTAGGAAGGATAGAGGAAAAGGTTGCTCTTTTTTTTACCTGTTCTTTTTCTTCCCAAAGGGACAGTCCCTTCTATGATGTTGTCTGTATTAGGCAAGCCATTGTAAGCTAGCTGATCTGAGAAAAAGCATGAGGAAGAGACACAGCAGGCCAGAGATTTGTCTCTAGTCTTTTCTTATTTTCTCATTTCTGGTACATTCAGAGGTTTTTTCCATCTTATGTGTCCGATTTTCCAAATTAATCTCTAATACAGCTCAGTCAGGAGAAAAAAAAAAGAAAAGTAGATAAAGAGGAAAAAAAAAAATAATGTTTTGAATTGCCTGTAATGAGTACCTAAAAGAAAGAGAATCGGCTGGTTTGCTTCCAAACTGTTGCTGAATCAAGTCTCGTCATAGTCATAAAAGAAATAAAATAAAAGAAGTCATTAGAGATGCTATGCAAAATTTTCCAGATGGCAAAGCCTCAGGAACTTTTAGCCTGATTACAAGCAGTATGAAAAAGTGACTCTGATGGTTACCAAGACAGCAGCCACCATGTTTGGTGACCTTTCCTTATCATCAGGTGGGTTTGTTGTAGATGTTAATGGAGAACACAGACTTACCTCCAAGGCCAGTGTTTTGGGGCATTTCAGATTTCCCACAGGAAACTGACTACTGAAGGAATTTTTCTTCTTTGATAAATGGATTTTCACCGGAAACTTTGGGATGGGTGTCAGGATATTATCTTGGCGTCTATCCTCAAAAATTCAAATTCTGTGTTAACTAGTTTGGTCCTGTCTACAGTGAATGAGTTAATCAGGAGCAACCAGGCATGTCTGACAAGCACAATAACAAGCATGATAGCTTGGAAGGTGTTTTCAGCATGTGGCATTTAGATATTTTGACAGTGTACATGCAACCATTTTGAAGTACCTTACGTAATACACTGTGGGAACAGTGAGGAAATATCTAGGATAATGACATATACAGGTGAGTAACTGGGTCCAAGAATGCCTCTGACAAAACCTAACATATCACAGTGTATGGGGTAGATAAGTATTCTAAGAATAGGACTGTAGAGTCTGAATGCATGTGGATATCTCTCTTTCCATGGGAGTTATGGTCTCACTAGACCTGACCTTTTTAAATCTGAAACTTATCTAAAATTCCAAATTCTTATACCTCACTGCACAGTACCTCCAGTAACTTCATAAGGGCAGGCATGTCTCTGACAGGTATTTGAAGTAACAAGGTTATTTACCTTAGATACCTTAGATACGTGACATCTAAACCATTAAATTAAGAATGGATTTTATGTACTTTCTTTAAAATGTAATTAAATCTTCATTTAGATATAGACTGGCAATTAATATGAATGAAAATGCAGGATGATTTTATAAGATTTGCAGCTAGACAATTCAATGAGTTGGCTAGGGGATGATAATAGCTTGTCCAGTTTTTTTGTGTAGCATATTAAGATGAGTTTGTGGCTCAAAGCCTTTTCCAGCCATCTACAAACAGCAGTATTCATTCACTATGATTAGGACTGAGTTTGATATGAGGTCAGCAGCTGATTCATTAAGTATCCTGACCTCCTTTCAGTGTCTTTTTGCTCCACTAAATTCTGTCTTTTCTATCTTTTCTCCCATCATGAGTTCATATCTTTGTTCTGTGTATGTGTAGAGGCTTTTCCACTACTTTTTGGTTTTGTTTAGTCAATGATACTCCCTTTTATATGTATGTATGTGTGTATGTCTATAAATATATCCTTCTGTTTACAAACATCAGATACTTTTGGTATAATACTTTCTACATTAACTGACATTTTGTCTCCAGAAGGTAAAGATAATTCATCCCATGGAAGAGTTGAGCTCAGGTCATACAGGCACGTTAAATTGCTTGATACTTAGAAGGGATCCAGAGCCTTTCCTGCAACTTCCATGAAGCCTCAAGACTGTAAATGAATTGTGACAAACTTGAAATTCATGTTTTACAGAGAATTTGTCAAATTGACTTCCTATTTGAATTCCAAATTGGATTGGTCATACCGAACTATTTTTTTCTGAAATTTGTATTTTAAAAATATTTTAAAAGATGGGAATAAAATTTATAAAAGGTTGACAGCAACAGGGAAATCTGTCATGACATTGTTTTATCATACTTTACCAGTCAGCCTACATTTCATATTTTTTTTTCTCTGTATGTCATAACATTTTTTACCATATGAATATGCATTACACTTATTCTTATAGCTTATTTTATTATAGCTTGTGATGTTCAAAGGAAAGTTTTATTTTATTTGCTATTAATCAAAGTTTTGATTGTCTATGCATTTTTTTGGTATGTAAAATCAGTCTTATTGAAGTCATTAGCTCCACTTTGTTTGAGGGTAATTGTTGTTCTTTTTTATTATATATATATCTATTATTGTAGTAATGAATATAATTTAGATTATTGAACCTGATAATTCTTTGGGCGAGTTCACAGCAAGGGCACTTTGGGCTGAATGAAAAGTTGTAAAACTTTAGTCAATAAACCAATTAATGTGTTAACAGTGTACACTATTAGGCGGTGGTGCAATGCTGATCATACAACAGTCTTTAATCTTGAAGAGGAATAAGGTATTAGTCTCCTTTTTTTATTTGTGATTTAAAATTATGTGAGGGTAGTGGAAAGTAAGAGTAAGTTTCTTCAAATTATTCTTTCAAATAAATCACTTTTGAATAGGACCTAGCTTTAAAAAAAAAAACCAAAGATAAACAATGAAAATAGTGTAATTTAAGAGATTGCTTCAGCTTCTTAAAACGCAATTTGTTTAGGAAATTAAATGCCTATTATAATATTCTGAGTGCTATCAATGGAATTAAGTGAGGGTTTTATTTTCAGGAAATGATAAACTGTGTAGCAGACTATGCCACACCCTGCAGTTTGTCTCCCCCCTTGTTTTAAGATTAAGAGCCTCAAGTATCATTAACAATCAAGGCAGGCTTTCCTACAGGAACAGTATCATTACAAATAAGTAGCTTAGCACTCTGTGCACGTTAATGCACTGAACAAATCCTAGCACTGATTTGCGAGCTCTAAAGCCCATTAGAACACAGGCCCCAAAAGGGGCAAATCACTGAAATGCACTAATTATCGGTCAGGCTCTTCAGAAAGACTTTGGGTCAATGCCAGCCATTTTCAACATTTTCAGTAAATTTAGACTGAGTTTTTTGTTTGGTTCCTTCAAAGAAACTTGTAGGTAGAATTTGTTTCATGCATGTGTTTATTGAAACCTTATGGACTTACGTGAGGTTTTGTGTTAAAAGAAAATGCATATTTAATAAATTCCAGAGTATTGCTGGGATAGGAAGGGCTATTCACACTGTGCCATTTCTGAAACCTAAATTTAGCCTGTCCTTGAACCTGGCCCAGGTTGTATCACCATTGTTACTTGCCTGTCTGTTGCTGGGGAGCTGAAAAGCAGTCAGCATAAAATAATAAATGAGTAAATGTTTACGCCAATGTCATGCCTGGTGCACTGCAGACTGTCTGGGGCGGGGAACTTCTCTGTGAAAAATGGACAACCTGTGAATTTATGGCTCTGTCAGGTCATTCTCATGTCTAAGGGAATGGGTATAGTGGTTATCGACCAGCAGAGAATTTATATCTGGGATTGACTATCGTTTTTCAGTACAATGGATTGTTTCTCGCATGTCTCATAAATAATGTTCAGCTTTTCATTCAAACTAATGAGTATACCAAAAAGTTGTATTTTCTGCTTTCTTTCTGCTTGGTGTTCAAACAGTGTTGACATCTTGCCACTTTCTTCTGCCGCTTTTATATCTATGAGGCCTGAGAGAGAAAAGAAGATAAACAGCTATAGAAGTGCCTACTTGCTTATTTTTTTTTTAAGCAGTCAGAAGCCATTTGTTAAAGGATGTGTACTGACATTGTCTCTCATCCTGACTGAGTCAGTGGTAATGGGAATGGTTCTCTACACTTTGGCATCTCAGGTTGAAAATGTTCCAGGAAGGCGGTAGAAACTAAAGCTTCCACTAAGTAAATGGGATGTTCATTGGCTTCAGTGAAACTTAATGTATTTTTACAGTACAGCAGAGGTTGGCAGGGGTTTTAAAGCACATATTCCTTCAAATAAGCTATTCATTCATGTAGGAGCTGACAAAAGCAGCCACTTATGGTCAGGTAAGTTTGTTCTATCTAACTAGAATAAATCCATCATTTACCCTTCTGGTGAGAGGACCTCGGTCCTACACCACACTTTCTTTCAACTGTTTTTGTGGGAGCAGGGGAGAATAGGAGAAGACAGGGTAATTCAAATTGTCATAAAAATTCATTGTAGGCTTTTCCAGCCTACATTCTTCATTTGTAAGCAGGCTGCACGCAGGAATTGGTGGAAAACATTGACCACAAAACTTGTGGCTTTCTAAGTTTCACAGGGAAAGCAGATGTCAGTATTAGGGATATGGAGCCTCTTCTGGTGTGACTATTCCTCTGTCCTCTTTAGAGCTAAGGCAGCATTCGCTCCTTTCTGCCACGGACTCCAGAGCTGTCTGCTCACTTAGTGCTTGTCTAGCAACTGTGTACTTTGGCAGGCTGCACTGGGGACAATACTGCAGCTTAATTCCCAATTTAGCTTGATGTGAGCCAGCTTTGCTTTTGCTAGTAGTGTAGGCATGGGAAACGTGGTGGCAGCTCTTTGCTGAAGTAATTACTCAGAATCTCCTGGACTGGGCAGTCCTTAATGGAGTGATACAATGGATACACTCTCACATCAAACGTGAGTGGTAGGAACTGTTGTACAGTTTACAGCACAGAGGTAACAGATCTCCTGGGGATTTGCACGTCACAACACACTGAGAGCTAGGCATGACTTCTTTTCTTGGAAGGGGAAGGGATTGGTTTAGTTTGGCTTTTGGGGGGGGTTGTTTGTTTGGTTGATTGGTTGTTTTTAAGGGGGTGTTGTGTTTCTTTGGATTTTCCCTTCAGCTTCATTCTCCCTCAGAACAAAGATGTACCCATTCTTAAAATGCAAACTATACCTTATTTTTTTTCCTTTCAGGAAAATAATTCCTTTCTACTGATTTCTAATGCTTTACTTGTGCTATCATACAGTAGAAATACTGCATGGGTTTATGTTACAATGCATTCCTTTTCATAATAAGAGCAAGTTTGATTAAGAAAGGCCAGAAGTGGATAAACAAATAGATTTTTTTCTTAATCTTTATTTAAGTTTATTTTAGTATACTTCAGCTGTATTTTAACTGCTGTATATTAATTTGGATTTTTTTCCCCTGTGTCTTTGTGAAGGCAGATTTTGGTTGCAGTTGTAGTAGATCACCAATCAACACTAAAATATTTTGCCTGGATTTTGAACTCTTAATATCGCAGTTAAAGGATATTTGGATTAGGTTTGGTTTGAATTATTTCTTCCTCCTGTTTGAGGGAAATACAATTAAGGCTGAAACAAGATCTTTTTGCTTAATAAAGAGAGAACAGTGTATCCGATATGTGTATCTATATTCTCAAAGTCTCAGAAGTGAATTCATTAGAAGGGAAGCTAAAGTAGTGATTTGGTGATAAGGCAGGATGCTTCCACATGGAAGATTTAAGTTCAAATTTACAGCTTCATGCTTTGGAATAGCTACTAATAAGAAGACATGGTATAATTTTTTAACAATTTTCCCCTTGTCATACACTGAATTGCAGTAATTGAAAATGGGTGCAGAGGCTCTGGTCAAAGAATGAAACCTATTCAGGAGTTCCTGACTGAGAACCTCCTGTCCCATGGCAAGGGACCATGCTAATTGAAACCCTGACGAAGGGCAGGATGAAACTATTTCTAAATGCAGGCCCAATGTTAGTTGTGTGAGACATTTTTATGGTTGGACTTGGGGGTTGTTTTTCATTGTATTTTCACTTGAAAAGAGAATTTAACTGTAGCTGAGCAGTAATACTTCACCAGGCTTTGCTTGCTAGAGCCTGCTAGGCATAGCTCCCCCGGGAACAGCATACTCCCCTCTGATGCCTCTGAACAGCCAAGGTTTGTTTTCCTTGACCTATGGATTTCATCCCAATCTACAGGGATCCTGGAGCGCAACTGATGCTCTCTCCCTTGATCCATCCGAAAGCATACTGTGTTGCTATATAGCTGGTGGGCTTAGACAATGTATACACATAAAAGGCTCAAATAGAAACCACTGACCTTGTTTGCTTATTCTAGCATGGTCTTTTTTATCCATTATGAAACTGAGATCAAATGCACAGTGGTGCTGAAAGCAAAAGACCTGTCATGGACAGCCAAGGGAATGTGTGTCCAGTGATGAGGATCAGTAAAGGAGCTGCATCTGACTCATGTGATGCAGAGTTAAATATGTCTCAAGCTCCCATAAATGTGAGTGACAAAGAAGGCTTGCCATTCTTTGTGAGCTTCATCCTTTATGCATTGGTATACTTTTCACAGCATAGTATTTCCTTTCTGTATCCCCCATGCCAATGTAGGTTTCATATCTAATCCCTTGGATTCTATCTGTGTGTCTAAAATGCATCCCATAAGCTCAGTTAGAGCTTACATCCAGTATTTTGAATAAGCAAGTAGGATTTCTTGAATAGTACTTCATTTGTAAGAATTTCCATGCATGGTACTATGGTCAAAATTGTGTTGATAGCTCGTAAATTTCTCAAGAGAAGAAAGATTATGTGTTCATGATTTACACAGAAAAATTATTCTTCTTTCTGCTGATATTTGCTTGTGGGTTTTTTGTTTGCTTCCAAAAAAAAAAAAAGGTTGTGCACTTCGAGATGGCTGTGTAAGTATATATATTTTTAATTGTATAATAGATATGATGCTGTGCTGCTCAAAAATTATATGCTGTGACAAAGCACTGAGCCAAGATCTGGTGCTCAGTCTCTTAACTTATTTAAAGATTTTGAATAACCCTTGGTAACTCACTTATCTCTGTAATTAATTTCACATCTGTGAAGTAAAAGTGATTCTTACTATTTCTCTTCCTTATATGTATCACTGTTAAATAGATGAGAGAAAGATTATTTAAAAAGAATATTTCTATTAAACAAATTGAGCTTGCTGTATTTTATCTGGGTTTTCAGTTAATCCTCTAATTTACTCAAATGAGATTATTAAAAGTAAGAAAGTCCTTTTTCACTGTTGTAAAACAGAAAGGAGAAATAAAGTCTTTTTAACTATAATGAAAGTAGGAATCATTATTACAATTTTTTTTAAAACAGAGAGTTTTATTCTTGCATAAGTATGAGGAAAAATCCTTTTTTTTCCCTTTTCCAAAGTCATATTCACTTTTCCATTTGTGTCCCATTGATCAATTTGGGTTTTACACTTAAAAACATAATGAGATTAATGTGTATTTGCATTATATAGAACAACACATACATTTTTAATGCCTTGCATTCAAATTATAGCTTAGACTATTTTTATAGGTCTCCTTACTGTGAAACTCATGCCATTTCATCCAGTGAGTGATTCAGTCTCTAAAGTCTGGCAAAGCAAATAAACATCTAACAGCACAGTGAACAACAATGTTGTACGTTTCAGAACAGCAGTATTACCTTTAAATCATTAATCTGTCTTCAGAGGGCTTGATATAGAATAGTGCATTTTATTCAGTGTTGGTGCATATTGTTACTAGAATGAGTATTCAGGCCGCTTAGAAATGAGTAAGAGAAATACAAAGTTCTAGTATGTTGTCCCAAAATCTAGTAAGTTTCTAAATAATCAACTATTGAGGTGAGATCTGGAAACGACTAATGATTTCTAAAATGAAGGTGCTGCCCCAGCTGTGTAAAGTGGATACTTTCAGGGTTTGACAGCAGCTGAGAAGATGTTTTTAAAACTGTAGTTTTATACCAGGGCACTTACTTTTCACCATAAAATGTATTTTCTTTACCTATTAAAGTGCAAAAACCACTTCAACTTCCAATGTAGCTGCAAATATAACATTTAATTTTCAACATATATTTTCTTTTGCCTCTGAATATGAACAAAACTGGTTTCAGTGACTCTAACTAGTGGAAATACTGTGAAGTAGGATTTGGATTATTATATAAATTCTTGATATTTTTCTGAGAGCCTAATAAAAATACCAGAGCAAAACTTCCAAAGATATTTCTTCCTATCTGAAAATAGTGTATGTGTATGCTTCAATTTCTAAGTTTTGGGGCATGCAAAATTGGGGCTTGATTATCTTATGATAAGCACCTATTGTGTATGGTCAGTGATCAGCATTATTAATGCAGTAATGGTTATTAATGCTACTGTAATTCTAAAATAAACAGAATAGAATGGTTCAGTTTGAAGGGAGCCACAAGGGCAGTCTAATCCAGCTGCCTATTGGATTTATCTTTCTGATATGTTTGGCTGAACTTTAATACTTAATTTAAGAGAACTTACATACTTAAGTACTTAAAATAGGTAAAATCATTCTCTAAGAGGTAAATATTCATAAAATGATAGAGGTCATGTATCCACAGATGGAATTTGTAAGAGATGAATTTCATACTAACTCAAAATTCAGGCAATTAGGCCTTACCTACTGGCAAGGCCAAATTGCAGAAACGTTTTTTAGCTAATTGGAAAGGAACAAATCCAACAGTAAACTCTTTACCTTGCATGAATCACAAAGTTACTCAGCTAAAGGCAATGAAATATTTTTGGTACATGCTGATATAAAGATTTCCTAAAATTAGACAAGACTTTGAAAGCTAGATTTGTTATTTTGAAATTTTGGGGAGTTTTAGTTGAATAACAGCTTATAAAAATTCTTAGTGTTTGTTATAGAAGATCAATCCTTGGCTTACATTAGAGAAACTGTTTCAATTTTCATGCAAGTCACAACCTTCCAAATCATTGTGCCATAAAAAGCAACCTTACTCTTTTCTCTCCTCTCCCACTTTTCCCCTTAAAATGCTGTTATTTTTGTCTTTGTTACCACACACATGTTGAGAGTTTATTCTTTCACTTACAGGAATTTCTGTGATTCTGAGTGCCGCTGGAAGACAGTAAGCTTAGATTGAATGTTAGGAAGAAATTATTTTCTGTGTGGGTGGTGAGGAATTGGAACAGGTTGCCCAGAGAAGCTATGGATGCCCCATTCCTGAAAGTGTTCGAGGCCAGGCTGGCATGGTCTAGTGGGAGGTGTCCCTGCCCACGGCTGTGGGGTTGGAAATACATGATCTTTAAGGCCCCTTCCAACCCAAACCATTCTGTGATTCTATGGTTCTACAGTAGAAAACCAGCAACCTTAATTTAAAAGACCAGTGGAGATGTTTTGGAAGGTTTTCTTCTTAAATTGATAAAGGAGCATTCAGACAATCCTTTCTGCTAACATTTCTGCTAGAATTTCTGTATAATGCTGAAAACTTAAGCCCTTCAAGCTGTTAAGAAAGTAGCTGCAACTATACCTATGCAGTGCAAAAAATTAAAAGCATAATCATATGAGGTTTTTAAGGTTTGTTACTATTTATAAAAATCATTTTAATTTCTTTTGTGCTGACTTTTTTCTAACTTTTTAATCTAAGATTATGCTGTAGCTGATTTTCGGTTCTGAGATTCTTCTTCAGTGCTATATACATTTTTATGTAAAAAAAGAATCACTAAAATTTAGAATTTTGAAAAGCTACATTTCTCGTCATATTTGAATCACTTTTAGTAAAAGACAAATTGTTTTCTTTTTTTTTTATTTTTCTTCTGGAACAAGTGAAAAAAGAGAAGCTGGCTTTGAAATCAGCTAAGTCCTAGTATGGTTTTGTTTTTCATCATGAGTAAAAATAGAAAGAGTATCTTATTAATTTTTTTTGTTTGTTTTCTTCAGGAAAAAATTTTGGAACAGAATAGGTGATGTAGGGAGATGCTTAGAAAACAAATATCACTGTAAGTCAACAGCTTTTCAGCAGGCTATTTTCTTGCAGAGCCTTGCAAGGCCATACATTGAGACAGTGTGGATAGGTGGTGTCTCACCTGACTAGCATCTTTCTGGAGTAAATAATCTAAGCCTTTTTTCTTAGTGATGCTTATGGAATGCTTTGTTGTACAGGTAGAGAAACAGCATATCTTTGTTGCTCTAAGGAAGCTGGAGGCAATCGTGTTGCATCAGATTTTGGAAAGACAATAGTATATGCCAAGTCAGAGATCTTTTGACTTTCAATTTCTCTTCTTTATAATAACTTCTACAGATTTGATTAGTGAGTCTTTTATCTCTGGCAACTTTTGAAGTAGCATAATATTGTGTTAAAAACAAGTGGAAGATTTTGAGGTATGACTCCAAGTGCTGGTCTGGTTAGAATGTAAGTCAGCATCTCTGCTCAGTACAGAAAGCTGGAGATGGAATTGTGGGCATGAAGGAGAGGTCTTTTGGTGCATACTGAGAACCTTACACAAGCTTATAGAAGTTCTAATCCCTGGTCCCTAGTCAAGATGAGAAATACTATTGCTTTATAATTGTATTTTGCATCTCTTCTTTTGTGTTGTTTCAGTTGGTTTTGAAAATTAATTACACAAATATTTCAATGAAGTGATTTTTTCAGCATCAGTGATCTCCCACACATGGAAAAGCTTAAAATAGCTATTACACTGGTTTGATGGACAGGAACATGATAGGAGGACTTAGATTAGCTTGGAATTTCCAATTAAATAGTATGACAGTTAACTTTTAAGGCCAGTGACAATAACCCAATGGTGTATTAACAGGAGTGACTTCAAAGAATATGTGACATCTCATTTCAAATAATTTCTTCAATGTCCAAGAATATAATCTTCTCTATGTTTGCATATGTTGAGTAAAATTGAATCCCTAGATTGTTTGTCATTATTCATTCTTGTGGAAATTATTGAAACTGCTCTTACTCTTCAAGTTTGGCATAAGCCCTTATTCAGTTTAACAGTGCTGTGATTTCATCACTGTTATGTTTTTGTTTATCAATACTTTATCCTTGTTCTTTGCTTACTCTATAAATGATGAATTTCAGAAAGATTTTGAAAAGTGAAAACTTAACATTGTTCTTTGGAGGGTTAATTCCTTCTGTCCCTGTGTCCTCTCTGCCACATACAGTCTGAGATTTATTTTTGAAATACAGCACTTGAAAGTGTTGCTGTGAGGCTTATACCATGCTGCCTGTTCCTCCTCTCTCTGTGGGAAGTCGTGGTTAGGCCTCAGGCTTGTCTCACGTATGCACCAAATTGTCATTCAGAACAAGAACACAATGATCCACTATTGCTCAGTATTAGCTTACATTTTGGCATCCTTCAGTTGGAAAGGCTTTAATTCCTACTTACATGGAGGGTATTTTTCATAGGATAATAGAAATTAGGAATCCTAAAAGCCAGTTGGATTGCATAGGATCAGCCTCAGCTATAACAGGAATTTTCTAGACTGATTTGAAAAAGTTAAATCTCAAATCAAGCACCTTCTGCCTTTCATCTCATTAGACTGTGGCAGGGGGGCAGTTGTGTGTGTGAAATTTGTTCTTCTTTAACTTTTCTTTCTTTGATTTCCTTGATTTTTGTATTTAGCCTTCAAATAAAAGCCTTTAGCTTTTATTATGTGTCTTAATTGTTTTTAAGTTTTAAGCCTTTAAGGGTTTTAGGCCTTCATCTTAATGCTTGATATTGCAAAGGAACATGTTAATAAGAGCTGAAAACATTATTAGATATTGAAATGCTTAGAACAGGGATGAGATATAATTTTCCTGTCTTCATGGGAATTTACAGTTACTATTACCAATTAAATTAGTCTGCATGTGTATTTAAATGCATGAAATGTTTTATTCAAAAAAACGTATGCTTTCACAATATATGAAGCAGTATGCAAAACTATCAGCTATTAGTCAATATTTTAAAGTTGTCGTATATTCCAAATTTTCTAGTGCTGACAAAATGAGATAATTTATGAGGCAATTTTCAGTATAACATAAATATATAGCATTCATCAGATAAAAATGGTTGCTGAGGAATTATACCATATTTAGTAGCATTAACATTTTTTGCCCTTTACCTAATGGTGTAAAAATGCTTCTGGAATGAAAATAGTTCTTCTCTTGAAATATATCCTCCATTAATATTGCTTATAATTTCTGTTATGTATCACCAATTATATCTTGGCACTTTGCCTGTCATGGTGGATATGCTGTTAGAGTTGCAAAACCATTTAATCTAGAAGACCTGGTGGACTGGAACAGTGCATTATATTTACAGCAGAGAGAGAGAGAGAATTTAGGGAGGAATGCAATTTTCCAGAAACTCTTGCTAATGGAGATTGGATGCCTACCAGAAATGATGCTAAGGAGATCTGAGGTATGAGAGCAACAGAGAGAGAGCGAGACCTTCTGCTCTGTTGCCATTCAAGCTGTAACCTGCTATGACAGTTGTCAACATTGCCCTTTCTGATTTCTCCCGGTTGTATTCCATTTATTATAAGCACATCAAAGAGATGCCTGCTGGGGAATCCAGAGGAGAGTCACTGCAGGAGGCTGGCTAACAGATTTAGTCAAAAGTATTCTTGCCCCCTGCTATGAGCCATAATTTAATGAGCACTTCACAACAACAATATCAAAACAGGTATGCCCCTTCCTTTCAGTGGAGGGGAGAGGTGAGAAGAGTGGGCTTCCAAAATGCATCACATGTCTTTTTTGGAGCTGGAATTTGGGCCCCTGTCATTTTGTCTTGTTACAGTGAGCAGAGCATATCAAGTTAAAAGCTTGACCTGTTATACAAGATGCATGATGTTTGAAGGCAGATAAACCCTGCAAGGTTTTCTTACTGACTCCACAAAGATTTGGGGTTTTTTTATCTTTGAAAATAAGAGGTAAGAAGGCCTGTATCTAATCAGGGGATGGGTGGTTTTTTTATTGTTTCTTTGGGGTTTTTTTGTGGTTTTTTTTTTTAATTATTTTTAAAGGGAATATAGATATTACTAAAGCAATAGACAAAGGGCAATATATAAATCTCAAACTGCATAAGATAAAAAATTAGTGGAATAAACCAACACAAAGCTTGTGATGTATTGGAAATGTTTAAATAAAGATAGCAATCCTACATACAAGATACCCAAGTGGCTTTCTCTTGTTGGTTTGGAGAAGGGATAATTGTACCCTCTACTGATTCAACTTCTTGCAGCTCCATTTTGCTAGAGTGGAAAACATAGCAAACAATCACAAACCATTCATTAGAATGAAGCAGTTTCTTGTGGGAAAGCAGCTGATCAGATCTGTGGTACATGTTTGTGGGAGCAACTAAAAGGATTCTCCTGAAAAGTAGATTTTAGCCTCAGTTGAAGCAATGGGGCTTCACAATGCAGTAATTTTCCAAATACCATGCAATGGTTGCTCAGAGGTATGTCATCCAAACTCAGGTAAAACAATCGCATTACTACAAAAAGAGCTGCACAAAAAATGCACACATGCACAGGAGAATCATCCACTGAAGTACCAAGAAAATAACATTACCTCATGAAGGGTTATGTGGTTTTGTTATATTTTGCAAATCCAGTTAACTGTCTAAAATGTAGACACACATTAATCCCTAGCACAAATTTCACAGGCTCAGAGCTAATTATTTACCTTCTGAGTAAATGATTTCACAGAATTTTCCTTCTGTTAATGTCCTATAGACTTCTTTTAGATCAGTTTACAAATGACCAGTTTTTTAGATTATTCACTAGAGTTTACAAAATCTGTTGTTCTATGATCCTAATTTAATTTCATTTTCAAAGAGAAACTGTAGGAGGCCATCACCACTACACTAATATGGGGCAAGCTGTTACTAATATCAAATCAGAATTCATTAAAACACAATGGTGGAGATATCAATCCTTTATTAAAGTCAGGTTATGCCAGTGCATTTCTGTCAATGCAGAAGGTGAATAGTTCACTCAGGATTTCTAGTGCAGTTGCTCATAATTAGCCTACAGGATGTTGAATGTCAATTTGTTACATATTTATGCCCCAGGGGTCTGAATATTTAGTTTAATATATCACATAATGGACCTTCCCATTATATCCTACCTTGTTTCCAGTTTTTCCTTTTCTTCCAGTGGATAAGGGAATCTCTTTTTTACTTACCAGAAAGCCCCTTTTTTTATGCAAACCAGCATTATGGAAGTGAAATCGATCAGTCTCATTTTCTCAGTTTTTCTGGGTCCTACTATGACTTTTAAGCTTCAGAGAAAACAGACAGCTGGCTTTGTAGCTTGTAGGAGTGTGGATATCACTGAAGTCTAGATAACATTAATGTGACTGGGAGTTAATTTGCTTGTCTACGTGCTCTGCATTGTGGGGTGCATCTTTAGGTAAAACAGTTGTGCTGGAAAAGCAGTCTGCCTTCAGAGCTGGGGAGTATGAGTAAGAGGAGATAAGAGGATTCACAGCCAGAATAATTTCTAACTGGTGCTGTTAAACCTTGATTTAGGATATTTCTGCACAGCTTGGCCCATGCTCACAAAATGAAACTGGTGGACTGTGCTGAGATCATAGGCAGTGATTAAACATTTATAGTTAAAGTAGTATACTATGGTATTGCTGCTGCCCAGAGGCAAACCATTGTAATGCAGATTCAGTATTGCTGCTGCAAGAACTCTAAAACAGAAGGGGACTTAGAGTCTCTTCTTTGGTACTTGCTTCTGGCTGTTCTTAAAACTACATGTATTCCTCTCTTTTATTTTAGTAGGGGGTCAGGGGGAAAAGTAGATGAAGGCTGCTAATAATGCTTCAAACTCACACTTTCCATCTTTTGTCTGTCCTTTGGGTCTGTCCTGCGCTTCCAGTTTACTCCTATGTATATTAGGTTACTCTACTTCTGTAAACTGCTTTACACAATCAAATTCTGCAACCCTAATGAAAGCCTGAAACCCTATATAGCTGTGTTGGTGGTGACGGCCCAGTGGCAAGACAAGTAGGTTAACTAGAACATGCGCTATTAGAGGGCCACAAGTTGTTGTAGACTTTTGAATTTTAAAAACATTTCTGTCATATCCTGTGATCACTTTGGGTGTATATATGGCAATCATGTTTAGAATGGGTGTGTGTGTTAGTTTATTTTTAAGTGATTGTAAGAAATGATTTCTTGACTGCCAGCAGCAGCTGGTATTATTCAAGAGTCCCGTGTTGTGCTTTGTTTGTATTTATTTGCATACCAGAGACTACTGTTTGCATAATAAGACCACTTCTAGTTTAAGTCCCTGTATGGCTGATTGCACACACATCTCACCATGGTACTTTTATTGTGCTATCCTGACATCCAGCTCAGCTTTCTCTTTCACAAAGTGTTGACTTGGTAATATTCATTGTTTCTGAAAAATATAGTAGGGTCATGGCCAAATGGTTTTGATGCTAATTGTCATAATTGTTATGCTTTGAATTTCCTGATGCTGACAGGCTGGTGAAAGAGGAAGTGAGAAATGGGATTTAAGGACATAGATCATCACATCTTCATGATGCACATGGAACAGTTATGATAAGCAAGTGCTAGTTTACTGCAATAAATGGCATTGAGAGAAGAAAAATTGTTGTCTGCTTAAGTGTCTTAGAGGAATACGTTCTAAGATGAGCTACCATGGGACATACAGGAAATACTTAAACCTTTTTTAGTCTTCACTTACTGCTTCAACATTGGAATTACATTTTTAAAATCACTTTGTAAGCATGTATACCATGTACTTAGAGATGACTTTTGTGATGAAATTACATAACCTATGATATGATTAGCTAGTGCCATACTTCAGCGTAACAATTAATGTGATTTAAAAAGAAGTACCTGCTGGTGAGGCATCTACAGGTAAATGTGCATTGATAAGTTCTTAATTAACATGTAGCTGAATAAAAGCATGTCTGAAAGCTGAGCATGACCTTTTCTCTAAAAAGGATTGGAGATTTTGACTGGTTTCTTAGAGAAAGCATGGTCCAATTGGTCCTTGTAAACATAAATGGCACCATCTCATAACAGAAGTGCTGCTGCTTTCTTAACTGATATTTGTATTTTTATGAAATTTAGCTAACCTAAGAGCGGCAACTGTGTTTCACAAGCACGTGACTCATGTCAGCACTTGAAAAAGGGAAGAACAACACAGTTATTGGCCAGTAAAATACAATTAAAGGCAACATCTTGTTTTAATGCCGAGTTTTGAAAATAGGGATGACCTTTAAAAGTTGTATTGTCTTTTTGCTAGCTTATGACAGAATCTGTGCAAGCCAGATTTGTCACAGCCCAGCATCATCAGTTGAGGAGATTTGTGAAACTTCTTGCTGTTGCTTATCTTGTTCTTTTTTATCTCGTTCATTTCTTTCTGCTTTTGTGTTTATCCTATCATTCAACATAAAGATAACATAAGCTTCACCCACTGTGAGGAAAAGGGAAGAAGTGCAAACTCACATTTACATGAACATCAGCATGTCAGAAAAACAGGCATTTGTATGAGAGGAGGATTAGTGAGTCCTTTCTAAGGCCTGCAGAAAAGGAAAAGGAGATATAGAGCAATGGCAATAGATAGAAAAAAGAAATTAGGGACTTTATGGATAAAGCCCTTACAAAGTGCGGGTGTGACATAAGAGTTTGGGTGGGGGATTGGGAATAAGGTCTGTTGGAGACATAGGAGTTTCTTCAGTTGACTTTGAATTTAGGGAACATTTTTGGTGGTTTGTTTTGCTTGACTATATCCGAATATAGGGTGGGTTTTCTTTTTTTTGTTTGAGTGAAGGTAGAGGGAATTGGTTGTTTGAAAAATACTTGAAATTCTTGGATGGAGATAAGTGACTCTTACTGCAGGCAGTTGGCATCATTTTTATGCTTGCATTCTGCTGAGAAACAGTGAAGGGAAGGTAAAAAGTAACACCTTTCACACCTTTCACTGTCTTGCAAAGTGTGTAATTGTTTACCGTGGTGTATTGTAAGTGTAAAAATGCTACTGAACTAGAAGAAACCATCATTTTTTGCTTATTTTTCCAGGTATGGATCACTACACAATGATCAAGACTGTAATCAAGTCAGGCTTTCCTGGTAGATTCAGGGTACCCATACTGGACATAGTATGTTACTATGCTTGCAAATTCCCTTGAGAAACCCTCTTTTTCCTTGAAGAAGACATTTCTCATGGGAAACCAATCAGAAATAACCTTCTCTGTCTGTACAGCCTTCCTCAGTGATGGCTTGAGACTTCATTTTGAAAGTGGAGTAGGACAATATGGCGTAATTGCTGAGATAATCCTACCTGAATTAGCATCAGTTGTTCATCTGATTTATTGCCTCTTCTTGGGGGGTGCCATACCTGGTGGCAATAAAAGTTAGATAGACTGTGCTATCTTTTTTGAGCAGTAAACCTGAGCTTTCTACTGCTTGCAGAACTCAGGACTTTCAACTTTTCAACTTTCAACCTTTTTTCTATGTGACATGCCTCTGAACATGTGGCCTGACAGAAGAGGCAGTGCCTTCCTGCATTCCCTTCACTGATCACCTTGCATAATGATGTAGGAGTTAACTATTTGCATTCTCATATCAGCTAGAATCATTAAGTCAAATTGGACTCCAGTGAATTGACTGGAAACAGGCCTGGAGAGGTGGAATCCTATAGATTTAGCAAAGCCTAGAAAATAAAATAACTTTCATTCATTAGTCCCGCTCTTTTTTCTTTTTCCTTTTTTCTTTTTTCTTTTTCCTTTTTTCTTTTTCTTTTCCTTTTCTCTTTTTTCTTTTGGTGAAGGAATGACTCCAGATACATGGGAAATCGCCTCTGATGTGAAATTTAAACTCTATGGTGTCATTAGCATCTGTATTTTAAAAAAATAAGACAAATTCCCATGAATCTCCTTCAGTATTAACTCTTGTTAAAGACAAAATATGTCTCAGCCTAAAGTCATAGTGTACTCTTTAGATAATGCAAATTTCAAAACCTTACCCAAGTGTATTTCAACCCAATGACCAATATATAGAGCAGATGCCTTTTCGGTAATTTATCATAATTTTATTGACAAATAGGAGATCTGTGTTGGGAGAAAGGCAGGTGATGGGCGCTGTTGTTCAAAGCACAGCTATGTACATGTATCTTCTCTCTAACTTCATTTGAAGTTAGTCCTCTTGCTAATTCATTCACGCCTTTCCTTAGAAGGCAGCTTTGAGAATGGCAATGATTAATTTGTGTGTGAATAATATTTTGGTCCTGTCTGGGTCTCAAACATGGTAGGATCCCAGCCCTGGAGGTCAGATTTCTTTGGCCGATAGTGAACTCTGGTTGACTGCTTTCTGCTGTGATTCTGTGAACCATATCAGTATTGATCAGAATAAAACTGCTTTCATGTCTCTGATCTCTGACTGTGCTGTAGAATAACTCTTGTTTTAGTCAAATTGTGCTTGGGTAGTTCACTGAAATTTTTTTCTTCCTTTCTTTTTTTAAAATCTTGGTTTGCATGATACTTGGCTATATAGCATGTTACTTGCATAAATAGGCAGGCTTAGTTTTATTAAGCTCTTTGAAGCAGCATAACAAGACATTCTCATTTTCCTGAAGAGTCATTGTGTTGGACTTGGCTAATACTGAGTTTTTTATTTTCTCCCCTCATCCTGCTGAGAAGCAGAATGGTAGAGGGCTAGAATGTAAGAGAATAGTGCAGAAGGTAGTCTCACACCTGAGGAGTTGCAGCTGTACTAATCACCAAAGATTAGGAACAGGCCTGCCCTTAATAGGCCACAGCTGTGTCCAATAAGAAGATGAATGCTACAAAAGAGTGGGTTAGCTGGGTGAGGAGAGAGATAGAGTTTGTTGGTTGTGCTGTGAAGAAGGAGGCGTCGGTGCTGTGAGGAAATGCCCATGAGAAACCACCGAGAAAGTATGGGAGCTTTGCAATAAGATGACAATAGAGTTTGGGTAGGTACCTGGTGTACAGCCAGGGCCACCCCACCACAGTCATCAGTGCCCAGTTATGCATGCTTTGTAAACATGTTCTTGAAAATTGTGTTTAAAAAAAGGGTTCTAGGTGCAGGCAAGTTTTTTTTTGTGTCTTTACAAAGCTACAAATGGCAGAATAACCAGCTTTGAATTTTGGCACAGAGAGAAAAAGAAAAAACCCAGTTTTTACAAAGTACAATGCTTAGAAAGGTACAATGCAATATTTAAGGAGATGTTTCATGGATCACCTCACTCTCTGAAACAGTGGTAAAACTCCAGAGAAAGTTGGAATCAGATTTTGAGCTAATCAGTGAAGCTTTCTGCCTTTGTATGAGAAGTGTGTGTGACTTCATATTTTCAGTTACCCGTGGCCCAGTATTACTGTTGGAACAATACAGCATTTTAGTAGCATACAGTGAGATGGAAAGTTTAAATAGGAATGTGAGAGTTGATTAGGAAAATGTGCTCCTGAGGAAATTGAAGATTTGGATGGTGAGAAGTCCTCAGATGGGAGATAGTTGTCAGTAGTTACAGGGATGTTTTAGAAGCCACCTGTTCCATGTTTGATAATCTCTGCAAGCTCTCTGGCTGGGAAGATCAGACCTTAAAAAAGAGAATAACTTACAATAGGAGGTAGGAGAGAGAGAGAAAACCTATTGTGGCTGTTCAGATGAAGCTTAGTGGCTAATTTACTTTATTTCTTCAATGGCTGTAAAGCGAACAGTTTGAGAATCTGCTAGAAGAATTAAGATCCATGTGTACATGTTCAATTGTAATGTTCTATGTTTAACTGTGTTAAACTGATACATGAGTGAATTCTCTTCCTTTGTTTTGTTTTTCTTTTTAAAAAAGTCTGAGAGATACGCCCAAGATGAGTTTTACTTGTTTATTAGGAAAAAAAAAGGAAATTAAAAGATAACTATTTAAAATAAGCATTGTGTCTGTATAAAAGAATAACCAACTTAAAAGAGGAAATTAAGTCAGTTATTCGAAGATGAGCTAATCCATAATAGATACTAAAATTGCTATTGAAATAGTAAAGCTAAACCAAACAATCAGCAATCTCTAAACAAATGGTGAATTTCTCTTGCTTCCATATTGAAATATGTATTTCTTTTCTAAGCAGTGTGCTGCAACTCATGGGTAATCACAGCATCCTTCCTGCTGCAGAGCAGAATTCTGTTTTTTTAAAGCCCTAAGTACAGCAAATAGCAACTCTAGACAGCAGTAAAACAGGCAAGGGTAGTAATTTTTTCTAAGAATGACTTTTTAACTTTATATTGATAAAAAATACACTTTCAGATAATACAAACGCTGGATGGTTTTTTTTTTTTTTTTTTTTTTTTGCTAATAGGTGGAAGCAAATTATAAATGAATATCAGGGAAACTATTGCAGGCAGTTATTAACATCTCCATAACAAAGTATGTATTAGTATAACTATATTGTAGATATACTGGATTAAAAAAAACAAACCATATTCCTTGGCTTTGTAGAGGTATAATGGTCTGTACATGTTGCTAGCAGACAATCTTATCCTTAGGCATGCAGTTCATTTATAAGAAAGTGAAACAGTCATGTGTTGATGTGACGTGAATACCTATTTTTTTAAATATGGGGTTCTCTAATCAGACATAGAAAATGTCACTCTTTTATTCTTTCCTTCTTTAAAAGTGATTGGGAGGGGATCTTAACTTGTATGACTGTTAATTTATTTTGTTTTTTCTAAGTGTGGTAAGCTAGGAGATGCATACTGCGTATCATGCTGTGTTTTCTGTTGTCATTTTGAGATGATCTCCAGACAGTAAGGTCAGACAAAAAGTGTATGCCAAATGGACCAGACAGAGGGAAGATGGTCAGATGAATTAAAAATAGAATAAATAGATAAATATTCCAGACCTGTAAAGTAGTGGGCTTTAATCTCTCAACCTCCTTTATTGCTTTTCTTATCCTCAGATACTAAGTTCCTTTTGAACAAGCAGGTATACTGGACAGTATGAGAACTTTTCATTAAGATGTCAGTTAAGATTTATTCCTAAATCTTAAAAACATCAGAGTATTTATAACTTTATCATCTTAGGCATTCAGGATGATATTCCACCAAGTTTTGTCTCTAAAATATATCCACGGTGGTTTTTTCAATGTAATGACCATCACAAATATTTTTTAATTTTAGCATAAAATTATTTCACTTGTACTTTACATCTCTTGAGAAAAAGTTCTGCTCAAACTGTTCTTAATTTTTTTACTCTGAAAAATATAACTTTTTAAATGGGGAATAGGTGTTACTATCTAAACATTTCAGCTACCTCATACTAAGAAAAATATGTTGCATGTAAAGAAACAAGCAAAAAAAATCTATTTTCCTGTTTCTTTGCATATCTAGGAGGCACGTATAGCAAACAGTGTTTAGATTAAACTTAAATTTGAAATGCAGCCACCCACCTACCAAAGCAGCACCAACTATTACTGAATTTGCAAAATTGCAGCATCTACTATCTGTCACCCAAGCCTCCCATAAATGCCACCTTCTGCAGACGTGTAGGAGTTTTACCGCACAAAGACCATCCCTGGTCATTCTCTCATGTCATAGATCTGTCGTAGAACATGTTGACAGAATTTCTGCCCAAGGAGGTAAATTAAGCACCTGGATTCTGAAAGTGTACAGGGTTCAGCAGCCCATCAGGGAAAATTGCCTAATTATTATATTTTCACATGGTCTGCATAAATGAACCATCTGCAGCAGTGTAACTTATAATCTACACTAGCTAAGGGTTAAAAATGTCTAGACAAGAAGAAGGTTATCTTAGAATGCCTTTTGCAAGCAGTCTCCTGTCTCTAATTCTTGATCTGCTCCCTCTATTTCAGTGAGCCTTTTTTGCTATGATTTTTTTTAATAGGTAGATAATCTCAAGTGCTGATTAGAAGGAAATCTGTATATTTTTAAGACAAATAGTTCATCAACTGTAAAGTGCTGAATAGTTCAAGCACCTGGTTTTGTTGTCTTGTTTTGTTTTCATTTTGTTGTTGCTGTTTTTTATTTAAATATACCTGACCTTATTTCTCAGAGGATAAATTAAATTCTCTGCTATGGAAATGCAGAAGGAAACATATGTTTTTTACAACCATTACAAGTGTTGTGCCTGTATCTTGGCAAAGATAACTTTCTTTAAAGAGCAGGATAATATACATAGTCCATTTCTTACTAAATTCTGGTTTGACATGTTTATTCTCCCTTCCGGATCAGAGTTATATTTTACATAAAAGGAAAAAGATGTATATTATGGGTTAAATTAAGAGACACCTATCTGGAATTTCAAATTCTAAGGATGAATGTTGAGAAGAATATCTGTCTCTTTTATTCTAGAAGTGCTACAAAAGACAGTAACAACTCATTTTGAAGCTGGAGCATGAAAGTATCTTTAAAGTTCATTTTTATTTGATTTGACAAAAGTAGGAGACTACTTTGCATTGCAAGGTCATGTCAGCTTTTGTTTTCCCTTACAGAGTGGAAGGTGAAGTAGTTAAACATCAGTAGTTGCCACTGTTTAATGTTTTTTTATGAACAATGAGATCTACAGCACTGAACAGTGGAACTACGCTCTCTCTTCTGCCTTAAATGTAGAACTCCAAGATTCTATGCTGTAAATCTTAGACCAACAACATTCAAACATACTGTAATTAACTGACTGATATTGTTATTGGATAATGAGTTTAACATGAGGTTTATGAAGGCACAGGTGTGTGAAAAATGTCCTAAATTGTTCAGTTTCCTTAAGTGAAAGGAGGATGCAGGCTCTCATCTCTCCACCAAATAATCTAAAATATGCTTATTTTAGGTTAAACAGATACAATATTTCATTGTATCAATTCATTGCTTTGTCATTATAATGTAGTCACTCTTAAAGGTAATATTTTTTTCTGAAGAGAATAGTATTTGTAATTCTTTTAAAATTTCTTCCATTTTTAGAGATAGATGTTCCACTGTAAAATTGAATGTGAAGAAAATGGATGTATATGTTTGGTTGGTTTTACTGGAATCCACCACTTCCTACAAAATCCACCCATTGTGCTATTTCACAGTTGTGTAAGCATAAGTGCCTAGTGTGTGGTTTGGGGTCTTCCTGGAGTGTACTGAAAATTATTTTCTCTCCAATCATGTTTGTCTTAGTTTGTCCTGTGGTGCTTCAGGAAGTCTTTGAAGAAGATGGAGAAAATAGAAGAGCAAAACTTTGAGACAGAACACAGAGAAGCCACAAGAAACAGAACAGATAGAACATATTACAAATGACTTAATCATCATATTCTCTCTCTTTTACAGCTTTTCTGTAATTCTGTAAATAGCTCTCCATGTGTAAAAACCTGGGAATGTGCATTCAGTCGCTTGCTCATATTCTAATGTGACACAGATGCAGTATCTTAAAGACAAAAGTCATGAAGGCTTGAGTAGTTTTCTGCTGTTAGTAGAAACTCCGGTGAGGTAGGAAATAGGAGTTAGGACTGTGGACCATAAATACACTTCTATGATGAGGTGCTTACACTTTCAATGTATACTTGAATTTCTTCTTGACAATTTTATCTCCTCTTTAAGCACAATAACTTTTAAAACTTCTTTTTTCACTTTGTAACTTGTTTAATTAACTACTTAATGTATATTTTAAAACACATCTTCAAAGATAGGAGTATTTTAATTATCTGTGGAAATCAGAAGCTGAGGAAGTACTGAATATTCAATAGCAAATGTATTGTGGTTCTGACATGTGAAAGCTAGAAATCTTACTTTAGTCTTCCTTAGGAAAGTTTAGTAATGTGCAATTAGAATGTTAGTAATCTACTGTATTTTGGTTTCCAAAATGTATCTTAAACTGACAAGGTTTCTTTTAAAGTGATAGTTATTTCATTTATCGTGATTTAAAATCAAACAAGCCAAAATTAAAACAAGGAAAGGAACCCTGCCCCTCAAAATAATAATAAAAACCAACAGAACAACAAGAATAACGACAAAACCACCAAAATAAACAAAACAAAAACCAAAAAACACCCACCCACCCACCCAACCAACCAACAAAAAATCCCCAATCCTCTCAGCTTTCCTCCTCATCTGGAGTCCTGATCCTGATGCAAATCCAGTGACAGTAAGAGGTAATAGTGAATATTCAGGTAAATGATTACACATGAGTATGAAAACTTGAAAAAAAAAGGAGCCTAAGTGGGTAGAAAAGCCATAAATTCTGTGAAAGAAATGTGAGGAAAATTTTTATATTATGGTGTTACCTCATCTTTTAGTCTCTATTCTTAGGGCAGGATGTCAGAACAATTCATTTCTAGAAATTTATGGTTAGTAGATTGAGAGGCTTCAGTATAAAGGAGGATTCTTTTTGGAACAGCTACACTTAAACTGTAGTGTTGTAATCAAATTCATATAGATGGGAGCTGTAGAAAATATCTCTTGACCATTTTTTCAGATACTGGTATAGTGTTATTCTTTATTAAAAAAAAAACCAAGAAACTAAAAATCAGGATTGTTAAACTGCTCCTTAGCAAAACTGTATGCTTTGTTTCAGGAGCTGCAAATAATCGCCTCAATTCCTTGCAGATCAAAAAGTTAAAATATGTGACTGAACTATTGCTGTCTTAGCTCCAACTGCTTTTGGAGATGAACTGTATGTTCTTATGAATCTTCATCTAAAATATCTTCTTTCCCTCTTTAGCGGTTAGCTGCTTTCTGAGGAATTCATCTGCTTTTTTTTTCCAGACTGAAAGATTCATTTGGTGTTAACTACTAAGGTCTTTCACACTAATATTTACTGCAGTAAATTCTATTAAAATAATTATTTTCTTTCTGGAAGGGAAAACACTATCTTCTGTATAATCTCTGTATGTTATTTACAGAGAATAAACTGTTGTACGTTAGAAATTCATGACTCCAAGAGTTTTCCACTTTTTTTTCTGCTGAAGATAATTAGAATTCATGTAACCAGACCTACTGTGAAAACAGTCTAAGGTCTGAGTAACACAAATCTGTTTTTACAGCAGCAACAATATTATTGCACATATAAAAACTGAGGTCTTCATTTTAGTATTAAAAAGCAGAAAATAACCACCAGGTATTAATGTTCGCAAAAGGCTGTAAGTAGTGTTTTCTAATAAAGCAAATTACTATGTCTATAAACCTGTACATTCCCTTTGCACATTAAGTAGTGGATGGGAATTGGTAGAAAGAAAAGATTTACTGTTCACATGGTAAACACAGGTAAAGATTTGATAAAACACTGTTTCCTAAATACAGTAACTTTCCTAGCCCTTCTGCATGGTTTTCTGAAAGACTATACATTATAGCTGCTAAAAGATTGCTCCTGACAGCAGTGTCCTTCATAATAGAGCATTGTCAAAACACGTGTATATATATAAGGACAAAAACCAGCTGAAATACATCTCTTGCGGAACATGTTGCTGGGCATGCTCAATCTGGCTCTGCAACTGCATAGCAAAGCTGAAGGCACTCATACAACAGATGTAGTGACTCTGGGCAGTCAGTCTATACTCTTGGAATTATTATTTTTTAATAATTGTTAGTGAGGCTTGAAATATGTTCCTATTTTGGGTAAGGAGGAGAAATGAATTTTCTTAATCACATGAATTCACATTCAACTTTTGTGTTTTGACCAACATTCTAGCTTTGTACATGCTAAAGGATGGTGGAAGGTATTAAAAAATAGGGAAAAGAGAAATTAGCTTTTCTTGCATACATTTTCTTATGTGATTTCATGACTTGTCATTGTAGTCATTGAGTCACATATTTACTGCTTGAGGAGTTGCATACATTATCATGCTGATTAGATGACAAAGAGACACGATTGAGTTTGAGTAGCTGTCATATACCATGCAGGTGTTTACTCTTCCTTACTCAAGTGAGACTCTTTTTTTTTTTTTTTTTTTTTTTTTTTTTTGTCCATAATGGGAGGGATGTGTTTTAGATCTCTCATTGAACCACTTCTGAATGTCTGTTCTCACTCACTGGAAATCTGTATTGTGTATACATTCATTGTTTTCATCTCACACAACTTGACGTTGTCACTTGAGTGTTCTGTCTTTTAACTTCTGCTCCAGGAACAACATCCTAATATTTTTGTAGTCAGGTTTAATCACCAGCAGAGATATAAAATTTTAAGACTAACCAATCTTGACAGAAACTTTTGAACATTTGTTAGACATATCTGGATTAGGAGGCCAGCTCTCTTCTTTCTAAGAATGTTATAATAAATGACAATATATAGAGATGGAATAGGATTTGGCATTGTATGCTTTTGCAATGCCTCCAATTTAAAAAATATACAATTTGGAAATACTTTATTTTGCACCTGAGAAGGGCTAAGAAATGTGGGTACTTGTATCAGGCTTGTAGATGCACATGTGTGATCATTAAGTTTTTGGATTTTTAAATGCCCAAAATTATTTTCCAATCTGTGCTTTGACCTTTTTGTGATTTGATTTATGGTCTGTGGTATCAATAAAAACTCAGGGTTGCTCTGAAGCATAGTTAAGGGACAGACTTTCTGAGGGAGGCACAGAAATAATGGATTACTCATTACTGTACAGGATCTGTGTGCCCTACTTAACATGTAAAGAAACAACTTGTGTTTACCCTTGGATGTGATTGAGTTCTGTGATTCTAGTTGGGAACTGTAACAGCAAAAATAGACATTCTGCCTTAGGTGATGCTGTTCCTATCTTTCCAGTGCAGATCCTTCTCTATTGCAGACCCTGATTCCCATTTCCCTTTCCCCCTCCATCATATCCAGGAAAAATACTTGAACCACCTGGTGCAGTGTATCTGCAGGAATCAATTTTCATTTCCCACTGGCATGTGAGCATCCACTTGCAAGGTGAGTCAGTGGAAGCCGGCTGCTCCTCTGTTGGAAGCAGTGCATGAATTGTGGAGCATTACTGATGTGTTGTGGAGTGTGGGGAGGGAGCTCCTCTATCATTTGCCAGCAGTGCTACTGTAGAGAGCAAAAAGTCACATCAGAGTGCAAATGGGGGATTTGTATCACCAGCTTCCCTGTGAAGTGCATTGTGCTTTACTGTCTCTGTGAGAATGGTGAGTGTGGTACAGCCACCTGTCAGCAGCCTGCTCCTACACGCAAGAGTAGCTGATGGAGTCAGTGCTCATCTGTGGAAACATCTGGGTAATTAAGCTGAAAGCCGAAGAATATGAGAGTTCAGAAGATAGCAGAAAGTTTCAAATATACCTTTAGATAGAGAGATTTGATTATCACATGCTCTTCCCACACTTGGCTACATAACACAATAGACATTGATCAATTGACAGGTGCATATGCCAATAGCATTAAGGGCTGTTATACTGGAGCTAGGATAGAAAGTGAAAAAGGTGATCTCTTTAAAAGATATTTTCTTGTAAATACACATCACTCACACCTTCTGTTCAAATGGGAATTATGCAGCTTTCTACTTTCTGTTCCCATTTTCAGGTTTTGTTTTTTTTAGAGTGTGATTGGTACAAAATAAGGGTTTAGCTAAATTGATCTTATTTCTTTCTACAAATAAAAGTTTTTTCAAATAAAAAATGTATTCTAATTGCAATAATAACTTGTAGGTGGTACATATGCTCATTATATCAGTATTAGATGAAGTGTCGGTATGGTAGGCATAAGATGAGAATATCAGTGCGTGTGATCTGTAATTGCAATATGTTGTTTTTTAGCAGAATGTAATTTTCTATATAATATCTACAGATGTTTTAAAAACAAACATGATTCTTGGAACACATGCTTTTCTGAAGATTAAAAGTGCGTACAGCTGCTCGGTCTTGGTTTTTGTTGTTTGTTTGGTTGGTTTTTTGTGGGTTTTTTTTCTTTTTCCTTTTAAATCACATTTTTATTTTAAGAGATTATGAATGTCTTACATTAAGGATTAAATTAGGGTTGGCGTTAATTGAGAGTTGTTTGCCTGTTAAAAAACCCACAAGATTTTTTTCTAAAATCATGAATTCTGACTTTCTCTGATAATGTGTTGGATTCAGCTGGGAAGCTAGTGAATGTGCACAGATGTGAGATAAGTTTTGTTCTACTCTGAAGTTTTGTTGGGAACTTTCAATAGGAGACTATTTAGGAGAAAGGCTACATGATTATTCATGTATTCCTTTTATTTCTATTATATTGCAATGATACTATTCACGTCACAATTCAGTTTCTACTATTTACATTTTAACCTGTGAATATAGTCAATTTTGCTGCTGAAAAAGAACTGCGTAGTGTTCCAGTAACTCATCTGCTAACATAGTCGGCTGGCTTTGATGAATGGACTCAGTCTAAAGGATTCTCTACTGTGATGTGTGATACCTTGAAGAACTAGAAATCTGTTTTTCATCATCACATTGGAAGGAATCATTTTTATTGTCATATATGAATGACTTGTTCTGATTGTTATGTTTCCTCTGTCATACTGAGCTGCTCATTTAAAGAGTGCAAGGAGATCTTACTGGATAAAAACTGTTGTTCACATAAATAATATCTCAAATATTTAAAGCAGATTGATCTCCTGTGACTGTGATATTTTGGTTATTTTTTTAAATAGGAGTGACAGTTCTAGTTTTACTAGCATGCTAAGAATGTTGAAAATGTGAGAACAGCGGCCAGCCTTTAACATGAAATGTTAACTTTGTATTAAAATTTAGATATTTTGACATGCACAACAGGCAAAAAATCCAGTTGTTTCTAGCATAAATATCTGATCATAACCCAGAAATGTTTATTAATTTGCTACACTGAGGAACTTATATATATATATGTATGTATATATAAAAATGTATATATTCAGCCTGACCTAGGAAGTAGATTTGCAATGTAAAAATGTTTCTGTCTATATTTCTTTTCTCAGTGGAAGAAAAGCTTAATGTGTGCACACATTATTTCTTAGGCAATTAATTTTCTATTCTTTTTGTGGAGTAGAATTTCTTAAAAACATACACTCATCTGATTCGCATCTCATTTTAATACTTGCATAAAAATTTGCTTGCCTTTCTGATATTCTTTTTTACATATTTAATTTTTCTCAGATTCTGAGAAGGCATTGTGTGGAGGGAATCAACCATCACAATGCCCACAATTAATGATAAGCCTTTCCTTGTCATTCTTTCTCTGCCTCATTGTAGGCATTTATAAGAAAAGTAAAAGAACACAATGTATCTGTGCTTTTGAATGCAAAATCCATCACTTCACCTTTTCTTCCAGTGAGAAGACATGCAGTTGAAGGGACAGACCAGGACAACTGGTTTCACTAAGAAATGCATAGAAATTGTGCTTCTTTCTTTTTGTTTATTATATTTATTTTTAGTTTATTTTTTGTTGGTTGGTTTGGTTTATATATTTGTTTGTTTTTAAATTTATTTGCTTGGTTTTTAAAATTTTTGTTGTAATTTTATCTGTAATATTTACTTATAATTAGGAAAAAAACCCAAACCTTTTTAATATTGTCATTTTCCACTTATGGAATTTTTTGAATGGGACTGTGGAAATAATCCATCACAGGAATTTAGATGCAACAAACTGATATCACCAGGGTATCACAGTAGACTTGGCTTAATAATACTATTCAAGATCATAATGTTTGCCAGAGTTGTTAGATGCTTACTCACCTGTACAGTAAGATTTCTTTAACTTTTTCTCTTACAAACATTAACACTATTTTTAAAGATTGTTCTCAGTGTGCTGCATCACAGAACATGTTTGAATGACCTCTGTGGGGAGAAAGGTTTTGAGTAATGCAGTCTTTAGGGATTTATGTAATGCCACTTCCATTGGTCATGGTTTTTCATACCAGTCTTCAAGGTCCAAATTCAAACTCCAGCGGAGTTAGTAAAATACTTTCCTCTTGATTCAGCAGACTTTTTAATTAGTATACTCTGATTTTACTACTTCTTCTAGGGTTAATTTTTAAAGCCTCTGTACTCAGATTTAAAAAATATCTAGAGAGCCCTTAACCTGAGAAGAGATTTCTTGCAGTCTAGCAACTATTGCAGCTTATAGTTAATTACCATCAGGTTTCAGATACTCAATGAATGGGGGGAAAAAACCTTCTGATTCAGGGTAAAGAGTCAATGGACATAATATATGCTCACTTCAATTCTTTGCTGTACATTGCAGCATCGGCCAATTGAAGGATGTTTCCCAAATATAGGGTGTGTTTTTTGTACAATATTACTTTATTTAGAATTCAGGCATTAGCATATAGTCCTCTACTGGGAAAGGGTTTTTTTTAATGACTTTTCTTACCCTTTAAAAGACAGGGGCTGTGTCTTAATGATTTTGTAACTGTGTGATGGTACTAAGAGACCTATTATGACAAAAAGAGTAAAGCCATTACTAAGAGTCTACCATGTCTTGTCAAAAGATTCATTTTTCAGTAGATTTAATAGATTTCTTGACTGAAATCTTGGGAGATTCTGGGTCTATAAAATTCCTGATGTAACGTAGTTCTATTACTAATGTAACATGAGTCTCTTAAACAGGCTGTGAGGAAAAAAAATACAACAAAAAGATGCTTGTAAGAAAGTAAAATTATTATGTCTTCTTCTCTGAAAAAGGTATTTTTTTCAAAAAATACATTACAAAAGTGGGTAGCTTTCACAAAGAACCAAAAAATATTCAATATAAAGAGAAGATAAGGTGGTAATAGTTGGTGATTCAGTCTTCTCCATATTGTGACAGTTCCCAATAGCCCTTCCAAAATAAAACTCTACGGCGTTACTGGAATTTAAGATTTTTAAATAATTTGCTGCTAAAGATTTTATAAAATCTAGACTGTTATGAGCCACATTGAGATTGCTTACTACATACATCTAAATTTTATATTTGTTGAATGCTCATGCAGGGACAGTAATGGATAATAATTTCAATAGCTTGCTCTGTTGAACTGAATATTTTCTAGGGGAAATAATACCTGAGTACCAGACCTACCACTTTCAGTGTATTGTCTTACCATATAATACTGATAGAAAGGTGAGTAAGTAGGTTTAAAAGATGCCCTTACACCATGGTGGCTTTGTGCATTTTTTTAGGAACACTTCTGTAGAACTCTGTTTTTATCTGTAATAAATTCTGTTGTATTTTTCCACTGGAGTATTGTTTGCCAGTTGGTTGCTACCGCAGATTTGATAGAACTATCAATCAAAATTATTGTAAAAGGGAAAATGAAAAGCAGACAAAACAACACATTGGGACTGGCTGTGAACAAAACTTATGGCCTTTTTTGTACTGTGGAAAGGACACTCATCGGAATGCCCTCATTTGTTTGGATGCAACTGAGCTTCAAAAGGGCAAGACAGATGTGCTGTTTTCAGGCATCTTAATTTATTTGGTGACACACTTCATAAACTTGCAGCTAAATGTGAGAACAGAACACATTTTGGGGCCAGCTCAATGTATTTTTACCTTCTCTGGAAACAAAAAATATTTCATAATTTTTTCGTACTGTTAACCTTCCATACCTGAGTTGCACTTCAGCAGAGTGAAGAGCCTTCCCTGAGAGATGTGCCAGGATGCTGTCTGCTTGGCTGACATAGCTCAGCACTTCAAAAACCTGGACAGATGGGGTGCCATCTCATGAGAGACAGCATTCTGCTAGGCTTCAGAGAAGCTAAGAGTTGAAGGTGGGGCTTTATATCCAGCTGACATATCAGTTTTTCTGCTAGCTTATGTTACAGCAAATGAGATGATGACCACATAAAAAGAAGCTAGAGAGTATAGCTACATCCATCAAATATAAGTATGCCTGTTGTGTTCTGAGTCTCAAATCTTTAAATTTGCAGTCTTTAAAGATAGGAAAAGGCTTTGAATAGACCTTTACTTTTGTTGTCCTACTCTCTGTGTTTGGTCCTGTATGTTCCACCTGTAAATGTCCAAACTACTACAGAAAGAACTTTCTCAGTCCTCTGAATGTCTGAGAATCTCTTCCATTTCTAGTGTTTTTCTTACTATTCCTATAAAAAGCACAATGTACTTTCCTGGTTTTGTGGTCTTTTTTGAAACATAAGCTGTGCTTCCTACACTTGGTGTATCTGTACTACTCACCAGCGCAGCTAGTTCTTCTATTTTTGAAGCATTCGTATAGGAACAAATCAGCTGCATACAAATAGATCTGCACTGATGTGCCTTCTGCTTGCAAACAGCATAAGGTAGCCGAATTTCTACAAGAGATCAAAGAGTTAGGTTACATGAGTAAAGGTGTGCATTGGAGACAGAACAGCTGCTCCAGAGTCTTTTGAACTTCCACTTACCACTTCCGCATTCCCAAGCATGGTGTCATGGAAGCAGTTTTTCACAGCTGTAGAGACTGCATTCTCTCCCAAACTGTTACCAGACTTTTAGTGCAAGTATTGGAGCATGTGCTTGAGCTGTGTAACTGCAATTCAGTGTGGTTAAGGCTTATGAAGGCTGAAGTACCTTATGTTGAGGACTGAATTTAGCACTTATGAAGAAACTGACACTGAGTAGTGTTCCTGTACATGGGAAGGGCTCACTATGCATTTGCTTAGCTAAAAAGCAATCACTTTTTCTATTCATTTCCTGGTATAATAGTTCTTAGCTGTCCAACAGAAGTGATATTGAAAAATACCACTTAGTATTTTAAGAACCATTCAATTTTCTTGCCCTATTTGCAATATGAAAAAAAAAAGGAAGGCTGTTTGGTCTTTCCTGAGCAGCTTGCACCCCCAGCATAATCTACGGTCCCTATGCTGATGTGGGCCTGTGCACAAAGCTGATTGTGACTGGAAATGAAGATGACTCTTTGTCTCTTCTGTCATGTTGAATTCTAGGACTGGCATATAGGAAACCCTTTTGAACAAGTAGCTTCAAATTGATCCAGTTTGTTGAAAAGCTTGAGGCCCACTGAATTGAAAAATAGCATTTGGATTGGAAAAAAATGATATATTTCAAGTCACTGCGCAAGCTTTGTGAGACTGAATTTTGCATTGCAGCAGTCATTTAGAGTGTGTGACTGCTTGTTTCAGCATTCTTTTAATTCAGTGACTTTTGTCCCACTAAACTTAGAACAGAAAATTATTTCTGTATATATGTGTATATATATGTCTCTGTGTGTGTGCGCCTGTATGTATTAGTAACTGCTTTGTATAAGAAATAGTTATTTGAAATACCTCCTAATGTTTGAAAATGTTTAGAAGATAGTCAACTGTATTTTTCTGAGCATGTTGCAGGTGTGAATACCATGTGTTATGTATGACTTTTTACAGATCTATAGGACTTGCAATATGCAGTTAAAATCTATGGCTACAAACCTAAAGGCTGAAATAAAAGATTTGTAAATAATAAATTATTATGGATGAAATTTATTAACAGATTAATGTTTTATCAGTTATTAATAAATACATGAATTGTCAACGGTGTTCTGTGAACACACAATATGATGGTTTCTAAGCTTTGCTATTTTTCCCTTTAAGGAGGTCCTTATGACTAGAATTTTGTACTTTATTTTTCTATTCATAACATCATGAATCATCAATAAGCCTTCTGTTTGCAGCAAAACTTCAAGCTGTGAACTTCAACATTAAATGTTGAAGTTTTTTAGTAAGGTTGCAGTATTCTTTTATGCCGTGTTTTAAAAATGATCTGGGCAAAATGAGGACAGTCAAGACTTACTGATTATTTAAAGGCTTGCTGTTGATTTAAAGTGTATAACTTCATGTGTTTCCCATTTCACTATAACATGTTGGTATTTTTTGGAGGTTATGAAAAGGATCTGGCAAATTCCATTCTTCAAAAGTCACAACACTGATTGCAGTCATGCATTTATTGGCCAGCTTCTCTGGCTGTATGTCCTCCGTTCTCAGAAAATGCTGCCTGCCTGGAAATCCATCTCAGGCCATACTGACGACTTGAACAATGTTAAGGGATTGTAGGAAGTTCTCACAGTCCAAACAGTGGACAGTTCACATGCTAATGAACAATTTGACCATGGTGATACATGTGCCAGAGGTTAAGGCTCTGACCTGCTGCTGTTCAGATTACTAGGACAAATGTAGCCACTGGGACCAAGATTAGCAATTTAATTAGAACACTGTGTAAAATTCATATCCTATGTCATTTGTTGAACAGGATCTATATCATTATACATCTATTATATCATGGTTGAGAGAAAGGGAAAGTCAAGGAGTATTTATGTGGACAATATCATTAGAATGCTAGGTCTTAGGGTGTCACGTCATAATCTTCAGGTTTCATAATTTGCACATGTTTCCTGTTTCATCACCATAACACACTCCAAAGTGAAATGCTTTCATGGAAAATAGCAACAATTTGGCATGTCTTACACCTTGACACAATTAAAAAACAAAAGAGAAACAAAAAAAAATTGAAAAAAACCCCAAATCTTCTTGAAACTTTGTTGTTGTGGAACACGTGGAGTACAGGTAGCTTGGGGTGCAGCTGCAGTGGGAGCTGCAGGTTGAGCTCTGGGCGGGAGCCAGAGGCAAGAGGTTGTGAATTTTTTCATCTTTTCATCTTGTGCATAGCAAAGGGCATGGGGACATGTGGCACAGCCAGTCACTCAGTGACACAACTGGAGCCAAGGACTAGGTAGGAAATGCAAGAGTTTTACCCACTTGGACTGTGATAAAAACCCAGGGATTCCTTTGTGCGGAGTCCCTCCTGGGAGGCACAGGCAGCTTGGGCTCTTCCTGGGTTTCTCTGCCATGAATAAATGGCTTTGTGGAAGGAGACACCTGAGAATCTGCCATGGGAAACCTGGGGTCGAGCAGGTGAGGACACCTGGTCTGGTTGTGTGAGTGGGGCGTGTGGGGAGCCAAGAGAAGCACCCTGGAGCCGCCCGCTGCAAAGGGGCTTCGGTCCCAGTAAAGTCTCTAGCGGCTGGAGTGTGACCGCCAGGGAGTCTCAGGAATGGTCTGACTGAGAAGTTTCCCTTAGCACTGTAAACATTTAAGTGAACATCAAGGATATCAATCATGATGATAACTAATGCTAGCAAGAATAATATTTGGGATAAATTTCCCATGTAAAGGTTTAAAATAGTTCCTCACTATTAAAAATTAGGATGAAAATAGGACAAGGATCACCTGACCTAAATGTGCGTAATTGGTACAGTGGGTTTATTCTGCATCATCCTGGTAAGAGCTGGAAACAAGATGCTGGTTTTAAAAAAATATATATTTTCCTGAAATTTTCTTAGCGGCTTTTAAATTCCAGAATGGATCTTTATTCTGTTTTCCTTTTTTACTGGTGTGCCAGTATGTTTTATAAGCTACAAACTGGCGTCCTCTATCATGTCCTCTATTCAGCCTTCCTGCTGCTGATAGATGGTGGAGCTTTTGTGGGTCCTGGGACAGTGCAGTGACACTTGTTCTGGAGTGATGCTTGTACAGAAGGGAGATACGTAGCAGGACCATGGGGGAGAAAATGGAGTAGTTGTATCAAAGTGGTAGTTTACTATGGCTGCAGAAGATGTATTCTTACAAAGACTGTAACTGCAGTTGCTTATGCTTTTGCATTTATAGTTGCATTTTGCATTTTGCATTTATAGTTGCAATATGCCTGAGAACGCCATCAAGGCAGTGACTTGCAATCTTGTGCTTAGTTTATGGGGAAACTCAGAACTGACATTTTGGTGGCTATACATAAATAGAATAATTTGTGCCTAGAAAAAATGTCATACTTTAAATTTGATATTTTTCTTTTCAAAATGAAAGAAGCCTTTGGCATAAAATTTATTCAGGGTCACACTTCACCTATAACCCATTTTTTTTTCCTTTTCAAACCTGTGCCTAGTTACAGTTTAATATTTGCAGTCTCTAGATTGTCAACATCATTGTATAATAACCAACTTATTATAGAAAGCAGCAAATGCCATGCTGCCAATCACTTGTCCATCACACTAACAGGTGCACTGCCATTGTCAGTGTCAGGCTGAATACTGGGGATCAGTTAGACAGGTGAAGTAATTTACTCATCTTGTAGTGGCAGAAGGGGACACCTTATCAAGGAAAAAAGAGAAGTGTCTTCCCTTGGTGCATTTGGTATGTGGCTATGTAACTTGGATTTATAGTCTCTCTGTAGGAGCTGATGTGCAGACTAAATTTCACTCTAAAGTGGGGGAGGAACTTCTTTTGGGTATTATGCAAGAGTATTTCTTTTTCTTTTTTCCTTTCTCTTCACCTTATCTACTGCCATTCTCACCCTCTCCCCCAACACCCCCATCCTCAACCTTTCAGTATTGTCAACTGAACAGACTGCTAGATTCAAAGTGCTTAAAAGATGTCAGTCTATTGGAGTAAAAGGAAAAAAATAAAAATAAAATTTAAAAGAGACAAAAACTTGAGAATGAGAAAATATATGTCTTTATTTTTTTTTCCACAGTCATTTTTTAAAATGGTGGTTAGAAGAGAGAGGTCCAGAGCATAGTTTACCATTTCATTCAAAGAATAAATGTAGAAGTTATTACAGCAAGTACCAATGCTAATCCTCACTTGTCCTGATCTCTATAGCTATGACAGCTCCTGATTAATGCCCAGAAAGTTTCTGGAGGGATCAGAGAGAAAAGTTGCTTTATTCACCCATCTTTCTCTGTTATTATCAGCACGATGGACAAATTCTCAGGTATCACCTGTGATGAGAATAGAGCTTAAAGTAGGAGAGCTAAGTTGGGTGGTTTTTTTCTTCTAGCTTCTGACTAAAGCCATCTGTGGTCAGGTACAACCAGTAGTTGCCTGAGCCAGTAGACAGAGATATTACAGGATCTATGAGTCTTCAAAGTCAGAAGGGTAGAGGCAACCTGAGACCAAACAGTGGGAAGGAAGAATTCATGGTAATGGTTTGGAAACCTCACTTTTATAGCAGCATGGAGAGCAGTGGCTGGTTGGTAGATGGAAGACACTGGAAGTTAATTCCAGTTTATTTACAGAAGCATTTTTTGGAATACATATACCCTCACACTAGGAAATCTGGGGATTAAACAAATTTTAGGTTGCTAAAGTGTCAATTTTCTTTAGGATAAAAGGCAGCCGATAATAATAGCCTTGACCTGTGGGTTGACAGGGGGTTTGTGGTCCACTGACTGTCTTGTTTATCAAATGGCTTCCATAATCTCCAATTCCATCATCTAAATATGTAGTTCAGCAATTCTTGTATAGAGCTGAGCTTTCTCTTCCTCTCTTCTCTGTCTACCAAAATGTAATGGGCAACACTAAGGGGGCCTTGGCATTATCAGTATCATATTATACCTAATCTTATGCAATTACAGACTGCTGCCAACAAGGCTCCAAGGATGGCCTTGTACTTACTGTTGCTTATCTTGTATCCCTTAAAAGGAAAAGAAAAAATGTTATTTTCCACTAATCAGTAAGAACCAACTATCTCCTAGCTGCAGGAGTGCTGGGCAATGAAGAGGCCTAGGATTAGCTTTTTCAGTGGAAGGCAGCAGTTAGGTGGAGGGTAAAAAGCTGAACCACTGCAGTCCTTCCCTGTCCAGATTTGACCCAACCTGGTGTATTGGCTCCTGAAACATTCCCTCTGTTTACTTTGCTGTTATTCCCTGCATAACAATACAAGCCCATTGCTATCATGCATTAACTTCTGAGATTCTTTCTGACATTGCTGTTATCTCTGCTTAACCAATACTCTGTTTACTGGTATTAAAAAGCATTATCCCACCTGCACATTCTGTTTACCAAAACAGCATTCAACCCTAAAGCCTGTGATTGAAAAAGAGATTTTTTTTTTTTTCTTTCTGATGTAATTTATGAAGTTCAGAGCCATGGAAAAGTTTGAAGGCTCTGATCCAGAGCATTTTCTTTTAGGTTAATATTTTGAAATTTAATTTGCTAAACAAGAAAATCAGAAGAGTATTTTGAATACATGGGAAAATAAAACAAAAGCAAACAATACTGAAAATAACTCTTTACACTGGACACCAAAAATACATTCTGTTTTGTTTTAAATTGACATTCTTGCACTATATTAGAAAACTGGACTCAGACAATCAAGATTGGGTCCTGGAAATGAGCCTGAGGCTTAAGCTACACAAAGCCCCAGGCTGGATGTGCACATCACCTGCTCTTATTCTGGCACTCCAGCTAATACAAGACCTTCATATTCCAGGCTGTCCCTGTTTCTGACCCCTTTCTTCCTGTAGAAAAGAAATATGGATGAGCACTCTGACTGCATCCTAATCTGTATGATAATTTGGTAAATCAGGCCCCTAAGGAATGGTTAAATTCATGCAGACATGCAAGTTCCATCACTGTTGAGACTGTTGTTTCTGTATTGAGAAAACCAGAGGCTAGGTGATCCCCTGGCTTCAGGTGTTTTTCATGACAGGGCTGCCAATATTGCATTGAAGTTCAATAGGACACAAGGCTTAGGAACAGGAGAAACTTAGTTTTGGTAAAATGTCATTTTGGCAAAATAGATGCTTTGGAAAATACTACTATTTTCATTTTAGAAAGTATTAATTGTTGGTGAACTGAAACACTAAAAACACTCTTCAAAAGTATAACTCAGGAAATATATTTATTGCTGTTTATTGTTAATAAAATGTTCAGCAACAAAATGTCTGTAAATATTTCAATTAGATTAGAAACCTCCACAATGCCTGAAACTGAAGATTTAGATTTTGAGTCCCCTATACATTATTTTTCTCTTTCAGCTGGAGATTGGAAAAATTAGTTCAGTTATTAGTTCAGCTTTATTAATTTTCTTTTCATTTTCAGGGATAATTTTTAAGGTAAATTATGCTATTCACTGACAATAAGCATGCTAGTGTTCTCTGCTGCTTGCAGTTCTCTGTATAAATGAAAACTGTCTCTAACACAGGGAGTCCAGTTCTTTGCATGACAGCTAAATTCCTTTTTTCTCTCTTAATCTTACAGTTCTGTTTCTCAAAAAACCCACACCATGCCTCCTCTCTTTCAATGCTTTTTGAATATTTCTTTTATTTCTGCTATGTAGTACAATCTAAAAAGAACATAGTCTTTCACTGATTCTGATATTACGCATTCCCACCCAGCGATACAATTTTGTCTGAACTAGAACCAATGCTTTCAGATCTGGTGTGTAAAGCTAAGTGTCTGCATCCACAGCGAATTGAATAAAAATTGCAGTTAAATATACCACACATGGATTCAGGAGCTGAGCCGTTAAGTGTCAGGTCTGGAAATGCTCTTTGTGTTCTGTAGCAAAGAGGGGAAGAAGGAAAGGATAAAAACCAAGGAAAAATATGAAGACTTTTTTATTTTTCCTTTTTTTTAAATCACAATAAAGTTATGATGTTGTCTTCAAAGTGTGTATATGAAAGCACCTTTGTAGAAAGACTGAATTCTTTAACTACATGGTGCTGCTTCAGAAGCAAAGCTGCCCTGTAAAATGCTAGGAAGTTCTTCGTCACTAGATTGCTTTAATGTGTTCATAAAAGCTCTAATAATGACTTCATTTTTTGAACTCTGTACATATTGAAAAATTTAGGTAGTGCTTACTGCAGTTCAGAGAAGCTCTATATATTGTGACATGTTCAGATGCTGTATTGTGTGCATTTTTTTTTGTTTTATTTGTTCAATAGAACAGTGAATAGAGACATCAGATGTTATAGGGTTTCTGGTTTAAAGAGTGAATACTTTTTTCTGTCTGAAAATTTATATTCATAAATTTCATTGTCATTATCTCACTGGGAAAATAAAACTTAGGGTATGTAACTTCCTGATGAAGATAGGCAGACCTCTTAAAAACTTAATCTGTTGCTTAGAGTACAGAAAGCAGAAATCTTACTTATATAGGTAAGATAGTTACAAGATTGAAACCCCAAAGGTCAACTCCAGAGACGGACCATATCCTCAGCTCATGTATGTGAGGTTCATCTTCCAACAATTTTTTCAACAACTTGCCATTTAAATGTTATCACATAAAGGCACCTGTTATTTCTAAATAATGTGAGGTACCATACTGTCAACTGCTTGTAGAATTTATTTTTTTTTAAATAAAAAATAGCTCAGGTATCTGTTCTTAGAGTATGTTTTAAAAGAGATGTCTCAGTTGCAGCTTTTTTGGGGAATACCTGTATTGCTGCCAGCTTACATCTCCCACTGGGAGACACTGCGGAGCAGGATTACCTCAAATAGGTTTTAGCAGATTAAACAAGCCACCAAAAAAAGAGCTTGTCTTTATTTTTCCTTCGTCTCTTTACAAATAGCAAATGGCCAGGAGAGGATGAATTACGATTTAGTACGTCGACCATAACTGTTCTGTATCTCAGGAGGTTTTTATTATATCAACTTTAATAACATGTGAGTAAGGTATCATCTCAAAACTTCCAAAGGTAATAGCAAGTACATATATGACATCATGCTTGTAGGAACCTGTTGCTTTTCCTATGTTGTTGCACTGTTGCTACATTGTAAATTTAATTTTCTGTTCTCAGTCAATGTTTGCTTTGTTTTGCATCTGCTTTTAGGGACTGAAAGGCATTCAAATTTTGAAGCAGTGTCTACTGACACAAACCACAAATTTTCTAAACAACAATTTTGGCTTGCTTTTGCACTGAATGAAAGATCTTTTCTCTTTTTTTATCTCATTGTGAAAAAAAAAAAAAAAAGTAAAGCTTATTCCTGCACACATGAGCTGTGGTTCTCTACATGCTGTTGCAATTCTTGCTCTTTGGTCTCTGACGGCTGTTGAAGTAAATTGATAGTTTTGGGTTTAAGCTGATCTTTGAGATTCAAGACAGAGAAAATGTTGTGCATAGACACTCAGAGCCTACACTTTGCGTGGTGTAGAGAAATGCAAGCCATGCACTGTCTCACGGTGTGCAGCCACAGGTTACTGCTGAGCTGCTCTCCATAAATGTTGCTCTGTGTGAATAAAGCAGAAGCACAGCACCTTTGAAATTCCACTTGGACAGTAAAAGTAAAATTCTATCTAAAAGATAGGGCACATTCAAAAGATTTTTTCTTGTTAAATTGTTGCCCTATGCCCTGTCTGTATGTAACTGCAGGCATTTTTCCACATTATAATATTACCTTCACTGTTATAGCTGATTCCCTGTTAGAACCTGTAATCAGTTTCATATTTGTCTCCAACCAAAATCTCTTCTTCAGTGACTCTAGCTATTAAAGGTGAAGTGATGCGGCTTGCTGCATTGATAGATGATACAATACAAATTCACAGCATTGAAGACGTTTTACAGGATTGCTTGATTTTTCTCTCTAAATTGATCTCGAATGGGTAAATCCTTTGTTTCTTCTACAAGCTTTATGAACAAATTGTTAAAAATAATTCTTAGGTCTTCAGGAAACAAATTCATATAATTGGACTTTTAAAAATTCTTCCTGTTGCTGAATAAGTAAAATGCTTGAAGTGAATGTTGAAGGTCTAGGCATACATTCTTATAATATTTTTGCAGAGGAAAGACAATCACTTAATGCTTTCCAGGTCTGAATTACTGTAACAGGTGCAAGCAATATTCATTCTTCTCAACCTTTGTGCAGTCTACATATTTAACATCATCATTCTTTATGTTGTTCGTGGTGACTTTTTATACTGTAAGAAAAAGGGAAAAGGAAAACCAGTCAATTTCCCCCAACATTTGGCCTAAGTTTCTGCAAAGTTTGTTTATAAAAAGCTTTTTCATATTAATTCAAATGAAATTATTTTTTACAGTAGTATAGTTTATTTTCAATTAATGATATTGGGATTAATTCTCATATACAGAAAGCATGATACTGTAAATCATGTAATTCTTGAAAAGTGGTTACAGTGAAAAAGGTAATTTTGTGAGTGTGGAGTTCCCTATTTCTTCTTTCTCAATTATTTCTGTATTAAATGTGTTTAGCTTGCAAGTCTGAAAATAATTTTTCTAACTGCCTGCTGTTCAAACTGAACTTGAGATCTTAAATCTTTTTCTCATATCTTACCTACAGAATAGATTTTAGTTACTGAAACTTAGATGTCAGTCCTTTTTGTGATAGATGAAGCAAAATAGGGCCTATCTCCTTCCAAGTGGCAGCTGGAGTGACATTACAACTCCATTGCAACTATTATGAAAACACTCATCACTAGATGAGGAGACAGCTGTAACTCTGTAAATAGAAACTGTTCTGTGGTCTGGAAATATGTAATTTTTACATTTTAAATTATATCTGTGAACACCAGAGCAAGCTAGAACAAATGCAGGTGTAATTATCTTTCTTTAATATAGAGAGAAAATATAGCTGAGGCTGTGAAAACTGTGTTATTCAAAGGCACAAGGGCTGTTTTTCATAGTCTAATGTGCATCACTTTAAAACTGATTTGCTTATCTCTATAGCTAGTAATAAAAACATTTTATCTTCCTGAGTAGTTGCCTTTTAAGATAGTGGGACTGTAAATTGAAGAGATGTCAAATGGCACTTGCTTGTCTGGCAAGCATTTCTTTAAAATATTATTATATGCACTCAGGTACCTTCTATCACTTTTCTTTTTCATTCCTTAATAGTTCTCTCAAAAACCAAAGATCATGAACATCTTGATTTCTTTCACCTGTCTTCCCAAGAGAAACCAAAGCCTCCAGGTCTGAGTGTGATCGGAATTAAGGAACTGTGTAATCTCAATCAGCTTGTACCTTGTCCATTATGTCTGTAGGCTCTTTTCCCCCTATCACCTATCTTTTTAATACAGTACAACCTGGTCAATATATGATTCAGTAAAAACACAAATATTTAAACCAGAAGTTTCAGTCCACACTTTTAGTAAATGTTTTGCTTGGCAAAAGCTTCATTACACAATAAATGAGTCTTTTGGAAAGAGCCAACTGCTTCATATAAAACAAGCTCCTGTTCCTTTGTTGCTTTAGGGGAAGAACAATGAAAATTCACTGTTACTGGCCACATCAACCTGAATGAAAGCCAAATAGGAAAATTGAAAATGATTGTCAAGTTCATCATATCTAATACAATAGAGGCAAATTAGAGTTATCTGCAGCAGCAGAAGTAGCAGCAGATTGCATTATAAATCATCATATCATTGACAGTCAATTACATTCAAAACTTTTCAAGCATGAGGCAGCGGCAGTGTCTATCTACTAACAAACTTATTCAAGCCAGAAAACACAGTGTGGGTGCATGAGGAGAATTTCTTGGGGGTCTGAAGGGTTTGCATTATAAGGAGAGAATTTTATCAAAAGATATATTCCGTGAAAGATTAGAAAGCGTGAAGCCTGGTTTGTTGCAAAATTCATCTTTAAACCTAATCTGCCTTCCTTCTTCCACTGCAGCAAATGCACATTTGATTGTTGACTGGGAGAGCCCTCCAGTAATGTCAACTTCTCTCCAGTCTTCTCTGCTTCATTACCACTTTTGCTTTCACAATATTTCTAGCTCCCTTCTGAGTTCTCAGCATTTTCCCCCTTCCCTTGTTCTTTCGTTTGTTTGCTTGCTTTTAATTTTAAGTGCATTTTTAGTTTTCTTCAGAAGTGAAGAGCTTTCTGTAAATTATTCAAGGTAAGTAACCTTGCACGTTAGGAAATCAGTCCCTCACCTAATAGATATTTTATTAAATATATTAAATAAGTCCTAATCAAATAGATTGTATAAAAATTGATATAAATTGACAGAAGAGTCTAGACAAAATACTAGTCAGTTTATTTTATGAACTCTCAGAATTGGACTGAGCCTTCAGAATTAAATGCAATTTTTTCTTTACTGAAAGTTACAATGAGTGTACTTTCTGGCTGTTCCCATGGGCACGAGGGAAAGCACAGAGCAGGAACAAAAACTTCTGGTCCTAAGACGAGGGTTTGTGATTTTGCTGTGGTGCAGAAGAGGGGGAGGGTGTTCCATATGATGATTCATCTACCTTTTTGATACACATAGAAAGCCCTGAAGCCGTAACAGAGTGTAATGTAGGGTTAGTATTGATCTTATATCCACATGCCTGTATCGAGTAGGAGAGATTGTTGGGTTTTAGGGAGAAGGTCCTAAATTTATTTTTTTGTAATCGAAACTGGGTAATCTCCAGAGGTTCTCTAGCACCAGGTCTCTTCATATTTTCAGAATGACTTGAGAAAGCTATTGCAATATGGCAATTAGTTGCTCTAATATTAAATTTGGTATAAAGTCAAGGTTGAGAACTGTGCTGCTGTTTTGCAGAATAAAAAAAAAAAAAATTAGTGAGAAATAAGAGACCAGAGGCCCAAGGTATTCCTTCTGCAAGAGGTCTCCTTTGTACTCTGACTGACACTGCCTCCATCCTGTTCCAAGTCAGTTGTTTCCAGATGTACTGCATAGAGACATGCTTGTGATTCATTCTAAGATACATTCCTAAACCACCAAGCAATTTTTTGCCCCCCAACCCTCTGTTTATATAATGTAAGAGGAGCATGAGGGTGAAGAGCCTAGCTCCTTACAAATCTGCGGAATTTTGCCATGCCTGGGAACTGATCTTGAGTACCTCTAAAATTAAGTAGCCAGTTGAAATGCTAAACTTAACACTTCTTGGATAATTAAAAGGAAAATAGAGGTAATCACAGAAAGTGGTTCAGATATTAGGTGGGAAAATCATGCCAAGAATCTAGAACAAAAACTGAGATAATGTAGATACTGTAGTTAGCTGCCTGAAGATAGGCAGGAAAAACCTATTAAGTCCTAGATCAGAATGAACATGAACAAAATTGTTACACTGACATAATTTTAAAGTGCTATTAAATTAGCTGAACAGGTAGAAGAGAAAGACTTTTGCATAATGGTTAAGTCAAAAGTGTGTGTGCAATTTTATATTTCTGGAAACAATTAAAAAGTCTCTTAGCTAATGTTTGTATCTGGGAAATAAGAAATAAAAATGTGGACACTTTGTGTGGAATTCAGACACATTGGTTATATTGCTCTTCTTGAACTGTGAAGTTGACCTATGCTCTGTCTACCCCATGGGTCATAACCTGTCATGTGAGGGAATCGCTGGGGAATTAGCTATCTTAGGGGATCTGAATCTCTTCCACTCTTTACATGATTGCTACTTTATGAAATTCCAGCTACAAAACAGAGGACAATAATGCATTCATTGCAGTTGTTTGCTTTTGGCTGGATGTTTCAATGAGTCTGGGCTAAAACCTGCTTCTGCGATTATCAAAGTTTAGCATATTTTCAAAGCTTTTCAGTTTGACTAAAGTCTTCATACAAATCTGGCTGTAAATCATATCTTTATTTATCCATCTCCTTTGCCTATTTTAGCTTTTTATGAAAACACTCTTACATCCACTGTTGAGTTAATGAATACTAAATTTAGTATATAAGTAGTTTTGTAGAGGATTATGTTGCATATCTGTACCATATTAAGAAACTGGTGTTTGGTTGGTTTCTAAAGCTTCTTGACAGCTGGGGCATGACAAAGAAAGCTTTTCTGTATACTTGTTCTGAATTTTTTTGAGCATGGATTATCAAGTAGCCATAAATAAGCCTTATTGACCCAGGTTATTATTTTATGTTTGCTTTCACACATTTCACATACTGAGTTGTGTTGTGTGTTTTTTTTCAAAGGAATAGGTCAGGGTTAGTAACTCTCTGGGTGATATTCTGAGAACTAGTTAAGCCAGAAGGACTTGATTTTTTACAAACACATATTTTGTTAGCCACCATGAATAAAATACTAGATTTTAAATTATGGTTTTGATTGCTTGAAAGTTCCTACAATTGTGATATTATACATACAGAAGCAAACTTGTTAGAATGTTAGTAAAGATTAAGAATAGGAATTTGGTCTCAATAACATAAAAAACTGTTCAAATAACAAGTTTGTGGGGATTTTTTTCCTCCTTTTCAATACATAGTTCAACTTGAGTCATCTTTTGGAGCAGTTTTCCAGTGTTTTTCTTTTTAGCTGTGCTCACAGAAAATAAATAAATGATTTTTCACTTGTACTATGTGATCCTTCTGGTATTGATCAAAATGAGTACAACCTATCTTGCTTTAAGCAGTGTATGATACTTTATTTTAGGTCCTGGAATTGGTCTTGGACCCCAAATTTTCTGTTCACTAGCTTTATTTGGTAGAGTTTAATGTTATTAGCCGACATTAACAGGGCTTTTACAAAGCTGTTCTGACATACTGTTAAGTAGGCTTTAGACTGTAGGAATTAATTTCATACTTTGCTCTTGCTCTCTTATTGAAGCGTATGCATTGCCCATTAATATTTGGGATTATGTTCAAACTCTCGAACGTATCAAACCCTCAAAACCATCCACTTTCTTGTTAATGCAATAACAACCTCATCATAAGACTTTGTATTACAAGTGACTTTCCTACAGTTGCAGGCCCTTGAGGTCCATCTTTCTTAAATGCAACGTGACCCAATTCCTGTACTTCCAAGTTTAAAAAAGCTCTTCTGTTTCATAAAGTGATGGCATCTTTTTGCATTTATTTTGCATTTCTTGGTGGGTTAGGGTCATGCTGGCATGGGGACAACTGTCTGTCTTATTTTTAACTCCTTCCCAGTGGGAAACATTGCATGTGTTCTCAGAATTCTATATAGAAGATGTGTAATTTATGTAAAACTTTTGGGATTTGCACCTTCTATTATTTTGTAGGAAGGAAAATGATGGATTGTCAAATCATGCTACATATTTTAATTTTTGATAGAAGGTGCAAATGTATTTATACAAGGTTGCTCAACTCCTGTAAGAAAGGTTATTAATGTGAGAAATTATTTGCTGAGGTAAACCACCTGTGTTAGACAGCAAAATTCATCACTCCAGTCTTGTTTAGTCATGTACAAAGTACACTGTAAACATTGAAAATTCAAGGGAATTAATGCTTATCCAAAATATTTTCAGGCCATCCTAGCAGGAATGCTGGGGATTGATGATAAATGGTTTTGATGGTGTCAACACAAACAGTTTCTTTGACATGATCTAAGGTGTAGGTTGCCATTTGTAAGGTACAGTTTGTTGACGCATGATTGGGTGTGCTATGACCCCACAGAATGTTTTTACCCTCCTTCTGTTTGCAAGGAAGTAGGACCAGGCATGCAGGTAGCTGTGAAGTAGCTAATGATGTAAATTTTGGTAAGTGAAAGTGCAGCTTATCAGACAAATTATATGCTGTCTAATAATGCAAGATTTCTATTGTACTTAGGCCTTCTTATTGTTTCTTTAAAATGTTTGCTTTTCATGTTGTTACATTTTAGATTATTTCATAGTCTAGCTTCCAAGTCAGTCTTCTGCAGTCCCATTACATTAGTATTCATCTTGTTCTGTATATCTATTCTTTATAGTTTTAAGGAAAGCAATTTGATTATTTCCTATTTGTTAGTGAGTATTAAAAAGTGTGCTTCCCAGGACTCCTGAATTCAAATTTCAAGTCAAGCTTCTTCAAAATAGTGAACCCAAAACAAACAAACAAACAAACAAACAAACAAAACCCTACCAAAACAAAACCAAAAATACACTGAAGAACTATGCACATAAATAGGCATAAGAATAAAGAAAATAACCTAGAAATAAAGATAACATAAAGTAGTGCAAAATGGAACCCCTATGTTAATTAGAAATTGATAAGAAAGATATCATTAGAGGTTAAGTCAATCTTGTATTCCTATAAAAATTAGAAAATACTACCATTCCATTATATAATCATAGAATCATTAACCGTTAAGAGGTCGAAAGGAACTTAAAGATCATCTTGTCCTAATCTACCCTGCTATGGGCAGGGGCACCTCCCACTAGACCAGGTTGCTCAAGGGCTTAAATATAAAGAAGAGAGAAAATATAGGATAGTGTAGAGAAAGCTGAAGGACTCAGTGCAGAGTTCAGTGCAGTCTTCATGCTCCATGATACAGAATTATTTGACAATACCCAATGGAAGTATTTTAATGAGTACATAGAGTACATGAGAAACATGGAGACATAGGGCTTAGAGCAGTTGCATGCTGAGGTATGGCTGCCTAAAAGAAAGACCTTAAAAAAAATGAATAATAAAATTAAAAATTAATGACTGAGAGCTCTCTCTGAATCTTTTAAATTTTGAGAGCTCATGGAGGAGGGATCTAAGATGATTCTGGGCTTCAGAATAAGAAAAACAAACCCATGTTTTCATATGCACTCTGAGCTGAATCATTGGAAATAGTCTAGAACAAGCATTTAATAGTACAAGAAGCGAATTTACCTCTAGAGTACTTTTGACAGACTAACAGATCCATAGAAATCTGTAGACGTAACACACCTTGGGTTTAGTACACTCATTCATCTTGTCCCACATGATATTCCTGTAGGCAAACTAGGGCTGTGTTTCATTGTTATCCTGTGATGCATGAGAAGCAATGAGTTACTGTTAGCGTTCCCTCAGATTATGAAAACATGTCAACGGTCTTGGGCAGAGTATTTCAGTGTTTCCATTAATGATATTAATGATAGACTAATGTATCCTTGGAAAAGCCGCAGATAAAAATCAAAGTTTTAACAGTGTGTAAAGGACTGGTTGGGGATTGGCAATCAAAATTTTGGAAGACATCTTCAAAGCGACAAGCTGATATTTGTTCAAGATTTGTGGGAACTGTTACACTCAGAGAGGAGAAATTAAATGCCCCAAAGTGAAAATATCTGGCTAATCAGGTTATAGTCAGTCAGAAATGAAACATGATTTAACAATGTGATCCTGTGAAATATATGAACATGTTTACTGTGTGCAAGATTTGAAAAACAATTATTCAAGTCAATGCTTTTGAGACCATATCTAGTGTGTTGAGTGTGTTGAGTGGTCATCACATTTTAAAGAGTTGAGGAGGCTAGAGAAAGTCCAAAAGAAAAGAATAAGAATGATGACGGATTTTGAAGACATGACCTGTACAATATATTGATAGAATTTGTTTTATTGAATTTACAAAAAGGAAGACTCAGAAAATATGGTGTCTCTATTATGCACAAATTTGTTGCAAGCAGGATGATAATACTGCTTTTCTTGTCCACTTAGTGAAAGACAAGAATAAATGGGGTTAATATACAGATTAAGTTTAGGATAAAAAACATGAAAGCTTATCAGGCAGTAAATCTCTGCAATAAACTACCTGCATGCGTTTTGTTTTCTGGAGTTTTCTTCAAATTTGCCAAATGTCTGACAAATGAGTAAAGTATAATTGCCTTCCTTTGTTTTCTGTAGCTGAAGTTGATGTTCTGCGAGACCTCATTTCCCATTCATTAATATGAATAGTTTATTGTACCAGGTTTATTTGGCATCTTTGTGCCTTGGTTCCTTATGCTTCAAATACAATGATACTTTCTTTTTTTTTCAGTAGTTGTGTTGAGAGTACATGTACATGAAATATTTAGATTTCTTGGGTTCTGTGAGAATGGAAGCCATATACATTCACACTGTAGAGTGACAGACAGCTACTCTATGCAAAGTCATTGTGAAAATGACATCTCTTTGTCTTGAATTCTTGTTTTCTATTTCTGGGAGATCGGAAGATACAGTGCCTTCACAGAGTAGTAAAGGAAGTATCTAACCTCAGTTGTGCCTCTTGGGACCCATTGGACAATTTTTGGAGAAGTGTTATTTGCATATCTCAAATCAACTCTTTGGCAAGTGTTGGAAAAGTTCCTAGCTGCCAGTTTTGACAGCCACAATTCTGGCAGCTGCTAGCCTTGAAGGGGAAGGAGACAAAAAAAAAAGGTAATGGCATTGGTATTTTTGTAGAGCTTGGGTGACATTTAACATTACCTGCTGAAAATAATAAAAATAAAAAGGCACAAATGTGAAGGAGAGAAAAGGGTTCCAACTCACGGAGCAGATAATAGTAATTTAGTATTTTAAAGCTACTCGATGACTATTTCATCTCTGAACAGTTCCACTTGCAGCTTGTTAAACTGAAAGTAGAAATAAGAAATTATAGGCTGAAGGAAGGGGGTTAAAAATAAATTCTCAAGTGGGCCAGAAAACTGCAACTTCTTGGGGACAAGTGGTTTAGCAAATGTCAGTTTTCTGTTGTTATTTTCACAAGAAAAGGTCTGATACTGCTAAGTATTTCTCAAAAGGGAGGTTACTGTAATATAGAGGTAAAGATATATAATAGTGGTTGTAAAGAATAAATAGTTTTTTAGGTGTTTGAAGGATTTAGAGGGAAAACTTTATGAAGGGAAGATCTACTGTTTCATGCATTTTATTTTCACTTGCAATATTTTGATTGTACTTCTACAAAATAAAACAGATGAATTTTTTCAATTAGGTGTGAGGAGATTTTAGGGAGACATCTTGATGTGGCTTGGCACTGGTTGCTGGCTATTTTATTAGGATTTGTATTTTCATTCACTAGGAGACTATAGACTTCTGAATGCAAAGCTGATGTTACAAGAAATTTTTTTTATTAAGAAGCACATAATTTGACCTGAAGGTCACATTACATTTTCTCTTGTGTTGAAGTAGTATGGATAGTATTAATCTGTATTTGTCTTTTGTTTTCTGCTATATGTTATCATGATGCATTGCTATTACAATAGCAAATAGCCTGTCAACACATTTACTGGACCGTAACCCTCTTGGGATAATCACTGAATTTTCATCAAGACTGTAATGATTAGTGTTCCTGATTATGATAATCAAATAACTAATTAGCTATCATGATTCAGAAAAGACAGAAAATTTAGAATGTTTTCAGAATATGTTAAGATACAAGTTTTAAGGTACTTCCTCTTGGTTTTGTTTTTGTTTTTTGGTTGTTTGTGGTTTTATTTTTTTGTTTTTATAAAGCTTAGGACATGTAGGATGAAATGGAAGTTGCCAATTTTTACTGAAAAGGAGCTGAGTGGTTTTTCACTCTGTCCTGTATGTCTGTTAATTTTGGGCATAGCTAATTAAAAAAATACTGTGAAATTGCTACTGAACTGTATAAGAAAAGACAATATATTTTTCTGGGGTTTGTATGTTTCTTTTCCCTTTTCTTTATATTTTGTGCCCTCTTTTTCAGATTTTCAGGAGTGTTAAAGTCTGACTAGATGTCAGTGTATAGGCAGAGATTGGTCTCATCTTCACAGATTGCCTCACAGTGGTGGTGTATTGTGGCACTGAGATGGTGTTCTTCTCACCTTTATATCTATTTTCTCTTTTTGTACTTGAACATGATGAAAACTTGTGATAGTGTTTCATTCAGATTTCCTTCTTTCAAAAGTGAGTGTCTGACTGGAATTGATGGGCTTTGATGGTTTGTTTGTTTGTGTTTGTTTGTTTTTATTTATCTGTTTAATGATATGTCAGAGAAAGACAGCAATGCTGGAGTTTGTTAAAGGATTCATTACAGGCAATTCCAGTTCCTTGTCCTTTTCCAGAACTACTGTTGGATCCAGATACTTGCAATTGCATTGTTTTCCACGCTGTCCTTCATCTGTGCTCATTTTAAATGTCATAGAGAGAGGTGGTGACATTATGCTAATTTGTAATGGATTCTAGTGTTACATTGCCCCATTTCTTTGACCTCAGCAAAGAGCACTTGCTGAGAAGAACAGAGGATGATTACCTCCCCTCTGAGCATGAACTAGCTGCTATGGCTACATGACCTTGGATTTAAAGAATAAACTCTAAAAATTGCTGTGCAGAGGTTGTACAGGTTTTGTGCCTAAAACAAAGAAAGGATTTCAAAGAGATTTTTTTTCTCCTCTGTGACTGAGTTTATAGATTCTTCCCCATACAATGTATCTGTTATTCAGAAATTCCCCTCTCCAAGCTGTGAGATCAGTTTTCAGTAAATGTGAAAAGAACTGTGACTCACATATATTTAGGATATGCTCTTTAAGAGATATGAAGCTTTTATAGGAGAATTAGATGAAAGACAAAGTATTGGAGTTTATTATGAGTTCATGGCTGGAATTAGACTGTACCTGTATCAAGATAAGGCTCTTGCCTGAAAGATTGCTGTGGTTTGATCCTCCTGCAACCTAAATGCAGGAATTATTGAGCTCCCGACTACAAAAAGACTCTCAAAGCAGCCCCTGAAACTATATCAATTCTGAACTGCTAGAATATAAAAAAATGGTGACAGGATCAAAGCCATAGTCCAGCCATCACTGCTCTTTTTAGAAGAGAACTGAACAGGGTCGTGTGAGAAGACCCTATGAATGGTGGAATTGAAGGAAGATTTCAGTCTCCCTTTGAAAATATACTGGCATTAATATGATTTTGAAGAGCATGAATAAGAAGCTCTATAGTCAAAGGACTGCTGCAGGAGCAGGTTTTTGGCCTTTTTTAAGTCAGTTACAATTACACTGGAGCTCCAAATAAGGGGTGAGTAAAGCCTGAGGACATAATTCTGAATTCATTCCTCACCCAAAACTCCCCCTCATGCTCCATGGAAGGATAAGGGGGAGTTTTGTGTTATGCAACACTGTATAAGTTCTTGATTCTGTTTCACATTGAAAGTTAAATCTGTTGTTCAATTTACTAGTTTCTTCTGAATCAAGCAAAGCAAAACAAAAGAGAAAAAAATCCAGTAAATAGATTGGAATTCCTTTTGGGAAAGATGAACTTTTCTCCAGATATGTTCTGGTACTTTGATTTTGAAAGATTAGGAGGCTCACACTTGGTGAAAGTCAAAGGCTATTGATTTCTGCACATGGAATAACTAATATTTTCATATAATAGTTTTGATTTTGAATCTTGAAACTAATTATTTTTTCTTTTGATGATTATCAGATCGTTAATGGTAGTGAAGTGAAATCTCTAAGACTATCATTGATTTGATGAATTTGATTTTTTCCATCAGGAGAACAGGAAAAGTAAAATTGTGCTCTGAACAAATACAGGGTGGATGTCAATTTAGTTTACTGTAGTATTTTTCCCTCCATTTTATAGATGGATTTTATTTGTTCTTGAAGGAATAGACCTTGGCTTTGGTACGCCTTTGAACTTCATAAGATTTTTTTTAAGATTTTTAGATTTCATAGTGGGCTAGATTTTTGTGGATTTAAAATGAAGGAAAGAACACTAATCTTAGTTAAAAAAAAACCTCAAGCTTTTCAGTCATACTGAATGTCTTCCTGTCTTCATATTTATTATCTTTTCACCCCTTGAAGCTTGCAATTGTTTGTGGTGCCAAGTTGGCAGAAAAGAAAGCTTAAGATGGTATAGAAAGAAGATTTTAATGTTCATTATATTCCTATCTTGCATAGTGAAGGTTTGGGAATCAACTTACTTCAAAATGTCACCTGCATTCTGGTCACATTCACTGTCCAAAGGTCCAAATAAAGTATGCTCTATGTCTAAAATGAACATTTGTGTGGATGTCCACATGTATTTGTGCAGATAATGAACTGGGGTTTTTTTGTGTGTGTGCTCAGAATGTCCCTAATTATAAGACCCTAATACATTATTAAAATCTACAAAAATAAATCATATTTCTGTTAGCTTTCTTTTTCCATGAATTTCTAAGCATATGCAATGAAAAAATTGAACTGTTTTTTTACATGTCCAATCACATCTGTTAAAACTGCTGAAATGCATCTGCTTATGGATTGTGTGGGATGCTTAAAAAGGTATTACAGCTTTATTTAGCAAGAGGTAAATTTGAACTCTGAGCTAAAATACAGCTAGTTTCCATATTTAGATAGGCAATCACTTATTTTAATCAGATCTCAGTATTACAGTGTCGTACTTCACCTGTTTCAGAAATAAATTTCTGTAGGAATAGTCTGTACAGCATGCTGGGATATTTTAGCACTGTGATAAGGTCGTATTTCATATTAAATATCTAAAAGGAGTTAATTCTCTGGTGTAAATCTAAGTTTATAAAATTGTATGATACAAATAGTACGTTCACTACACAAAACACTTAGTTCTTTAGTAGAGTTAATCTATTTAGCAGCAAATGGAATTAAATCCTTTAGTTATTAACGAATATATCTGATGGATTCTTCCTAACACATTATTTGGACCAAAATGACATTTGTATTCATCTGGTTGTAAAGTTACTAATGCCTACATTTCTTGCATTAATTTATTTTAACCATAATATCAAGGAAATCACAGTGATCTGTAATGCAGATATGTAGAGCTGTTTCCTATTGCCATTTGAAACCTTTCATTGCATTTTCCTTCTATGAAATAAATTTTTGGCAAGGAAATAAATATAGGTGAGGAAATAGCAAGGCAGATCCCATTACTGTTCAAGGTATGTTTTGATGAGAATTTTTTTAAGTGCATACCCATGGCAACTTGGACAGAACAAAGGTATAAAAGTCAAATACAGCGGTTATGAACCATTCAAACCTGAGAAACAAGCAGAGAATATCTGAAAAATGTGATCCATACCAAAATGTTTCTTCATTCCTTCTGCTTTGTGAATAGTGACTTAAGATTCTAGTTTGAATATTGTATGATGGAAAAATGGACAGTAGTGGAATGTGAATAATCTCTGCAGTTGGATTTTGAAATATGAGGTTGACTTTCCTAAATGTGAGGTTTTGCTTACCATTCTATAATTGCTTATTTTTTCCTTCATTTTTTTCCCTTGGCACACTTAATGCTTTGTTGGATTTTAGCTCAACTAGTCTGGCTTGCATATTGCAGATCATTTACTAGGAGCCTGCTGGGTTACTTAAAAAGTTCTTCAGTTCTTAAATAATTCACCAACCATTCCATTGTAATTGTACATTTAGTGTATTATTTGCAAGCCCTTATTTTGAATGGGTAACTGAACAGTGATTTATTTTATGTTTCTGCAGCATGTTTGCTGTTACATGTATAACAAATACACTGTTAAACTTCAGTTCTAATTTAAGTATTGTCGAGGAATACTAGTTTCTTTTTTTCTGTTTCAAAATTCACTTTTAGACAAGATATTTAAAATTAGATCTGGTTTAAATTAATTTTTCCTGATATTTTTAGGTACATTTAATTACGAACATATGCCATGGAGGCAAAGTGTTCTAAATGTACTCTAATTGGAATAAAACATGCAGTAGAAAAAAAATGTTATCATTATTTGGTAACTTTGTTTCAATTTAGTTTTAGTGTCACAGTTTCAGAATTAAAGGAAGAGAGTTATTCTTAACATGACATATATTCCTGATTCAATCCTTATCCACTGCTGGTAGTTGCTTTCCACTGTGAACACCATTCCTCTTCACAGAGACCTGGAAGCCCTTGTCAGTGAAGACTCAGGCAAAGAAAGCATTCAGTACCTCAGCCTTGCTTGTGCCTACTGTCACTAAGATACCCGCACCATTCAGTTACAGTACAACATTTTTGTTGTTCACTCTTTCACTGCCCGTACCGCGACAGAAATTCTTGTTGTTCTTATGTCCGTTGCAAGTGTCAGCTTTAGGTGGGTTTTTGCTCTCCTAACACCAACCCTCTGTGCCCTAGAAGTGCTTCTAAATTGCTCCTTTTGTGACTTGTTCTGCTTTCATCTCTTGTAAAATGTCTTTTTCTACATTGGAACAATACAGTTTGTACAACTGTATAGCTGTGTACAGCTATATATAGTTTTGTGGCCAGCAGAGTGAGGGATGGGATTCTCCCCCACTGCTGGGGTCCCCAGTACAGGAAGGATACAAACCCCCTGGAATGACTCCAGAGGAGGAGCCACCAAGAAGATTAGAAGGATGGAGCAGCTCTCCTGTGAGGAAAGGCTGAGAGAGATGGGGTTGACAGCCTGGAGAAGAGAAGGCTTTAAGGTGATCTAATTGCAGCCTTCCAGCACCTGAAAGGAGATTACAAGAAAGATGGGGAGGGACTTTTTACAAGAGTGTTTAGTGACAGGACAAGAAGCAATTTTAAACTGAAAAATGAGAGGTTTATATTATGAAGAAATTCTTTTCTGTGAGGGTGGTGAAGCATTGGAACTGGTTGCCCCAAGAAGCTGGGGATGCCCCATCCCTGGAGATTTTTTAAGCCACATTTGAAGGGGCTCTTAAGGAGCAATGTGGTGCAGTGAAAGGTGTGCCTGCCCATGGCAGGGCGTTTAGAACTACATGAGCTTTAAGGTCCCTTCCAACTCAAGCCATTCCATGGTTCTGTGATACTTAACATTACTAATATATGATATAAAAATAAATTACAGCTTTGTAAATATTCTGCTTATTGGTGTATTATTATCCTGTGATCTTTGCAACTATACAAGACAGTGGGTATTTACTTGAATTTATTTATTTGCTGTTGTGGTCCAACAGTGCTTCATGGTACACTTTTTATGACTAACTGCTTATTCAGATTGGTTGGGATATAGTTCAGTAGTATTTAACTTGTACCATACTTGACTGAGTGTGCATCAGGCACAATGGATAAGAATCAACATCCTTCTCCTGATATACACATTTTTTGAGAACATTGTCAGAATTGTTATTGGCACAAGTTGTTGAATAAGCAAAATGGAAATCACAGTTTTCCATCTTAAGATTTCAACACCATAAAAATGTAAAAGTCAGATAAGTGCTTTGCAGGAATAAAATGGCTAGTGATGGTAGTAATATCCTTTCCAGGTGTAAAGCTATATAAATATATATGATGGGATGTGTGTAGGTGCACTTTTATCTAATCATAAGAAAATTGTTGTTTGATTACCTTCCTCCTCCCACAGACCCCTCTATTTTGATCTCCATTTAGTTTTGAAGAAATTTCCCACTTTGTGTTCTAAGGAACTTGGAGTATAGTCCTTACTTATTCCTTCCAATCTATGTTCTTTTTACTCTTTCCTCACTAAAGGATGTGAAAAAATGTATTTCCTGCAGGGCTTTTAAATTTAAAGCATGGGGTTCTTAATGAGGGAGTAGAAATTGAAGCAAATAAATAAGTGAAATATGTTTTAGTGAGGAATAACTGGTGTAGCTGGGAGAGTACTAACTCAGTCCTGATGTCTGTTGGTATTTTAATGCATCCTGCAGCATAAATATAAGACTCCTGCCTCCTTAATTATAGAAAACACATTTTATAATGGTTCTATTGATCTTTCGTGAACAATGTTGATCTTGTAGGAAGGGTAGATGGTGCAGCTAAATAACAATGTACACTGCTATTGCTTTCCAGCAGGGTACAGGCATTGAGTGCTTCTTAAACAAAAATATTCAATTATTTGTGTAATTTATGTAGCAGATATTTTCAATATTCTAAAAAGCATGTGAATATTGTTCTCAATTTCATGACTAGGATTGTTATCAGCCTCTGTCATTCATAGGAAATTACATCCTAAAATCTCAATAGATAGTGTGTAGCTGCTGTAAAAGCTAGTGAGATGAGGTAATGCTATGTAGGCAGCACAGATTGTCCCTGATTGAATCCAGATTGAATATAGCGTTTGGAAGAACTTTTGCCAATCACTGAAAATAGTCATTATATAATTAAAATGAAAGAAATACCTTCCTGGATTGAGTGACTTTTTTATAAGGGAACCAATTAGTGATCTTAAAATAACAATGATATTTCAAGCTGGATAAACCTTGCAGAAAAGTAGTAGCAGGGATCATAAAGTACAATGAAGTTCAAGCTATCCTACCTTTTTTCAGTCACTTATCAACACCTTTTTTGCCCACAAGTGCTGAGTTCTGGTACTGAGAAGGAAACCTCTGACCTTGTCTAGAGAACCTGTTTTCTGTTTTAGGCTGTATGTCATAACTGATTAGATACCATAGATAATCCTGAGATACAAAATAAAGAACTATGTAATTTTTTCCTGGTGTTGAACTGTTTTTTTAATCTAGTCTTTTCTTCTTTAAGTAGAGTTTGGAAACACAAGCTGACTGCATAAATTAAAATATCTCATTCCAGGAGATGGATAAAATCCTTCTGACATTACTCACAAGGGATAGTTTTGCATAATTCAGTGCAATTGGAAGGAGTATTTGATAATAAGAATAAGAATAAAGGTCAGAAATGCAGGAGGAAATATTGTCTTTCTTTTACAAACAAAAAGCATAAGTACACTGTGTGCCAAATATCATGTGTCATTGAATGGGGGAATGAATTGTGTGGGATCTGACAAGTTCCAAGTACTATCTAATGGCATTTTAAAATCTCATGTTTTATTGTGACTTTTCACAAATACTGTTTGTTACAATTTAGCAGATCCTTCAAAGAAATTGCATGCTATTCAGGAAAATGAGCAGCTATAGGAGGTAAGCAAGCTTACTCGAACAACTGAGACCTCTGAATTCATTCTGCCTCTCTCACGAGATAGAAAAGCAGCAGTAATTCAAAAGAAAACATTTAGATTTTTACAATATTGCTGCAAACTTACACTATTTGCTGTTAAGACAGTAGAATGTAGGGGTCCTGTTCAGTGACCTTTGATGCAAAGAAATACTGGACTGAAGCTGGTAAATAATTTTTTAGTATATTTGTCATTATGGAATTTTCTTACCCTATGTGTCCATCATTAAATATTTTCTATTATAAGAAAAAATTATTAAAAATCCTTAAAGACTTATTTCATAAGTAGGTGGACTAGGGTTTGAGATAACATTTTGGGAGAAGTTTGATCTGAGTCTGGCAAGGATTCATTCAATTATTCTGAACAAGCAAAGATTTTTATGGTGTCCTTTCTTTCAGTCTCCAGTCTTCTTGTTGCACTTGCTAGCTGAGAAGAAGATATGTTTATAAAATGTGGGGAGAATGTAAGTCCTAAGTCTGTTCTTTGTAGTGATGTGACACACTTCTGTTGATGTATGCTGAGTTCTGCTCTGTCAATAATTTGGACTATTCTAAAGTCAAAACTACAGCTCCCATCTTGGTCTTGTGCCCTGCTTGTGACCTCGTTGTGTCAGTCCGTGACCCAAATACATATTATCTCTTTTATATGATTCATAGTATTTTTGGTATTTAAGACTGCTGTCATCTGAACAGGGGTCAGTAACTGATGTAAATAGGTTATGATATATTGATAGTCTTTGGATGGGGAGCAAAGCCTTGTCTTTCCATGAATATAGAAACAGGAAAAAACAGAATGTGTGAGATATTTGCATTTAAATATTCACTTATCCTCTTGGGCAGTCACGTTTTGTATTACTTTAAGAACCGTAACACATAGCCATGTATATGGTAAGCAACAGTAATCTAATTGAACTCCTTGAAGGGCACAAAATTTCCTAGAAAGGTGTCAGTGAAGACTTCACGTATAGTAAGTGTAGAGTAATGCAGGACTAAGCAGAGCTCTAACAGAAATCCATAGTCTGGCGTTGAGTTTCTATGAGCCATTCAGCTTCCCCGTGTAAAATTATAGGACTTTCAGACTTACAGATATTTTCAGTGATTTTCGTGACTTGCTCTGTCTGCAGCACTTGATGTTATTTTTTTCTGCAGTGAAGCTCGTTATGGATAATCACCTTGAGCTGTGACTAGCTGACTAGTTTCTCACAATCATTTGGCAGTCAAATTCGGTGCAAATCAGCCTAGCGAAGTTGACAGTATTCTTCTCACAACTGTGCATGAAATCCCTATGTGATAATTTCTCATTTGCAGAAGACTGGAAAAAGACATTATGAGGTATGTTTCTAGGGAGTCTTCATGTTTGTGTCACTGACTTTCTCCTTGATCACTTCAAGGGTTCTCTTTTATGTTGCTGTATCCTCATTAATTTTGTTGCCATTTTCAGTCTGTTTTTCAATCCCTTTTTTTGTGTGTTATTTTACTGTGCTTTCTATAGGTTATTAATTTATTAATATTAGTTATATAAAATTAGACAAGGAGAAAAAGTTTTAACACTAATGCCATGAAGTAAAATGGTCCTGAAAAGATGCTGCAGAAATATTTCTTTTCAGTAAAGCGGTTCAAAGAACTTCTTAAACTTGGAAAGTCTTATTAGATTCTGGTTTTGGAAATTTCTTCTAGAGTCTTTGTAGTGCTTTTCAATTTTATTAAATTTTTGGGTTTTGTTTTTCTGTTTAATTCAGTAATCTGATTTTCAGAATGCTTTGACAAAAAAGAAACACTGAGCATGTCCTGGTCAGATCCATATTACATCCTGAACATTGTGTCACAAGCACACAGAGGTCAGTGTAAATGTCATTGGCAGGATGGGATAGTCTTCATTTACATAAGAATTTTAAATATTTACAGTATGCAGTTTATTGACAAGTGCTACATAGGTCTTTCCTAAGACCTTCCAACATTAGCAGATTGGCCAATAGTATCCAACTTGGTCATCTCATCAAATACTGTGATTGCCTTTCTTTGACATTGACATTCCATTTGATTAAAAACTTATCCTTGAATTCTAGGTGCTTCCCAACTCTAGCCAGAGATTGCTTACTTAACATAAGATGGGAATGCCTCAACTTAGCTTTTTTCCTTATAAGAGAAACTACTCATTAAATGGGTTGCTTAATATAAAAAGTTGAAAAGTACATTCTTATTTATTATTTCCTGAGATTTAAAATTGGTGTATTAAACTTCTTAATTTTATACTTAGCATGGCATACATCAGTATCAAATACCATTGTCCAATTGTAAATAGAATGTGTTTTGGTAGGTGTGAGATTTCAGAAGATACCTAGATGCATATTAATTTAACTTATATTTTTTTTACTTCCTTTGAGTTAATTGAGTAGTTCATCCTTAGTTATCATTTGGCATTTTCAGTGTTTTATGCTTATAGGCAGGTGTTACCACAAAAGGTGTTCTGTTTCCTTTGTACATCCTCCTTGATCCACAAAAGTTATTCAAGCCAAAAACGCTGGAAACATGCAGATGTAAAATTCCAGCACAAGCATGACAGTCAGATTATATCTTCTGACTCTCCTGGCCTAACTTGATCTCTTAGAGTTGATTTACCCATAGAAGTCCAAAAACAGTTTAACTCTGGATCTGGGATTCTTTAGGAATGCTCAACTGTGTACTGTAAGACTAAACAGACCTTCCTGGTTACCTTGACAATGACAGCAAAGGAATGGGATGAAAATACACATTTCTTTTGGCTGATATGAGTTAAGAAGCCCCTAGATTGTAGATTAATTTGAGAAGTGGGCTTGCCTGTTATCACTGCAGTAATAGGAATATGAGTGGTGTAAAGACAGACTAGTCCTCTTTCTTTTTCTCCCCGAGTTGGAGGAAGAAGAAAAAACCTGCCCCAACATCCCTAGTGATGCATCAGGTTGATTTTACACTGTAGTCCAGCAACATGATTGCAGCATATGTATACACCTTACTGATCAAGTAGATGCCAATTTAGCCATGGCAATGTTGTGGTCAGTGTGGGCTGAAATATTCTCACGCCTCATCCTTTGGGAGATTTGGCACACTGGTCTAACAGTTGTCCTTAGCTAGTTCCGCTACCATCACTGCCCAAGGTTATATTTGGGGTCTGACTGCAGAAGCACCTGGGACTACAGCAGAGGCAGAACAGAGGGTATATAAATTGTAAATATAGATAAGGTATAGAGCTCTCTTTCAGTGCTGGCTTTGGTTCATTTGGTTCTTCCCTCTCCCTGTCTCTCCCTTTGGAGAGGCAGTTGTTGCTTGTTTTCCTTCCCTCCAGAGCAAACAAAGCAGGAAGGATGTAGTTGAAAGTGTTGGCTCATCCAGTCATGTTTAAAAGAATATGATCTGCATTTTTCTGGATTCCTATATTCCTTCAGACCCCTTTTTTGTGTCTGAAGGTGCATTTGTCTAAGACAGAAAAGGAGAAACTTAAGGAGTTAAAGTTTTTACTTACTTTTAATTACTGATATTTTTATCAGTAATTGATAAGAAGCTAAAAAAGATTTCTTATTGTGTGTGTTTTCTGTTTTATTAATGTGACTGTGTTGAATGCTCAGTGGTTTGCAATTTCCAGAAAAGTTTAAATCTGTTTCTGTGTACTTCCAAACCTGAAGTGCATTCTATGAAATATAGCTTATGAAGCACGCATGCCCATGCACTCATTTCCCTGAACAACTTGTGAGAATTTCTCTGTCCTTCAGAAGCCAGTTTTTCCTTGCATTTCTTTACCTTTGTATAGCAAGACATTAGTGCAGTTCTTTTATCCCCTTCTTTTATTGCACCAATAAATGTTCTTCTTGGCAAACCCTGTTTGGCAACAGTTTTTACTGCATGCTCAAATAAAAGCCAGTATGGAACAGCATACAAACACAATGTAATATCTTGAAGTGTGAATTAGTAACCTTCAAACTCTGTTCGCTGCCTTGCCACTCATGGAAATATACTCAGAGATCCTATTTTAATAGATGGCAGTGTTTGCCTCTCTTACATACTTGTTTGTACAGTGAATAAAAGATAAAAATTATTTCTAAGGGGATCTGTCCTATCTGTAGTAGAAGATTTGTATTAAGGAGCAGTAAAAATTTGTATTACCTTTCTCATTTTCCTTCTAGGTAAAAGTTATAAAGGTCTTCTATTTAATATACATTTTGATCTTGAGAAATAAAACTGTTGCAGGATATTTGCCTTTTGCTGGTGTAGCATCTAGGCAAAAATAATTACAGATTAAATATTTATTTTTTTTTAATACTGAGTTTTTCATTACTTTACTGTTGAGTATGTATCATTAAAACAGCATGCCTTCAAATAAAGTGTGAACAGTTATTACTGTTATTTTCTTCTAAAGGAATTACTTCCATGAGGGTTTCTTTTTTTCATTTGTAAAAAAAACATTGAATTGATCTTCTATTTTGAAATAAAATCCAAAACTTAAAACCCCCCGAATTTTATAATAAAACTGTTATTTCTCTCAAGCAGATAAACATTGATAACCATTATTAATTCTTACTAGTCTGAATTAAGAATTCTTTTTTAATTCCATCTCCTTGAATTGCTGTTCAGAAACATGACTTAGATTTTTTCTGGAAAAAGAAATCACCCTAGAAGTATTGACAGTGAGGTAAATGGCTGTGTCTAAATGGATATATGTGGAATACTTCCAGCTTGGGGTGAACGTGTTGCTATATCTCATTTTTCTCAAAGGATGGGACCTCGGTAGCTGCACATGTGGTTTTCCATGAGACCAGCACAAATTTTACTGTGTCAACACAGAAAATGAATCTCTCTGGACCAAGGATTTCTTCTGTAGTTGAAGGGGGCTAAATCAAGTCTAATGATTGAAAGAAATAGGAGAAACAATTCAGAGGAACTGAAACCAGCATAAAAAGAGACAGAGCTCTATATACGGTTAAGCACCTAGATAAATGTCTGTTATGAAGGGGCATAATTGAGTGAGTCAGAAAAAGTGTGGAGTTCATGAAATTAAAATCTAAAATCAAAAGGGTTCAGATTCTGGGAGCTCCAGAAGTTCTTTACTTTATTTTTTTTAATGTCAGGAGGTCTGCTCTTAATCTAAGAATGCATTCTTAATTAGGGGTCACATCACTGTCATAAGCGGGTGAATCACAAGTATTCCAAAATAGAAATCCTTGCAGATTTATGCAAAAATGTTTATTTTCAGAAAGCTTAATTGCATGTGGAAGCAGATGGAAAATTAATGGAGTTCACTTTATGTCTGGGAGCAACTGGAATTTGAGTGCAGAGTAGAAGTGGCTGGAAAATGCAGGGAAAAAAAAACCACTTCACTCATATTTACTCACAACCTTCTAATGGGACTACTTTTTTTTTTCTCCTTTAACGGCTGTTCCTAAAGCTTCCGCTTCTTCCCCTGTTTTGTTCACAGAGAACATAATATATTTATTCCTCTCCGTTTCTCTTTTTTTCTTCCCCCAAACAATTGCATCTTTTGGTGTTGCAGTAATTGTTTCTTGGTTTAGCTTGTGTCTTCTGGTATATGATGCAACAATATCTGTATTTTCAGACATTTTAAATACATGGTTGTGGTGCTTCTTCCTTAGCTGCTCCCTCATTCTGCTGAATTTAGGAGAGCCCCAGAAATATAATGAGTAAATTATTTACTTCTTGCTATAACAACAATTTTTTTCCACTGAGTGGGTGAATGAGTGGGTGAAAATCTAACAATTTCACTAGTTAACTAAATAGTTTAGTTAACTAAAATAATTTAATTAATCTCAGTACCCATTTTTTTCAAATATCAGTATACAAAAGAATGGTCCTAATATACTATACTGTGTTCAAGAGCTCCTAGCCTACTATGTCACAGATTAGGACAAACATATTGTGTATATATCACATATTTTTGTTTGTGTGGGGGTTTCTTTTTCTCTGCTTTCTGCTCCTGAAATCTGTGGTCTAAGTGACTGCTGGCTCAGGGGCTATAGCTTATCTTTGTATTCTTTAGATCTTGATGGACTTCCATTTTGCAGTTATGCATGGAAAATGACTGGTGTTTTTTTCTTTTTTTGTGGGCTTTTAGATATTTTCTATGCATGTAAAACCTTATTTTACATTTCACTGATTTCAGGTGACAACTGAAGTAAAGTAGTTGATGTTTCTATGCTATTTCTGTAGATCTGGACTGTTAATTTTCATCTGGGAGGTAAAATGCTTGTACTTAATTTGTTTTCTGATGTACTTTTATGAACTAACAACTGAGCATAACTGAGTAACAGTCATACAGTTTTTGACAAAGCTTTTTAAATTATGCTATTTGATAACTATTTTGAAATAGAAGATTAAATATAGAATAATTTTATATATGTCCATTTTAGGCAAACATTTTGAATTCATTGTGAAAAGCAACATTGGGTAAAATACTCAATTTGTCCCAAATACTGTAATATTATTATTATTATATAATTAAATGGCATAATTAAAATGCCACTGGAAGTCAGATTAGGCAGTGTTTCAATGCAAGTATCTATTCCTGTCTCTGTGTTCAATGCTTCAGCTGAGGCAGTTTTACCAAGTCATTCAGTGTGCACTTTATGAGCGCCTCTGATAAGACTTCTTCCTTGTAGAGATGAAATCCAAAAATCAATGTCAGATGAAAATCAAAGTTGTCAAAGTTTGAAGGATTGATGGAAAGAGATTTTAATGAATGCCAATTTCAATTTTTACCTTCATAAATTTGTCAGAAAGGGCAAGCATGAAATTCCTGGTTGTAGGTGTCTGGGAGACATGTTTGAAATTAAGGAGCTTAGAAAAAAGTTAGAATTAAAATCAAGATTAAAATTGTGACTGAAATGAAGAAATACTTTTTTACATATTTTACCTGGAAATATAGCTCAGATTTTGAGGATATTAGATATATGCCTGTACCTTTGTGAAACTAGTTGACAACCCCATTCCAATTACTTCTCAGTAATGCACATAAAATTTAATTGATTCCATTCAAATAGCTATTTATTCTTATTTAAAATAAATAAAAAAATCTCATCTCTCAGAAACAGGCTTCCTAGGGACACCGCCAAGTAGAAGACTCAAACAAGAGAAATGAGGAAATGCAGCCTACTTTTTCTTTTTCTTTTAATTTAAGCATGACATCACAAAAAATATTCTGTGCACTGAGGTTAATTTTGTTGATGATCAATTATAGTCATACAGTCAATACACCATTTTAATTGGTAGTACTTCTGCATCCATGTCTTGTAATATAAACCCTATTTTTTAATATTTCTATACTGATTTTTTTTTTCCTGTTTAACCTAGTTGAATTTTCCTTTGCTCAAAATTGTGTGCTTGTGCCATACATTTTGTACTGCCACTTAAGGAGCTGATTTTAAACTATGATGGGCAAATCATTCAAGTGAAAACAAAAGTAGTTTCTCTTTCCTCATGTACTAGGATCAAATCAAAACTGAGTAATAAAAACAAAAGGTAAGAAATAAATTGGAAGCTTATTCATTGTAACAGCTGGGCTCCATATCTACTAATTCTAAATGTGAGATTTGCCACTTTAAAATACTTACTCCGAAATAAAAATGCAATTATGAACAAAATGGAGAAAAACAGCTGAAAACATTCCTGCAATTTCTGCAAAGCTTCTTTGGAGCAGATTATATAGTCTGTTGAAGTAGGATCTTAGTCCTTTTGATACTTGGGATTTTTTTTTTCAATAAATATTGCATTGAAAACACACAGCCTTATGATATTCTTAAGAAATCTGTGATAAAGATGTCCTTTCCTTACATGAACTTGGGCAACAGCATGCCTGGGCTTTGTGAAGAACAAAGACTTTGTAGGTGGTCAGACTTTGAAAGAACTCAGCATGCCACAGGCACAGTCTTTTCCCAGGTGTGATTTGAGAGAAGATCCATTTTGTACTGAGCTGCAAGAAGCTAAAACTGGCAATGGAGACTCTTCATCCATGGAAGTTCCCCAAACTTAACTAGACTAGACAAGGCCCTGAGTAAGCCGGTCTTGCTCTCAACTTAGCTTCTGCTTTAAGCGGTTAGACTGGGCAATTACACCAGTTCTCTTCCAAAGTAAATTATTTTACAGGCATAAAATGCACTGTATTTTAAAAGTTGGCATAATGGCTGGGCTCAGAGTGCATCTTCCTGATGTGATAGCATCCTTCCCACAATAATGGCTGTAGCTTAATATTGTGCTTTAGCTCTGACAGCTCAGATGTCTAAAAGCTATTGAAATTAAATACGGCAGCTCCCCATGGGCATCCCAGAACCTTTTGCTCTATAGTCACCTAATCAGAGATTTACTTTCTTATTTCCTTCTACATTTTCATCTTCTTGGGAAAAAAAAGAAATGCTCCTGAAGTCCAAATGTCATTTTCATTGAAGTTTAGCTTCTGCTATTTACATGTGCTTGCAGTGCTCAGTGTACGCCTAGCAAGCCTTGGTCTGGAACTTGAAAGATACAAAACAACCAAACCCCACAAGAAACTGTATGCTCTTGGTTGTTACTTATTAGAAATAAAAATTTTGGGGGATATGAATTCTTTTAGAGAAAGATTTTCCAAACTTATTATCACAAATACAGCGCCAGTTAGGGATGTATTAGTTTCTATTTCTACAATAATAAGAAGAAATGAGTCTGTCTCACTTTTGCTTTTTCTAGCTTGTTTTTCTGTCAGAGTTGTGAGTTGTTAGTAGAGGAGCTAGCTGGAAGAGACAAAATATATGCAGAGAAAGAGCTTTAGCATTATGAAACACTTCTTACTGAACACTGACAGAGCCCAACCCTTCACTTTCTACTGTCCAAATGCCACCATCTTTCCTTAGCCATAAAAAGAGGCTTTGCCAGTCCCCTAAATGAGCAACCAAACGTGACAGCTCAGCTGATGGTGTTGACATTGGCAGCAGGCTTGATGGACAGAACCAAACCTTGCCGTGGACTCTCTCCTGCTAATTAGCTGTTCGAAGGAACTCTGTGTGCCACAGGCACAATCTTATTGCAAAAGGACATCTTTGCTGTTCACCCTGACAGCTGTGATGCAGCTGTTCACAGTGTGAATTGAGCACAGAGGGGGAGGGTGGGAGGTGGAGAAGGAGGAGGAGGATTTAGAACAAGTGGCAGCTCAGGTATCTTGCAGTGCAGCCATCCAGAGCCGTAATAAACAACTGGAATGGAGAAGAGAGAAGATGGGAATTGAAATTTATAAAATGGGAACATAGTTTAAGGATGAAACAAGAGGAAGAGTGAGAGGAAAGGAACAGGACTGGCCCATGAGGCTTTGTGAGGCGGCTGGAGCTGTATGTTCTTGAGATTTGTGCAGGCTGAGGGGTTTAAGATACAAACCATCTTGATTTTCTATAGTTCGCGCACATGACCAGGGATATTAATGGGGGATGTGCTCCAGAAAGTCCCACAAGTGCAAGTGTGGGGAGCAGCATGGGCCTGAATAACTTATTGATGTACCATAGATCCGCTAGCTTTGGAGGGAGGGAAGTGAAGCCTATTTCCTGGCTGAGGGAAGGAGTTGAGAAAAAGTGCTTGCTGTTTGTTCTGAATGATTATAAGTGGGGAATGAGAGAGTTTGAGAAAATGCTCCTGCTTTTTTTCAAAGCACATATCCTTGCTGAGGCAGGAACTCATGTGATAAAATATACAGTTATTTGAGACTAGAACATGTCCTCTATTGGCACTGTGGAAAACGTCTGACTTGGTTAAATGTTAACTATGCACTACAGACAATAAAGGGGTGGTGTTGAGGATGCAGAAGATTCAGGTGAAACCATGACATTTTCACTGGTGTATGTTTGTTAGCTCCCATTAACTTTTACTTCAGTTGATTGGTTTTAAATGGACAGAGTGAGAGTGAGATCCTATTTTGGACCTTTTGTAATGGAAAACTATCAGTTCGAAACTTACCAAGTATTTTATAATTAAGTTTTAGAGGGGCAACAGATTGCAAAATTATTTCCAAGATTAAAGTAGGCTTGCAATTTTTTAAAATGTTGATGTCATTTAAGAGGTTAAAACCAGTTCAGAATAACTAAGTCAAATAAGGATAAGAGCAGCATTCCCCTCCCCAGAATTCAGTCTAAACACTTTTAGTTAATGCTGAGCATTAAAAAAAAGTTATTACAGTATTAATTGATTTTCCTCTGTGTTTTATAGAAGCAGAAAGATTCAGACAAATATTTTTGCTTGGAATATATCTGTCCTAGGTTAAGGGAGGGAGTGATAGATTGCTTTGAAAAGTTCCTTGTAGAAAGCTTCTGGTATAATTTTACAACTGAGTGAGTTAGTTTGTGATAGCATTGAGATTTGGCATGTCCCTGCAAATTGATTCTTTTTAAGTATTTTTCTTTTTATTGCTGATTACTTATGGGTTTTATTACATGCAACTTCTCTTTTCTCCACTGACATACAGACAAAGTAGCTAACAGCATGCTGCAGTTGGTAGCCAAAAATGTCCCAAGGCAGATGTTTCTATTGTCAGAGCAAAGAAACCACACATATGCTTATACACATCACCAGTGTTTTCTTTTTTTTTTTTAATATTTGCTACCAGGCTCTTGTTACCTCTTTTCTTGCACTGAAGAAACAATAACAAATATAAAAAGAAAAAAAAAATCAAAAAACCACCCCCAAAAATAACGAAGATGATTTTCATAATTTATACATATACAAAAAAAATTCCAAAACACTTAGAAAAGATCAACTTATACATTGGGGACTTTGTCAATCAATCCTTGCTCTTCTTTATGGTTGGACTGTTCCTTTAATTTTCGTTTGAGTGGACATAATGTATCCTGTACTATATTTACAGAGGCTTGCAATGCCTTATGGTAACATTCTGTTTATTATCACTCTTGACTTGTCAGGTAATCCAAGTAATTTTACTGAAAACTTTAGATCTTCTTCATAAATATTTGATGTGCTTACACAACCTGAGGTCTTTGATTTTATACAAGTTTCACGACAAATGCAAAATCAATTTTTTGTGAAAGTGATTTTGTTCAGTTAAAAAAAAAAGAGTGCTTAGAGGCTTTGTCCACCATTTCTTACCTTTTTGTTATGTTTTTTAAATTTTGAAGAATTCAGCAAGCCATTTATGTTTCTCTTTATATTTCTCTTAGCAATAATTTTCAAAATTGTATGCTATTAGTGGTTTTTAAGTGCTTAGTTTTTGACATCTGTTCTGTGTAACTGGTTACTCAGCTTAATAGATTTAATAGTAAATCATATATCAATTTCTTTTCATAACTGGTTTAAGTGTTCATTGCACAACTTGAGATTTGGGAGCTATTTCTATGTATTTTTCAGCTTAAGTAGTAAGAAAGCTCTAAAGATTTGTATGCACTTTTATTCCTGTGTTCTTAATTGTGTAAGTTTGTCATTGCACATAAAATTGGTAGTCTCATAGAAGGGATTTTTTCTAACTTTATATTACTAGTCTAGTTCACTAAAAGTGGACTAATTTTACATCTGTTTTTGCAATCTGTATATATTTTTTCTTTTCAGCAGGAAAAGAGTAAATTCTCTATAACCATGGATTTTCAGTGTCTGATATAAGACAATTTTGTGTGGCTTATTCATGAATGGCTGCAGCTGAACCTTTGCATGTTATGCTATATTAATGACAAAAAATCTGACTTATTTTTGTTAATGACTAATTCAGGAGATAGTGATATCTTTCACTTTTATTTAGATTATAGAGAACACAGGACAATATTGGTAGATTTTTAAGAAAAAATATATCTTCATGTTTCTTGTGAACTTCCAATGATTTTGATAATGAACAAACCTGGGAATTTTAATTTAATTAAGACCCCTGTCATGCTAGTCTTGAGGCTGAGGCAGTATTGTGCCCAGAAGATGGATACAACCTGCCAGCCATTAAGAGATGATTTAGAAAAAACCCTTAAGGGTTAATGTTTTATAATCCTGCTGCATGTGATTATGAACTCAGTAACAAAAAGAGGAGAGAGGTTGGGATTTTTGGCGAATTTTTAACCTTGTTATACTGTATAAAATGGCAAATCAGTGAGGTGAAAGAAGAATGACAGTTTCTCTCATTCTGTTTTCATCACCAATATCTATTATTTCTTTACTGTGTCACGACTGAAGGACAGCAGAACACTCCTCTAGACACTGGGTATTAGATATACTTATGAAGAACAAATATATGAGCAAGACATTTGATTTTTTTAATTTAGCATTTTTATGGTAGTGAGTTTTGTTTTAATCTAAGAACTTTTTATTAGAGATATTATGATAATCCACAAGCCACTGATACCTTCAGCAGTCATAATCTTTCAGATTTCTTCTCTCTGAAATTAAAATGAGTCCCTGAGTGCTGCAGATACAATCTGTTTGATGGCATGTTTATGTGTTTATGAGTTTCTACAAGATGAACAGGAAAGAGAGTTGTACAGAGAAGCACAGCTTTTCACCTAGTATGTCAATACAGTCAGTATCCACTAAAGAATCAAATGTATATTCAGTTTCTTATATACAGATATATAACAGGGGAGCCGTTAACAGGTGCATTAAATTGTGGGCTTTTTTCCCTAAATAACATTGCAAGTATTAGTAAGACACAAGGGGATCTTTCTGTTCTTTTTTTCAGGAAGAGAATTTTCATGTTTAGTTTCTCCTCATTTATTTCCCCCGGTCTTCCTTGCACTCTTCCTTGCTCTCTTTTAAAAGTTTCTCTTTTACATTCTTCTGCCCCATTCCTGTCACACTCATCCTGTGCAATACTGCACTCTCCTGTGCCTGCTCACTGCCTCTTACTTTTTCTCAGGTGTGGTCTGTCTCATGCACTCTCTTGTGGGTGCTATCACTCTATGTCTATTACTTATCCTTGCACACTCATTTTCTTGCTCTTGCTACCTTGCTTTCCCTTGTATACATGATTTCTCTTACACTCGCTCCCTTTCTCATTTATGCTCTTGAATTCTTATTCTCTTTCTTTCTCCTGTGCACTGTATGTCTCTGTCTCTTCTATTCTCTCATTCCCCCAAACTTATTCTATCTTATTTTTTTTAAGGAAAATTTGAGGGGATTTTTTAGCTAGAAAGTGGTCAGGTATTAGTGACCATTATGGTCTAGTTTTTAAAGTTATTAGAAATGCCTCTGCCCGAATTAAGGTACAAATCTCTGACAGTGACACAAGTTAGGTTGATTACCAGGCACAATACTGCTTTATGAACATTCTTAATTGAATTTGTAGGTGAGATTTTTTTTCTCTTTGAGGTCTTCCCTCCCTCTTCCTTCCACCCCCTCCCTGCCTTCAATCAAGTCGATGCTTGGAGGCAAAGAGGGTAAGAGGAGAAGGGAAAGAAGCTCATTTAGCAGCCACGGTAGACATAAGCATCATAGTACCAATCAATCAATGCACATGCTCTCCCACTGAGACTCCCCTGTGACCTTGAGGAGTGTGACAAATGACTTAGAGGACAGAACAGACAGAAGGTTTGTGATAAACCAAAAAATTGCGTTCTTCTGGGTTATGAAGAAAAATAAAAATGAAGAGTGAGGGTAGATACATATTTGGTTTGAACAGGAGTCGATAAATTCTGTAACTATCTTTCACTCTGCTGGCAGTGGTTAGAGGAGTTTACTGTCACAGTAATCAAGACTTCTTCAATAAACCTCACTGCAGTGTTTACAGTACTTCTTTTTTTGTGCAGTACTCCCCTGCTTTATGTCTCTGAGCTCTCAGCTGTGCCTGGAGGTAGTAGCAGTTATTGATAACTAATTCCAGAGGCAACATATCTCCTCAAATTCATGTTAAGGGAAAATAATCAGCAGAGTGAATCACTTAACCTGGACAGACTTCACTCACTCTGAAATCTGCAGCACATTAACTCAGTCATGAGAAGATTATTATTAATCATAAATGTTTGATACATCAATAAGTGCAGCAACTTACAGTCTGGTTATAGATACAATTTCAGCAGATTTTTAAAAGCTATTTTTACATATATTTAATAGAGAAGCTGAAATACATTTTACATTTTTTAATAGAGAAGCTGAAATAAGAAATCTTTTTGTATTTATTATGTATCTATGAATCTAGTACAGTATGGAGAAGGGTGCATTTTCTTGCACACTCCAATATATGTCTAGTCTTAGCAGAAAACATTTTTAGGAGAAAGATCTTTTCCCACATTATTCATTCTTAGTGTCTCCTTCAGAATGCAGATTGGTATTTTCTTTACTGATTCCTCCTATTCAATTTTTTTCTAGTTCCTTTGACCCTCATCAACATGGCTCTCTGTATTTGCTCAGTGTTAAGCACCTAGTAATTGTGTTTGCTATTATGTATTTCAGCTAGCCAAACCACCGATACTCTTGGTACTGTTCTTAGATTCCTCTACTTTCCAGCTCTGTAAAAAATATCCCAAACAAACAACTAGTCACCTTTCTGATGAAATATAGACTGTCAAATACACATCAGAGGTTAGTAATGCTTGTTCTCCATAATTGCCATTACATTCGAATGCATACAGCCTATAAATATGATTTTCTAATCTCATTACAGGCAGGAGTTTAGAAAACTATTTCCCTTCATATTCCTTTCTTTGTTCTGGGTCGGAGAGATCTATTACAAGCAAATTTGAGGACTTCATTTTTTTCTAATGACAGACTGCCCTTTGCAATGCAGGAAAAGGTATTTTTGGTTAATTTGACTCAGTAACAGTGCTAGTAATCCAAAGTCTAAATCAAAGGAAGTGTCATGTGTTGGGGGAAGCAGGAAGTTAAGTGTCATCATCCTTCTAATGATGCTGAAGCAGGTCAGATTGAATGGTAAATTGCCCAGATCTCCCTTGTAGCAGCTATAATCTGGTGTATGTCTGATGTTTTAGTGTATCAGAATTATGAGTTAAAATAAAGCATTACCTTTTGAAGAGTTGCTATAATTTACAGAAATATAGTCCATTTTAAAAACGAGTAAATGACAAGCCCTGCGAGGTCCTAGGAAATGAAAGGAGAAAGTAGTCTGTTGCTGTTTCAAAAGACTTGTGTGAAGTATACCAACAAGGTAATTCACTATCAGAAGGCAGCAAATGTGTATCAAGAAATTAATCAGAAAATTGATTGTCCTTGGGGATTTTAATGAGCTAGGTAACCCATTCCTGTAGAAAAATTAAAATCTTTAGCACCTTGCTCAAGGTAATCTTGTTTTGAAAGTGTTAAAAAAGTGTCAGATTTAGCTGAACTTTTCATTCGGTAAGGTCAAATTGGTACTGTGCAACTTTGCAGCCCATTTATCCCCACATTTGCCCTAATGAGGGCCTTCAGAATGAGTCTGACAATGGTAAATGACAGAAAAGTGGGATTATAGTTTGGTGTGAGGGAAAAGATGTAAAAAGAATGGTTTATGTCTTAAACCATTAAGACTGAATTGCATTCCTAGGTGCTATGCTCTATTAATATGAGTAACTATGCTCAAACGTAGAATACAAAACCGTAACTTTCTATCCGGTAGATGTTTCATATGCAAGATAAAATATTTTGCCTCACACTACCAGAAAGCCAATAAATGGTTTTAAAGAACTTCAGCTTCTCCAAGGAAGAGTTATGCAGATTTTTTGTTTGTTTGGGTTTTTTTAAACATTGGATCACTGATTATCATGTTGATATGTTGTCCATTTGGAATTAATTTATTTCAGTTGGATCAAGTCTGTATCTACCAAAAGTAACTACTTTTGGTTAATCTTAAAATAAACCTAAAACAACAAACCAACAGAAAACTTTTGAAAGTATCTTCAAGGACAGGGAAGCATGAGCATCTGGGTATTTGTGTTAGTTTGGGAACACAAGACGTGTAGCTTTGTGTCTCAAAGAGATAAGGAAAATAGAACAGAAACTTGAAATCAGGTCATTAAAGCCATAAGATAACACTTTAATCACTGTACCTATCCATCCTTTGGAAGAAGATTATTAATGCAACTATTTTCATCTTCTGCTTTTAAAAGTCTGTTTTCTTATAAAGTAGCAAAACACCTCAGTGGAGAGTTCTGCTGCTCCTGCCTGGATTTAATACAAATTGAACAGTAGGTTGTGTTATCAATGCCAAAAGCTTTCAGGCTCAATCCAGTTTTAGTTTATCCCAAAAAAAGAAAGATTAGCACGTTTGATAATAGAATGCATATCCCTGTATAAATGTTCTCTTTAAATGGTAGAAGTATGGATACTTTTGGCTCATTCAGATTGTTGTTGGAGATATGAAATACTAGAGGCCAAATATTGATGCACCAATATAGTCAGTTTAATGAAAACACATGGTTTTGTAGGGTGAATGCAAGGTGAATTTGACTATAAAACTAGCAGTAACTCTGGGAAGTGTTAAGTATGGTTTAATGTAAAAATAAATGCAGTTTTATTGGGAAGGAGGAATAAAATAAAAGTTTTGAAAGGAGAGCACAGTAAAACTAGAGCTTAACAGTTTGCAAGATAAACTTTGTTGTAACAAGATTTAGTTCATTAGAACATTGTGAAACATTGTGATGTAATGTTTGCGAGAATGTGGTATTTCAGCTGTTGTCTAATGTGTGCCATTTATGCGTGTCCATAGATTGATAACTGTGGAGAACTTGCCCTATATAGCACATATAAACCCAAAGCAAACAAAGAAACATCCTTGTTTTGTCAAATCAAAAATCTAATCTTGTGTTTTTGAAGTTTTTTTGCCCCAGTGGAGAGGTCCAGGGACAATGAATCCTGGTTGATTCTTTATAATCTTTAAATGATTATTAAGCTAGAAGCACCATGGCTTGGTAAGGGTAATTGGGTAAATAAGGAGAATTGAGGAAGAAGAAGCCAATATATTACATATTCAATGGTGACGTTGATTCTAAAGAGAACTTCTTAAAATTGGTACTTAAAAAAGAAGTTATGTGACCATAACTAGGTTTAAGGGAAGGGTGTACCAGACTCATTGCCAGTAAATTCAAATTCAAGTTATTGGTATTCCTTTAGTAACAAATATTAAACCATTGCTTTTTAAATAAAACAAAAAAAGAAGAAACCCATAAAGGTTTGTGATCTGTATGTCCCTGAGTTTAGCCTTTAAGGAATAAAAGAAAAAGAAAGCCTCTCATACTGTAATGAAATGAATTTTATTTTGCAGGCACTGGGCCCATGCCATTTCATTTCATTACCAGGATACGCTGAGCGGGCTGGAATCAGCAAGAACTACAGGCAATGCAAGCTGATGATAAGCATTTCATCATGGCCCTAAACATATTAAATTTTTAGCAATAAATTTTATCAACACCATCTTCATGGCATGATAACATTTCCTCCCCTTCTTCCTTTACCCCTCTTCCCTCGCCCCATTGGCTTTTTCTCTGCAAATACAGCTTGTACTTGGCTTTTCTGAAAACAAATTTTTAAGAAATCAATAGCTAAAAAAACATTTACAATTTAGCTAGTCCAGTAATTATCCTTCAGGCTACTGCCTCTACTTACTGAAAATGGGAAAATAAAGTTACAGAGTGAGAAGAGTAACAATAGATGAACCTCATTAGGTTTTGTGACAGTCCTTAGATTTTCTCCTAAAACTAAAATATATCCCAGGGGATAATATATTCAGTTGAAGACCTAATTCCCAGATATTTTGTCTTTATAGAATACTGATATAGAAAAAGGAGGTATAATTCTAAAAGAAAAGGTTGTAGATTTGATATTTCTAATAATGTAGTCAATAAAATGTCACCAATTTCCAATGGCTGCAATGGTGAAGTGGCCAAAACCCAGAAGTTCCTGACGGTCAGGACCAGGAGAAAACTTAATCTACTGAACTACCCAGTTGGTATCCCAGTAATCAGTGACAGACCAAACGGGAACATATAACAGTGAAACACATGGAGTGGGTGATGATTTTGGTTTAGTCTAGAAAGGTCTGTTCTTTCTGGGCACTCCTCTGTGTAACTGTGTAGCATCTTTAATGATAGAAAGGTGCATATTTAAGGACACTCAAAGCACAACAAACCTGACGCTGGTTAGGGGCTAATTAGTTGCAAAAGCAACTCTAGAGTAGCTGAGGGTAATTTAATTCTATTAATAATGAATTCTGTTCTTACATAGGACTATAATATAGCTCATCACTGAAAATGTGGTTTTAAGCAAATACATTCTTTACGTTTTGCCTGATATTTAATACTTACTGAGTGGTCTGCTGGGGAAGAAGACAACACTCACAGATATGCTGACTGGTAAAGCCAGCACGCCTAATATCAGGATATAAGTCAGGAAAAACTGAAAACTCAACTGCTCCTTCACTAACCTGTAAAGCTTGGTTTGAAGCTTGTAGTGCAAGAATCTAGGGGAAAGAAACAGTTAGTGATGATATTTATACAAGCAATCGCTGGTCATATAGACATACATGGAGAATGCTTCAAGATCCTAAAGAAATTTTTAACAACTGTGTACAGCTTCTCCTTTAGCTCTTTCTCATACAGAAATCTATCCTGCCCCTCTATCTCATATTTCTGGTTCCTAGTCTTACTGTTAAGAAGAAAATGTGTTTGCATGTGAAGGAGTAAGGGCTGGTAGCAGTGGAAATTAGAAAATTAGTAGGCGCACCATCTTGTTTAAAGAAACACCCTGGGGTTGGAGAAAACCTGATTGTTACATTAGGCTTGGAATCATGGGGAGGATGGACTTTATCTGACAGGTACCTGTCCCCCTATAAGGTAATTCTTGCTTGCACTCAAAAGGAAGAAAGAAAAAAGGAAAAGTTAAAGGAAAAACTACTGGAAAAAAATTATCTGTCAATTCTGACATAGAATATTAACATTTTTAAGCATAAAATTATTGTTACTATTATTATTAATTTTTTTTTAGTTTTTGTTGTATAGTATAGTATTTTAGTAGATTGCATTGGTACAGCTCATCCTGCACATATTTCAAAGCCTGATGTACATGAGATTTCTACAGGTTGCTTTGGAAAGACTTTGAGAAATTGCAGCTGCCATTGCAATTCCTAGAAGTGGGTAAATTATTCTTGAACGAAAGTAGGGAGCCTAGGTACCTTCTGATATGGTTTTCATCACTGCGGTGTCTGAGCATTTCATACAAGTAAAGATAACAATAAAGGTTTTTCTCCTTCTTCCTTTCCTGCTGGGAAAAATACAGCAATGGCTCTATGGGACACCTGGCACAACATATAATAAACGATTAGAGAAGTGTCTGTGCCCTGAGTTTATCAGACACTGGCTTGGTCCCCATGTGGCTGCATCACATTTGTCCCTATGCAGAAAGTTTAGCACATAAAAGGCTACGGTAAATAGGGACGGAATCATCTGTAATCTGTTGTGTCCATTGCACATTCAACAGGAAGTATTAAGCTTAAAGTGCAGCACTGAAAACTCAAATTAAAAGTTTTTCCTGTGATAGATGCAAAGAACTATCATCTGAAAATAGATTACCTGGAGAGACAAAAACCTGTCATCACTGGAGGTTTATTAAGGGCAGAGTCAGTAAATATTGGTTAATAAAACTATTGGCAGAGTTTTTGTCATCTCCTACAGTATGAAACAAGGGGATGACATTCTGCAATTCATTTTAACCTTTTAATTTTAGATCTCAAAGGAAACGCAGACAATGCTTCTTTCATTAGATATGAGCCTAGAAATTCAGAGTATGGCTACTTCTACAAGGGGCAATCTCACAGACTTCTAACTGTCTCCCAGCTGCATGTTTTTTTCCTTCCTGCTGGCCTTCCTTCCTTACAATCCACAAATTCAAGAGCAGTAACAATCAGGTTGCTCAGAAATTGTATCCCCCAGTGTCCTACCTCACTAACACATTTAAGCTTCATGGCCGAACCATGTCAAAAGAAGAAGAAACAAAACTGAAGACTAGCTCTTTCATAAAAATATTTTGGATTTTCCTTTCACCTATGGCATGTTAATAAATATTAGAACTGTGTCTTTTTTCTACTCCTCCAAGGATCAACAAAGAAAAGCTCCTTCCAGTAGAATGAAATACAAGAAAACTTTGTCAAAAATTAGGTGGAAGTTTCAGTCAAATAGAAAGTGATTAAACTTAGAGTGGAAAGGTGAAGATGAACAATTCTCTTACCATATCAAAGAATTTATTAGTTAATTTGTTTCAGAGCCAGATAAGGTCTTTATTCCATATGTCCTTTGATTCTACTGAAATTCTTTTCAATTAAGATATGGATGAAGACTCATATGCTCACCAACTTGTATTGAACACTTAACATATATAAAGCTACTCCTAGAAATGTAAAATGCAACAATTAAAAAGTATTTTTTCATTATTTTAATCCATATTTAAATATTTTAATTATAAAGTTCTTAAGAACTGAAAGCGATTATTTTGTTTAAGAATATTTAAGAAAATAATCTACACAAGAAAATAGTTTCACATGCTAAGTCACAAAACCCTTAAATTTTCCTTATGCTAACATAATCTTCAATAATTATTCAACCTCTTCCTAAACCCTACTGTTCTCATTGCTTTCTTTTTGTTTTCTTAATATCCAGGCCAGACATTCATTTCTCCTTTCTGTTATTTCTGTAATTTTCACAAGGGCAAATTAAATCTGCTGCATGACAGCATTATGTGACAGTTCAGTAGTTCCACAATTCCTACAAATATTCTAAGTCTATTGCTGTCATAAGTGATGCTTCTCTGTGTGACTTTCAGAGAGCAAAAGCTTTTTATAGGCAGCTGTGCTAGTTGTCCCATTCTCAGTTCTTCAAGTGAACATAGTGGCAGAATTCTGTTCTGGTGTGACAAACTCCCTGAGAAATCATCTCATCCCCATCATGGATTGTACACCTCCTGATGCTGTGCAATACAAAGCATCTTTGCAATTTCCACATGCTTCTGCTGTGCTTTAGTCTCCGAACTTGTTTGTTTTTATTTGTACTGAATAGTCTTCAAACCAAGGCATCTAAATATATTGACAATGGCATATAACCTCCTGATTGTATTATGTTCCCTTCTGGTTTATTACCAGCATATTTTAGTAAGTATGCATTTTAAATAAAAAACTAGAATTAGATTTTTTAAGACAATTTCAATTGCCCCTGTTTGCATTACTTTGTAGCAATGCAATTTCCCATATGCCATTTTAAAATATTTAAAGCTACCTGGCAAATATAATTGCTCATTTGTCCTTATGCTCATTGTTAGTCTCACCAGTGTCATTTGAGCAGTTATAAGAAGGTAATACTTCGTGAAACAGTTCAGCACTAGACAAATGAAGCTATTTTACCACTCTCCAAATGCTGTTCTTCTTCCAATCAAAGCACTGTAAGTGGTGTAAAAGAAATATGAAGTTATGGGGAAAAGTACAATGGATGGTAGCAAACAAAATCATAATCTTACAGGCTGTCATCAATCCATAATTTTTCTGAAAATTTGGAAAATATTGGCCTCTCTCTGCAAAAGTCATTCCTAGATTAAAAGAACTGCTTATGCTTTCCAAGTCCTAAAAAAGTTGTCATTCATAATTAATTTATTTATAATTGTGTTCCCCTTCTTCACCCACTTGCCTTCAATATCCCCCTACCAAAAAAAAAAACCCCAAACCTGTGGGGACGAAAATTATGGAACGTGGCTGCAAGCTTTTTGCTAGTATGACTAAGAGGTACTTTTCAGTTATTTTCCATGTGCCTTTATGGATCTAGGTTCTGGATTTTCTAATAGAGTAGTGCAGAATAGTGACAGTGTTGTTAGATGTTGAGAAATGCTGTAGAGACAAAATGAGCATTTTTCTTAGATGTGAAACATAACTTTAAGTGTGGTTATAATTCGTCTGTCATACAGCAGTGACTGCAAATCAGTTACCTATTCTTATCCTTTCTGAATAATCACCTTTTTTGAAAATGCAGTGATAATAAAAATATGTAAATGCAATAATAATAGTTATATGATAATATAAATACGAGTCTTGACATTACCTGCTGAAATCTCCTGAATTTTCATCATCCCTACTGATGTAATCTCAATGATACTGAGAAAAGACAGATAGTGATTTGCAGCTACTGTGCTCCTAATGTCTGCAACTTTCCTTACTTGCCATGATATGCTGTCATCAAGTCCTAAACTTCAGACACCTTTTACAGGGCAATTGTTTCCAGTCTGCATGGGGTTGCTTCTTAGAAGTTTGTGTTTCTCTTTATTGAGTCTCCTAAGTTTTCTGTTGGTCCAGTCCTCAATGTTATCCAGTTTCTTCTGGATTGAATCTCTTCAACTTGTGAGGTCAGAAACGTACCCAGTATTGTTTCTGTTTTCAAATTTGCTGAGGGTGCAGTCTGTATTGTCATCCAGTGTGTAAATTAGAACCACAAATGAACTACTGGGACAATCTGCTTGTTACCGTCTCTTAGTCAGGCGCCCAACTTTGGTTTCATGCCAATACAACGAACCTTCACCCTGCCTGGCAATCCTTTTCTTCTAGCCCCTGTATTCTCACCTTCCATATGAAGAAAGTGTTTGATTTAATATCTACAGTCTTGCTAAAGCCGAGATAGGTTCCATCCACTGTCTTTTGCAACCAGACATTTCATCAGAGGTGTCAGGTTTCTCCTATCAGCTGGTCAAGCATGACGTAGCATTGGTAAATCCATGTTGTATATTCCTGATAACTTCTTTATTGTGTTCTCTGTCATGTTGCAGATTCCTGATCTGAGGGTCATAGCATTATTCTCTATGTCTCTTTTTCCTGCTTTTTAAAGGATCCTTAATGATAGCATTTTTAAATCCATCAGGGATCTCATCAAATTGCCATACAAGTTATAGACAGTGGACTAAAGTCACACCACCCAGTCTTAGAGCCCTCTCAGGAGAGCCCTGTCAGGTAGTTTGGATTTGTATACATTAAATTTGTGAATATTGTCCATAAGCTTTTGTAAGTTTTTCTTTTGGTGTGAATACGAAATAATTTGTCTGTTAATGATGTTGGATATTCTCCTTTGTTTGAATTTTATAGAACTGGTTTTTGGTGTTTTTTTTTTTGTTTGTTTGTTTGTTTTTTTTTATATTGAGATAAATTGATCCTAGCAATTAATTTTCACATTATTAGTGTTTCCTTCAATGACACTGTAGTGGATGTTCTGGATTCAAGCAACTGGATCTACAACACAAATTTGCATGTACAGATAATATAATTTATGTGATTTCTTCATGTGTGGGTTTTCTTCTGTTGCTCTACTTTTCTTTTGTATTTCTTCCCCACTCCCCACCATGGCTGTTGTCTGTTGTCACCCTGCATATAGCATTAACATTTCAGTCTAGGCTCAGACCACAAGATTCTGCAGTAACCTGAACACTGTTTATAGATCAAATGGCCTGGAATATTAATTCATTGTTCTCATATATATTTCTTGAAAACTCACTATTTATACTCTCTATTTTATTTCCTTGTTATTTTTAGAGTCAGTCAAATGACAGGTAGAGTTGGTTAGTTTGAAGTAGTCTGAAATGTGCTGTTCCCCAACTACATTACAATTAATAATTTGTTAGGACAAATATGTTACAAAATATATCTTTTGCCACACATATATGCAAAGATCTGTAAAATTTAAGGTTTGTTTCTGATTTTAACATTTCTTAGAAAAATCTGATTAAAGACATTTTCACATCTGAGGTGTGAACTCTTTCAATGATGTTGCCCAAACATAGTTGATATTTTTGATGTGGTGCCTCTTTTCAATGGCTTTGCAAAGCTCATTATGAGGAATTTTGTAAACTCAAACCTGCTTTTCCTGCCTTTCACATTTCTGTTGAAATACAGACATCTGCACTTGTAGTTTAAGGGGGAAAAAAAATACCATCAGGACTTGTACCATCTTATCTATTGTAGGTGTTTGTTTCTCTTTAACTGACAAGATAGACAGACTTCGGGGCTTCTCCAGTTGCAAATGGCCCGCAGTATAGATATTGCCAGATAAATGTCACCCTTAGAAATTTAATTAAATGGTCACAGACATTAAAATCTTCTTGAATTCCTTTTGTCAGTTGTTATAGTTCAATAATCCAGTGTGCACAGATCAAACTCAAGGTGCTGATTTTGGAATAGATGTCACTCATTCTGGGTAAGCGTTCTAACTGTTAGCAAAATAGAATTGATTGATTTACAAGGTAAGGCAGCAAGATTAAACTTGCCTGGCATAGACACAATAAGCAATAGGATGTCTGAAAAGACATAGCACGAAGAGAAAAAACCTGGAAAAATTGTTTAATTTCACTGGAACAGGAAGGGAATTGTTATACTAGGATCATGGGAAAGGTTAAAACAAAACTAGTAGAAGAAATGTGGTGCATAGTACTATGAGTAATAAATCATCTTGAAAATCTCACAATTTCATCCTTTCTTGACCACCACTCCTACCCCCTATCTCCTTTATAGGAACCCTTGACAGTCACGGCAAAACTTTACTTCTGGCCAACGCTTGGATATTTTCAGTGTATTTCAGCTTTGCTGGCACCTTTCCTAAAAGTGAAAACAGTAGCATTTTTATAAAAAGACAAAAATAAAAGAGGAAAAAAATGTCCTATTCACCCATTTTTCTGTGTGAAGGCTTCACATTTGTGGTTTTAATGCAATTAATCAAAGACCAAATGCATTTGTATTCCTGAACAGTTCAGGAATACTTCATATTTTCTCAGTGTAGCAGTGTGAAATGGTGCACGATGCCAATGGTAATAGTTCTGGGAAAGATATCATTCATGCTAGGACAATTCTTATGGGTTTTGTTTTAGATGATGGATTGCACACTCTCAGTCATTTGCAAGCTAAAGGCTTTACATGTGCTGTCTACATTATCAAATTTCTCACTCAGCTTGAAAGCCACAGCATTTTAATTGAAAGGAATGCTAACCCCTCCAGCCCTATCAGTGTTTCAGAGTTGTTAGACTCTGAGAAATAACCTTCCCATTTCAGAAAAATGGACAAATTCCATACAAATGTTTTTACCTCAGCAACCAGTGGGACTGAAAGGTGAGTTGGCACATATTCAAGTGCAAAATATCTAACAGTGAACTCTATGCTACAAGAAACTCTCATAAAATTCATTGACTTGGAAGAGATTGAATATCTGAGGGCTTAGCAATATCTATCAATGGTGTTAGTCTCCCTAGAACTGCCGTAGAAAAGACTTTCTCCTTTGAGGCTAGCTTCAGTGTACAACAGAGATTACTAGATCTGTTTCAGTAAGAGAAGGGATCAGAGCAAAGGAATTGGGCATTTGTACAGCAGAAGCTCTCAGATCAGATTGGTGCAGCTCATCAAATGGTGGCATTTAGTTTAGCTCAGGTCTCACGCAGTAAAACAAAGCTGAGTGAGTAGAGAATGCTTTAGTGCCTTGCCATTGTGAAATGTCTTAAGATAAGCAGTATGTTGCATTTTAAAACAAAATAGCTGAAGCTCAATTTTTTTATATACTGCCTTTATCAGTGGTTGCCTTTTCCAGTGGAAAGTTACTTATAGAAGAGTGACATATACATAGTTCACACAATGCTTAGGCATAACTGCTGATGTATGGATCTTGTAGGTAATGGATTTAACTTCACAGGCTGCTGCTGGTGTTCTGGCTACCCTCTTCTAATCTCTGTTCTGAGGACCTAAATTTGATAAGTTATTTGCACATATGCTTTTGGTAAAGTCAAATACTTATTTTAGTTGAGAGGGAAGATGTGTGCAGATTTCTGAAATGTGAAAACATTTTTAAATTATTTATTTTCCAAATACTTTTATTATTGAGTACAGATTAGCATTTCTAGGGTATATTCAAAGTTTGTCATTATGGCATTTATGAAAATATCATTTTAATAATTATATATACACAATAAGGCTGACATGAATTAGGGAGGATGACTAACAATGAGATTGAAATACATCTGGAAAAGAATTAGTTTTTGGATCTTCCCCTAAATAATCTCTATTATTGTATAATATGAATTATAATTAAAGAAAAAAAATAAAAGAAAGATTAAAGAAGTTTTGACTGCTGTTTTCAGGTGCAATCTGAAATTTTATAAGATTTATAGAAACTTATTTACTCAGAAAGTTCAGTTCTGAGATTGGTTGCAAATTGATCTTTCTGGAAAGAAAGACTACATTATGTGTCCAAGTCCAGACACTTATTTGAAGAAGTGGTTACTTTATACTACTCAGTAAATAATCAAGGGAAACGGTTTAAATCTGCACTGTTTCTGTTAAGGACATTTTCCAGGTTTACGCTTCCAATAATTGTCAGGGGTGGATCACTGATATTAAAAATCATTATCTTTCACTCCTGAAGTCTCTTTGCTATGTTTTTGGTTTGTTTTTTTTTTTTCTTTTTGTGTTTTTAACCTATATTAGTACTAATTAAACTAAATTTATTTCTTCACAGACACATATTTGCAGTGTACTTTTTGTAATTTCTTTCCTATATAATGTGAAATTAGAAGTCATCTGGTAAATCTGAAGAGCAAGCAGTTGTAGTTTACTGTGAGCATTTTGTTTTGGCTTTCTTTTCTTCTTTAAATGCAGTAGAGGTACCTTTTATAGTCTCTATTGTGGTAGATGTCTGATGTACCTTTAATGGCTCCCAAGGGAACAGTAAAGTGACACATACTTTGGCAGAGGCTTCTGACCAAATGCTCTGGTTCTGTGACTATTTGTTCTTTGTTCTTCTTTTAAAGAACTTGTTTCCCTAAGTTTTAAATAGTCAAGATCCTTCTAAGTGTGGCCCTTGTGGAATGATAGCCTAGCTTCCAATACCATAAATCATCAGATCATTGTTCCAGATAGTGAAAAAGTATTGGTGTTAGCTGACTGTATAATAAAGCTAGTTCTAATGGGAATTCATGTTCATCTCATGCTTTTCCAGTTCAGGAGAAGAATATGGAATGAGATACAGCTCCTGTCATATAAAATTCTAGCTTTCTCTTTGATCTATCAGCACCAGTTTTGACCACACAACTGCCAAAAAGGCAAGTCGTGCTCTTTTCCCTGCCTCCAGCTGTCTTTTCTTGCCACCTCTCTTGTGTCAGTGCTAGTGATTGTTCTGTTCTTCTAAGAAAAATAATAATTTGGGGAGGCAGGTCTAGGTTTTAGTCAGTTCAAGAAACTGACATAACTGGTGAGCTACGTGATTTACGTACTGACATAGGATGTGCCCAGCAAAAGAGAAGAAAGTGAGGGCTGCAAAGTGTGAGATTGTGTAAATGTTGATGCAAGTTTACAGAAATAAAAAATTACCATGGAAAGGTTTGATTGGGATTTGAGAACGTTTACTAAACTCTGGAGTTTAGCAAACAGCAGCTGCTTAGTACTGTTGGTGTAAGTCCTTGTATCCTGCTCTGTTATTTGCATTTTCAGTTTTATTGATACCTCAAGATTTCTGTCAAAACAAGTGAGTCAGATAGCCAGGTTTGTTTTTCTTTATATGTATAAGTTTGTGTGCTGATGCAATTCTTGATTCATTTGTATGTAGGACTCTGCAAAGGAGAATAAGGCTTCACTTTAGCTCTCAGTGTGCCGAAGCTCAATTTTTTTTTCTGGTGAAGACAACAGTAGGAAGAATGCAAATTCTTTCTACTACTTTTGATGCCTTAGGGTGGTACAGTTTGTTTTCAGAGAAGCCCGGTTGTCATGGGAGACACAGTGGGAAAGTGTAGTGTTTTCAGCTAAAGACATTCTGTAGCATCTTCTGTTGAACTCTGTAACAGTGACAATATCACTCTATGGACAGACTACTAAATAAATATATTGCTGCTGTTTGTATCAAACTCATAGTTGGTTTATTTTGTTGTTGTTTCAGGGTTTTTTGTTGGTTTTGGTTTGGTTTTGGGGAATTTTGTGGTGTTTTTTGGTTTTGATTTGTTTTTGGGGGTTATTTTGGGGTTTTTTTTTTTTTTTTTTTTCTCTGATTGGATACTTAAAGAGTAATAATACTGAAGAGTCAAAAATATGTGTGGTTTGAGTCATTAGGTACTAGTCTTTATTAAAGAGAGAATTAAAAAACAGCAAAAACACTCTGTAAAATCTCACAGTTGCCTCTATAGGGCAGTTCAGCCTTAGCTATATTTTTTTATTCATATGATCATTTTATCTGTTGTTTTAAGCATTACCCTGCATAAATATGAAATAATGAGAACAGTTGTGGATTTCTAAATAGCTGTCAGGCTAATTTTCAAATCATCAGAAGCTGGGAGAAAGCTTGAGGGATGCTTGCTTATCTCTTGCTTTTTCTAGAACCAGCATGAATTGTTTGATGTAAATCTTGGTTTGGAGTCTGTTTTCTGAAATGAAGGACTGACTATTCTTTTTTTATATTTTTTCTCTCTAGAAGAATGACCAATTGTGTGTAGAGTATGCACACAGAAAATTACACAATGTTGCTGTGCTGGTTTAAAAATCATACTAAAAAATTTTGGAAGTGAGAGGGTCTTCCTCTTTAGTACCCCATCTTCACAGAGGAATTTAAAGTCTTAGGCAATTAAATATTGAACTTTAATTCAAATTTTCAAGTAGTTTGTTTTCAGTATTGAGGTTTTTATCCAATCCGCAATCAAACGTAGACTGGGAATTCAGTTTTTTCCTCCTGCTTATCCAGATACAAATAAATAAGACATGTATGTAAAAGAGAGGGAACATAGGATGCTGTGATGACCCATTCAAATAAAAGCTGTGTAGTGAAAAAAAAAAAAAAAAAGGATTTCTGTTACACTAGGTGATTAGAATTTTTTTGGCAAGTAAAAACAATTAGTTGATGGATTCAAATAACAAATCAAAGAACTTCAAGAACTTTGTTGAATACTCCTGCAGTAAATGCTTATTAGTAAAACATACCAGACAAAATTTTTGCCATAAGTAAAGTTAATTTATAAATTTCCCTTCCCTCTATTTAACTTCTTGCAATAGCTTTTGCAGTTTCTTTTATACTTCATAAAATTCTTTTCTTTTGACATTAAACTGCCCATTTGTACTTTAAGTTGAAGGCTTTTAAAATTATTTTATTTTCCTAAAATCAGGATTTAAAATATTCTGTGTAATTAAATATTGGAATTGCATCATAGCACTAACTGCTGTCTACTTTTGCAAAATTGGACAGAAGTAATTTATCATAGTAAAATGGATTCTAAAATCACTGATATGATCATGATCTTCTCATGATAATATTGAATTTTATGAAAATACTAAAAAGCTGGATTTCATACTTAAAAACTTCAAATATGTTGCTATGTTATCAGCTGGTTATGAGAGCATTCTGCATAATTATATGTATCTATATCTATCTATATATATATATAATTGAGGAATATTAGATTAATAGGACACTGGATGTCAATGCAACACAGAACTTGCACAACTGGTGGTTTTGAAAGTTAATATAGACTAACCAAGTGAATTTTGTCAATAGCTGGGGAATAGTGAAGACTGTCATCTTGGCTACTTAAACTGAAACGAAGTTACTGAACTGTATCTTCCCGGTCAGTCCTGGTTGTACGTGTGTATTCTAGGCACAGCTAGGGAAAGGAGGAGTTATACATTGTTTCTCTGTATTTTCATGTCAGTTATCATAGAAATGAATGATGTAATAGATCTCTAATCTTCACATCCTTAGATGGTGGGGATCTTGAAAGACTCTTTCCTCTTCTCTTAAGCAGTATCTCACAACAGGAGGAATGACTTCATGATGACCCCTTAATTAAAGAATAAAAATGTTTGCTTTTTTTTAGCATAATACTGCTAATTGTTAAACATCATTCATTTCAAATGTAAAAGTGTTAAGTGAAATCAAAACAGGAGAAGAAGTTGTAAAATTTTGACTCAGCCCCAGAAGGGGAACAGGTGATTAATCCAACCATGTAATGGTAAGTTCTCTTTATTTGAGGGTCAAAGGAAGGATTCTGTTTAGGCTGACTTAGGCATCTTTTCTATTTTCTTGGTTTCCCAAGCAAGGCAAAATTTAAAAGTCAGAAGAGGTGGATTTTGTTCCTCAAGATTATGGTTTCAGTAAAATGATTGTGAAGGTACGGATAAGTGGAAACATCATAGAGGATATTTAATACAATCATGTAACATAACAATCCTTCAGAAAAACCTGTGAGTATACTTATGAAAGTAAATTTCCATCAATAGCCATAGTTACGATTGTGTATGCTTTCACAGAAAACCCCAGAAACCACAACAGCAACAACTACTTATAATTCTCCTCAAAAAAAAAAAAACAACAAACAACCAAACAATCAGACAGACTAAAATCAAATCCACATTTCCTTTGTATCTTTGTTTATAGTAAACAAACTTTAAAAATTTAGACTGAAATTTTTCATGGAAGATATTGACTGTAGAAATAGAAACTTTGAAGAGCACTGAGTTAAAATACTTCCATTCATGAGTTTTGAAAAAAAAAAAGAAAGAAAATAGGAAAAAGAGATTAGAGAAAAATCTGGTTTTCATCTCTGTATAATTTAACCTGACAAAACTGACTTTTCTCTTGGCTCATATGTATCTTATCATAGTGACAAGGATACCTGTTGGCATTCTGAATACCTTATTAAGCAAATAGTTCCATACAAAATTGAAAGAATCAAATCAGCCAACCATCTGACAATATGGAAAATATCTTTGAACAATGATGAAAGATCTTTGCTGAACCTTTTGAAAGCAAAATGATAGCTGCCTATGCTGGGCTACATACATATCAAAAGTACTGGCGTCAATATAATACCTACATCATATATAATGCTGAGTTACAGACTTTGTTTTTACCTTTGCCAGTTATGTAGAATTTGACTGTGGGGAGTTAGGTACCCTTAAATTATGGTAGGACATTCAGCAAAAATGCATTATTTAATTTTAGGCTTAGGTTTGATAGTATGTCATTTTTGTTGGTGTTGTTGGGTTTTTTTTGTGGTTGTTTTGTTTGTGTGGTTGGTTGGTTTTTGGTTTTTGCTCCCTTTTTTTTTTTTTTTTTTGGCTGAGGTATGAGAATGTTTTTTAATTGATCCAGGAAGGTGTCTAGTTCAGGATACCATCCAAGTTCTGGTGGACTTCAGAGACTCTGGCTCAGATCTAAGATGTCTGCTCTACATATCTGTTAATCTACTCTGCTTTCTTTCCAACAGTCCCTGTTGAAATACCTTTAAAGTGGGGGTTTGTGCCATTCAAAGGGTTCATTCACTGCACTGCTAGACATATTTTAAAGATGACATTCATTTGGTGCTGTGCTACCTACAACCCTAACCCAGCCAGTAGTAAATACAGACTATTGAACATATGCCTTCCTGGCTAGCAGTCAGATTTCTTTAGCAGAGACTCTTTTATGCATACCCTCCCTTTTGAGCTAATGGAATAGTGACAACATGTTTCCTAAAGAAAACCTGTGTATGAGAAAATTGCTTAGACATGCATAATCTTTTTTCAAGAAGCTGTCAAGGATTTGTATTGATGCTTGATGGTATGTTATTAACATGGTTACAAAAAATAATCTAAAGGCAGTAGAGCAGAGCTGTTTATACTATTTGTGGTAATATTACCATTACTAATTACATTATATTGTAATACTCACTGATATAAATCAACTGATGGCAATGAAAGGATTAGTGTGGGATGGTATAACAAGCCAATATTTTAGACCTTTGAGTTCAGTTTGGCATTATCTTGTTGAAAAATGTTTTTCTTCTTGTTTAATGTAAGTGAAACATTTTTCCTATGCAAATTGCTGCAATGACAGCATTAATTTTTTACTTCTGTTTTCAGTGTAGGTCTGGCTTTTGTAGAATCAGAAAAAAAGAGCTTGAAGATTAAATGTTTTTTTTTAAATGGTAATTCATGTTTATGAAGAAGCACAAAAGGGAAAGGGTTATTTTTTTTTTCCTCTATATGGAGGTAATGGATGACAGATAAGACAGTTTAGAGCATGAATGAGCCTTCAACTCCTTAGTCAAGCAAATCTATTAATTGTATTATTATATATGTAATGGGTTAAACCTCAATACAACCCCTTCCTCTCTCTCCAGTACTAACATCAATGTAAGAACTGAGATGTGTATCATTTAGATAGATGAGAAAATTCAGATTAGTCTTTATAGAAACAAAGTATATGAAGAAATGAATAGGAATGTCCGTAACAATGTAGGTTCTTCATTTAAATCTTGACAAACTTTATTTTTACAGTTTGTGAGAGGGAAAGCTACTAACAATGAGCTCAGTCAGTGTTATCCTAGGCATTGTAATCAAGGTAGCTTCTGAAGTTTCAAGCATTGCTTTGTTTGTTTGATATCCTGGTGGTCTTCATTAGGACTACTTTATCACTATTCTTTATAATGAAGAAAAATAAACTGATCATGTTAATCTCCTTCTGATCTCCTTCTTTCAGTTGTCAGAAGATTATACTTTTTTGAATGGCAGCAGTAATTACCTGTATTCCTCTTCCTCAGTGAGAGGGCTGCTGCTCCCTTCTTCATAGAAGAGAATTTATGTGTTGCCTGTGCAAATCTTTACCAAACAGTCTCAATGTATGTGTTTATTCCCAGCATGGATTTGAACTTATAGACTTCATAGGATTGGAGTCAAAGCATTAAATTGCAGAAAAAAAATTAGTATATTGAAATACATTGCCAATTTCAAAGTTGAATAATTTTTGGGATTTCAGTAAAATGTAGCTTTTCTCTACTAAGGGTCTTTTCACCATACTAGGGTCTTCTTCTGAGATGTAAAGGGTTTTCCTTTGCATCATAATACACTACCTCTGACAGAAAATGAGGAAGGGGCATTTCCGCTTTTCAAGAAAGATTCTATTCTTTTTTGTCTTTTTTTTTTATTGGCTGGTTTTCCTGTTTTTATTTTTAGCATATTGTCATATAGCATTTAGAAATCTCTGGAGAGTACAAAAAGTCTACTTTTTTATTTTTTCTTTTTTTCCCATCACATATACTTTGCTGACTTAATGCTGCAGCTCCTGAACCAATCTTTCCCCTGAATGTTGCTGGGGGTGTGTTCATAAAACTGACCTTACTGCACTTTCACCTGAAAAAAGTTTCACAGCCATGAGAGGTGATACATAGGCCCTTATCACCCACATTTTCCAAAACATATCCACAGAACAGGTGCAGTGCAATGAACAGCAGTGCAAAGAGCCGATCATTGTTGGTCAGGTTGTGGTTTGGATCTTAGATCTTTTTGGCCGTAGAGTTACCAGTAAGTACTTTACTTGTGTTTCTTCATTGATAAATCACATCTACGTTGAGCTAAATTTAAACCACCAATTTATTTCATGTAGAGGTAATCCACATAAACCTAAATAGTGGTCATCTGTTTCTCAAGAACCACACATTATTCTTTGTCTTACTTATCCTATCTTTCCTTTGCCCTTGAGATGAGGGTGAAAGACTTCACAGATGATAATTTAGGAAACACTGGAGAAGCAAACAACCACAATAATTTGATTTTTGTAGGATGATAATATAATCTTTTATGGCTGAAACCAGTTATAAACTCTCATCATTAACAGTCAGTCCAGATCCATTTCAGCCATAAAGACTTGCACTGTACTAGAAATACCAAGAGATATTTAGTTATTAATTGGGTTATGTTGTCCTTATGCATGGATTGCATCTAGATGCCTGCTCAAAATAAAAAAAGGATTCAGCAGAAATTATATATTCAGTACCTTACATGTGATAAAGTTTTACATCTGTCGAGTGGCCTCACATCAGGAGATCAGCATTAATTAGACATTACATAGACAATAAGTAGAAGAAAGAAATGAATTGACTGTAAAATATGAAAGGTGAACTTGATCTTATGTTTGCACTGTCTTTGCAGCATTATTTCCTCCTTACATCTCATTTTAACCATTACTAGTCAAGTATCAGAGACTTAATTTTAAAAGGAATCTGGGATAAAGGCTGGGCATATAGATCTGTGAGGCAATGGTGATTAAGAGATGTAATTCTTACCAGTAAAATTTTTGATAGTGTAAAGTATTGCAAATACAGAAATGTGTGGGGGAATGCACGTGCTTTGGGAATAAAAACTGAATTATGAAACCTCTTTTTGCTTTCTTCTGATGAGGTAGAATTTCTCTGTCATCTCCAAAACATTTGTGTTGCTAGATTTTATGTGTACTGTATTCATTGCTAACACCAGCATAGATAGTTTCTAGACTGGATTTAAAAGGAAAAAAAAGGAAAATGGCAGTGAAAAATGTACTTCAATTCTTTATCTGACAAAATGTTCATTTGTCTTTCTAAAAACATACTTAATTGCTCACACAGGAAAATAATTGCACATCTTGTGAACCTTTTAGTTCTAACACTGGCATATTCTTACTTTAATTATTCTTCATTCTTTAAAAAAAAAGAATTTGCCTTTTAAGGTTTTACTTCATCATTTAGGAAATGACTGCTGCTATGTAGGTTTTTTTTTGTTTGTTTCATTTTTGAAAATTTGCAAAATTTCTTATCTTTGTAAATTATATAGTTGCTGCTTTTTCTTTCTGTTGTTTTTTTCCTCTTCCATGATGAGCAGCCCTTACCAGTAGGTATAATATATTTAATATTTTTCTGTGTGCTTTCAAGTAGTGTAAACTACAGCATTAAAACATAAAGATGAGCTGTAGGCAAAAGAACACCGAAGTAAATTTAAACCTGGCCAGCTAGCAAAGAAGGGAACCCAGTGATTTAATCTGGTGCTGCTTCTTCAACAAAGTGTTTACTGTGAAGGTATTTTATGTGTGTGTATTAATAAGAGTGAAAATCACTTTATCAACCTTAGAAAATTTCTCCTTTCTGTCATCTGCTGGATCTTTTATTTCTTTAATATAATTAAAAGATCAGAAGTTCATTATGCTTAAATTTCTTATAAATGAAGGCAATGTTACAGAATCTTCACAGATATTACAGCATCCTCACAGGAGGATGTAATTCTATGTAAGAATCCATATAGAATTGTATCATTCCTAGACTGTATGCTGGTGCAGTACAGTCACTCTCAGGCTCTCTAAATGAACAATTAAACACTACAGTGTCTTGACAGTTTTCCCACTTATATACACATTACTGTGCTGTTGGGAGAAAAAAAACCCTACAAAAACAACAAAGGAGATTATCCTTGCTAAGACCTATTAACAATCAGCCATAAATAAGTTTCATAATTTTCCTTAGGACAATGTTAGTACCACATCATTTGACAGATTACAGGGTATCTTATTTTTATTTTCATGCAGGAGTCTCCTATTCTATTTCAGTGGGAGAAAACAGAGGGGTGGGATATTGATGCTACTGAATCAAAGACATAATAACAGTAAATTCATTTGAATACAGATTTTTTGCTAGATTTTGTTGCAAAATGAAGTCTGCAAAATGAAGTGGTTTATTGAGGCATATGAGTAAAGGTTTAATTTTATTCCTCTTAGACACATCAGATATATGTTGCAGATTGTGTGAGCCTCAATAGGAGAAACAGGCATTGAACCATAGTCTCTAAACTCCTGTTTTGCTGGGGGTGAGACTCAAGACTATTTAGAGTCCCCTATGTTTTTTTCTATTAGTTTCAGTGAGGTTTGTCTGATTCTGAAGTTTGTGTATGTGCATTTCTGTTGTGTAATTCTGACAGCTTGACTTCCAAAGGCAATTGTGTAATTTAGGCAGCTTAACTTCCTAAGGCACTGTCGCAACATCTGTCAGAACTGTTGAAAGAGGCCAAAATTAAGTATTAGGTGTCCAGGTAATCAAGGTTCTTCAGAATCAGGGTTTTACTTGTGAAATTGAGCTAATTTTTGAAGATAACAAAGTGCAGCAGGCTTTCTTCCTGAGGCAAGGTTATGATTTCTAGTGTCTGTATGTTTTAATATATGATCCTAGTGGAAAAGGAGAGGAAAAAGCCTAAGAAGTTTGATTAATGGAAGTAGCTTAGAAAGAGCTAAGTATGAGGACTGATCTCAGAGCTCTTAGGCTGGAAAAAACGTCCCATTAATTTTAGTGGGAGTTTTGACTGCACAAGGACTTTCAAGATCAAGTGCTTTCTTGTTCATTAAAGGATAGAAGGTAATTAGAAATAAAACACAGAAAAGATTTTATATAGTACTGCTTTTGTCAGCTGAAAAAATCCATATTATTGTAGGAGTTTTAGGCTAATCTTCTCTCTCCCTTTCTTGCATAAAATGATGACACAGTAGGTTGTTTTCATTACTCTTAGAGGTTTCTGCTTCTATCTGTTCATTTTATTGGGAAAAAGCAATTGGGAAGTTTTTTTCTTTTATCTTCCTTGCTGTTGGATTGCAATCTCATCTTTGATGCTGACTTTGTCATTTCCTTCTTCCATCCAAACCATTTTGCTCAAGGTATTCCCATAACATTTTTGTTTGTAAATGTGGGATGATAAATGAAATAAAAAGCAAGTGTGCATTTTGGTTGAAAGATTTTGCTGATGTCAGCTCACAAAATGGAGAAACAGTTAGAAAGAAAAAGGTAAAACTGTACTAAGTTTTACAGAAACAAATCTTACATGTTTTATAATACCTTAAATTATGTTGACTTTTGAACACTTTTTAGTGATGCCTTAGGTTTTAGCTTTTATATTTTTCAGATTACATACTACTTTAGTGTGTAGTTCTGAGCTTCATATTAGGGGATGGTAAGCTCTCTTCACAGAGTAGGTGGGCAAAACAATTCCTTTCCTAGCTTGAGACCAAAGACAACTGATCCAAATTGGCCCAAGAGCATAAACAATGTGGACTGAAAAGAGAAAAGGATGGGACTTCATAACCTAAAGCCATAACTGGACAATTAACTACAGTATGCTAATGGACCAGAACTTATAAAAGTGTGAGACCTTGTGACCAATCATCCATTTTGTGACCATTTTGGGTTCATCTTGGGTATAGCCCTGGCTGGGCTCTTGTACTGTCCAAGCTGCATCCATTGAGGCCTTTTAATAAATACCTATTATATTCTCCATCTAGTCTCTGTTCTAGGTCAGCCTTCACAAGGCATCATTAGGGAAGCCATATATTCTTAAGACCTTGTGAACCCAACCCTATATTTCAAATGTTTGTCAGTCATGAACCATTGCAGGAATAATGAATTTAGATCATCAGCTGATGGGAGTACTTTCTACACTGACCTCAGGGACAAGGGACTCATCTCCTGTTAGAACTTCATTGTAATACTTAAAAATAAGATTTATTTAACTATTTTTTACAACTACTTTTTTTCCTCTCCTCTATATCAAAACCTTTTTTTTGTTTAGCCTCAAGCTGTAATTTATTTGTTTGAAGAATGTGGTCCAAGTTTAATTGTGAGTGGAATTGCCACTGAAAGACTGAGAGCAGGGGATTGCTTTCTGTACAGGGATTGCTTTCTGTACAGCTTTTTATGAGGTGTTGGTGCACACAGGGAAGTTGTAAAATGGATGGGGATATTATGAATCTGTTGCTTCTCTGGTTCTCTTTTCTGTCCCTGCAATATGTAATGATCTTAACCATTCCCGAAAGCATGGGAAAGTGAGAGAGACATATTTCACTTTTGATGTAGCTGTAGCCTACTTTTTTGTAGAAAAAAGGCATTGTATTTTATGATTCCATGAATTTGTCTTTTCAGTCTGAAAATTGTCATGTGAATGATATTTTGTTCCTGCTCATTTTGTTCCTGCTGTTTTATTTTGATGGTCTCCCTAAGCTTTTAGCTAGCTGAGGGGGTAGGAGAAACATTCATCATTTGTGATAGAAATTTGTCTTGTAATTCCTTTCCAATTATTTTCAGGAAACTACTTATTATTTCTGCAAAGGTGACATTTCTGTAAAGGTGACTTTCTAACAAGTAGGGAGGTATTAGGTAATTGGAGTATACTTTCAAAAACTTACCACTTTATCAAAGTGGATCAAACTGGTCAATACACATTCTAAGAGAGACCTTGGTCCACAGGGACCCCTTCTTTGCCTTTTAACCAGTTTGATTCCATTGCCTTTGGGTGAATTGCTCTTCAGTTGTACTCATGTAAATGAGGAAAACAATCATGTGTAAAACATCACAGAAGGTACAGGCAGATTTTAGAATGAGGCATTCCCAGTGGCTTTACCTTATTGTTAAACTCTCCTATTAATCTCCATGGATTACATAAGTGCCTTTTCATGCAGAGTATAAAACTGAGTAACATTTCTGCTTGTGTAAGACCAAATAACATTTCTGGTTGTGTAAAACATTTTTGTTTTGGGGGTTGTGGGTTGAGTTGTTTTGTGAGGTCTTTTTTTCCCCCAGTTAAAATTTTAAATGACAAAAAGGGATTTCCTGAATTTAGTTGGAAATGTGACTTCAGATATGAGAGGAGAATACTTTTGGTAGATAAAATCCTTAAGATGACTTTCTGCTTTCAAGGGGAGTTCTTGAAAAAGCTTTCAGAACTGTGGTACAATTCTGCAAGAACACAGAACTTTTGTGAGGCATCCAAGGTACCTGTTGGGAGTACTTTGGAAGAGACGTGTGTTTTCCATTGCAAGTAAAAGTACTATTTGATGTAAAGTGTTCTGAGGATTTTGCTCACTATAGAGTGGTAAAGGAGTGGATAAACCATTCTGTACAGAATACTAATGTTCTTTCTGAATATCGGGCACAGAGTGCTTTTTTGCAATTTGGGCATATTACTCTACAGAGAAAGGATTTGAAATTGTCCAACTTTCCAAAAACATTACTCTTAATGTAATGTTCTCTCTCTGGGAAGCTTTCTTTTCTCAAATAAAATAGAACAGTTTTCTGAAAAGGCCTGGTATAGTGTTGCTTGCTAACTTTCTGACTGTCCTTCCAAATATATGTGTTGTTTTGGCTTAGATAGTTCAGGAACTATTGTGGTAGTTTTCTGGTTTTGAGTAAATGAGAACATCAGTTCCTCTCAGAATAGGCAGATTTGAAGGTTCTGCAAACTTAGTAACCTACTGAACTTTCCCTCCACTGTTCTCTCACATTCATATACACACAGTCTTTATGACTCTAGTCCTTGGAGACATGATATTTTGGGGTGTGTGAGTATTATACTCAGGAGGGAACCTGAAGTAGTACACAGTGCTATTTATATTCAGCAGTTAGTAACAGAGCATGAACATCCATTAATGCTCCCACATTAAACACAGCTTTAACTGCAGTTCCAAAGATCTGCTGGTTTTGCTTTTTTGAGTCTCAAGGCTGATTAATAATATCTTAATAAAAAGCTTAATAGTGCATTAAACTAAAAAAAGGAGAAAAGTTTCTTATTATGAGACATCTTGGTAGTTCACTAAACAGAACAATAAAAGCTCATCTGAAATTCCGTTGCCTGACTACAACAAAATGTTCAACAATCAGCTTTCAGAAGCCACACTGATGTTTGATGTAGCATTTTAAGTGTTACCACCCATATGTTTGGTAACACACTGGGCTGTGAAGTTTGTAAATCCTCATAAAAAGTTATTTATCTGTCTTCCATAGAAATTTACACACATTTTGCTTTCTACAGTACCAATATTGGGCCGTTTGGGGAGGTGGGTGATCTGAAGATCCGTAGTAAGAATGACACATCTTTTTTATTTAAATATTATTGCTTTTTAGGCACTGAATTTTGGAGATATGCCGAAGTACTTGTGGGAGATTTGGGTACCTGACAAACCATGGGTGGTAAGATATCAGATCCACTGCAATAAATAAAATAAGCATTTAATTTTAAGATAGGTGTTTTTGGGCCCTGCTGTCACTGAATTCAATGGACTGAACTCCTGCAGGGCTCATAAGAAGCGCAGTACTGCAAATGTATGCAAGTATGTTTCCATTCTTTTCGATATCGTCACACCAGTGCAAAGTTGAAGTAATGCCTGTAGTGTACTAAAACTGTGTGGTAGCATCTGACAGAGGGAAAGGAGAATTTTTCAGCTGAAGTTTATAATAAGGCCATTTCTCTTATCTTTACTTACACAAGTGAGTGTTTAGTTACTTCCTCTCAGAGCAATTAATGGCTCACAGCTGGACCTACTGAACAGCACCCTTCTCCAGGCCTCCTCTTGAAAGTCTTGTTTAACACTTCCTTCTGGAGTCCAACCCAGTAAGCCAGGGAAAGTAACAATCTCCTTTTGAGCACCATGTGGATTTCTCTGAAAATGTCTGGCAGATGCTGTCTGTTGTCCACTATCAAAGTCAGGAAGCAGAGAAGAATCAGAGTTCAATGTTTTGATTTCTAAAGCCCTCCACTGAGGAAGAGCCATGGTCTGTTCAGATATGTCCTTTTTTTTTTTTTTTTTCCCAGAAATGCAGTCTAATCTATTAGTTTCCACACTGGATTTTTGTGCAAAATAAAGGACTGTAGAATCTGTCCACTATAGGTATTTTCAGGAGAGTCTCTTCAAAACTAATACCAGAAAACTCTATGTAGAAGCTCAGAACTTTCTAGTGTTTTAAAAGCTGAAAGTAATAAATGCAATTTAAATTTAGTTGCGTCGCATTATATATTTAATTACACTTGTATGACTATTTAAACTATAAATTTACAGTACAATATTATTTCCTTAGCAATATAGGCCTTGTTCCCCAAAACTACACACTTTTTGTCACTACCTTTAAGCTACATCTGAAGAAAATTTCCTGGAAACTGGAGTTTCCTGTATCAGATTATAAATTTAAAATTACATTTTCTAACTACCTACTGTGTATTTGAATTTTGAGCCTTAACAGTAGGATACATTAGCTTCACTGTAGGCATGCCAGAGATAAGGGGCTTTAATTTTTTCAGAGTAAAATATTCTGAATAAACTTTGTTGAATCTCTGTTAGTATAGTATAAAATTGATCTAGATTAAAACCTCCTGGATATCTGTCTCCTTTCTAATTATAGAGAATGCAGTGATTATAAATTAATTGATTACCACAAGAATTTTGAAGGAAATTTTCAGTAAAAAAAGACAGACACAGTTGAAGCCAAGTAATTTAAAGCGAACACAGTACTAAATGGGATTCACAGTTGAGCTAGATGATCATTGTAGGTCCTTTCCAGTTGAAATATTTTATTCCATTCTATTTAGTGCCCAACACTAGAAATCTATGTGACTATAACTATTTATAAATTCTTTTTACAACAATAAATAAATGGTTGGACCTCACTGAGGCGGACTCAGGCAATGGAACCACATGTGAGACTAAACATGCACATGTCTTTAGCTCAGCTTTGGTATATCTCCTTTTATATTGGTCCTGAACACAATGTTTTAGCAGAAGCTGTCAAGCCTAATATTTTATTTCATTGTATAATAATCTTAAAAGAAAAGGTTGTACTATACCGATTTATTTAAATCTAAGGGCAATATATATGTAATGCTTCATGATCAAGTCAATTTTGAGAGAAAGTATATTATTCTATACATCACATTTTAAAAGCTGGCATCTTAAGAGCTACAGATATTAAGGAAATGTATTTCAGGAAGGTAGATGTTAATTACCAGCAAGCAAGTACTAAAGTAACTAAACAGGAAGAAAGTTCTATGCTTTCAAGCTAATTTCTGGAATATTTTATGTAACTCTCAGCCTTTCCCTAAGAATTATCTTTCTCAGACAATTTTTTCTCAGCTAGGTTCAATACTTCAAGAGATTTTAAAAAATTTGTGTGAAATATTTATTTCCCATTCTTGTTCTAGGTTTTCAAAAATAGAGAAAGTTATTCTCTTTACCAGCTGATATTGGACATGGAGGACCTTTGGATTTTTCCTTTTTTTTTTTTTTTTGATAGCTGACAGCAATAGCCTGTCTAGTCAGTTTAATTAAGGCTTCTTTTCTGTGCCTTTGAATGTTAGACTTTGAAAAAAATCCTGCAAGCTGTTTCTTATGTAAAGTACTTTAGGTGTTCTAGCATATTTTTATCATTTTAATATTGATGTTCACAGTCTGAGAAGCATCTAAGTAATGTTGATGATCTCTAGAGTGAATGAGGACTGCACATTTTGCAATGCATTATTGAGTATGAATAAGGTTGTCTTGTATTCTTGCTTTTTTCTAAAACAGCTGAATTATCTGTGAGTACTTTGCACATCTAAATAGCAGCCTCTTTGAAAAGGATTCTTGGCAAAGCAAATATCCATTAACATTGTATCTAATAGAATTTTAAAAAAAAGAGCCTTAAAACAAGTTTTAGACCTAATGGATTTTCTATTTCTTGAAGTTCAATTTCAATCATTTCAGCCTTTAATATTTGTTGTAGATGGTCCTAAATACTAGATGCTGAAGCTTTTAGATAAGTGTCTCATGTAGGTCATAAGCAGCAGTGCAGACAGCACAGTTTTGTGGGGGAACTGGGCTGCGGTGGGATGGATGCAGGAAAGGAAACATAGCACTCAGTGATGAATAATCTAAAATATATTTAGATAATCTAATATATTAAAGATGTGGGAGAGATGAGAACACGTGGATAGCACTTGGTCTTTTAATCAGCCTATTTTGCAACAGACACACATTCCCACACACACACACATACACACCCACACCAGTTCAAGCTGCATTCCTTCAGCCCAGTTCAAACCAGCACACAGGGCTACAGGACACACACTCCAACTGCACATCCTGGCTGGGCCCTAGCTGTCAACTGGATTCCTGTGTGTGTGGTTCAGGCTTAGTCTTTTGCGGGATGCTGGATGCCCATGGATGTATTCATTCATGAGGAGCTATTGTCTAAACTGTCTGTTGATTTATAAATCATACTGTTGGTGTAAGCCACTCTAAACCAAGCCAGTGAGCCTGTGGCCTCATTGTCATGTGGCTTCAGGCCAACATCCCTGATATCATCCATATGTAAGGCCAGCTAGCAGTTGTCATGGAGGTTATTATCATTCTGTTCTCCCAGCCCAAATCTGTTACAAAGTGTGAAGTCAGCAACAATTATGTAACAGAGTTCAGCTAGTGCAGCTTTGTCTTGTGTCTCACACTAGGTTAATTTTGTTATTTGCAGATGGGCAGTTGTAGTTGTGGTTCCATTTATCTAAGCTGTGCTTTTGGGTAGATTCTTATCTTGTGCCATGTGATCAAAACAATCCCTTCTAGGAATATAATGGCACTTTGGCACTAATAACATTAACATCTGTTCCTTGGGCGTGGAAATACTGCTTCCCACACCAACACATTAATACACAAATCTGACAGTGTGCTTGTATAGGAGAGAGGAAAAAAATATATAAAAATCAGAAGCAGAAGGAAAGAAGGTTTGTGGAGGATATATTATAAGCACAAATCTTGTGACTGAGTTTGACCTAAATTAACGGAATCTTTCTTTGTCAAAGAGATGCAAACTCTAGGAAATGAGTTAAGGTTAAAAGAGAGAATCCAAGACTATTCAAATATCTCACGTGATTCTGTACCACATAAATGACTTGATTTCCAAACAGTTCATTGTAGAGAAATACTTTGTTCTCCTGTAAAAGGAAAAAAAAAAAAAAAGGAAAAAAACCCCACCACTTTTTCTCTGCTGCTCAAGCTAGATGACAACTATTTGAGTCAGGATACTGAGAAATTGAATGTTCTATAAATTTTAAATTTTGCAGTCCCTGTATACAGATATGGTTATTAATCTTGCCAGAAGTTTTCACAGATTTTATTTTGTTCTGATTGTAACCCTTTATGCCTATCAACTGGTAAAGGAAGTACCTAAAATTGGATATAATTCAGGAATGTTGGACAAACAGCAATCTTTTTCGTAATTAGATTTTATTATGTCTTTGTTTTCAAAGTAAGCTTCTTTGCTGTTTAGAACTGTCATTGCAATTGCTTGGGAAACAGTGCTTTCAAATTAATCTAAATAGATTCTGGTCAATGAAGCACTGCTCTTCTGTCTCAAACATGAAGTGAAACTGAATTTATCAGGTTTATATGAAAACAGTTTTATATAAAAATAAATGTCTACATATATATATCTTGACTTCACTTCTTTCCCTAATTGGTAACATGCAATGTACAATTCTCATTTTTGATTCACCCCTTTGGTGTCTGCATCTCCCCTTAGGGAACCAAGCTGTTTTCCTCTCCTGCTGTAATTGAAATCAAACTTGTTGCAGTCTGTAATTGATAGTGAATCTAACAATCTAATGCTTTATATGAGACAGATGCACAGCACAAGCACATGAAGCAGCATATGGAAAAGTAAGTACCCTACTGGGGTGGAGATAGATTCATTCTTGTTTTGTTAAACAATATTCCAATACTTTGATCAACTAGTTCACCTACATTTTAATAAGCTAAGAGACACATGTAGAACATTTGGAGTATATGTGCTGTATTAATAGAAACAGTTAGACCACATCTTTCAGTCCTCATGAAGAACCGTACTTTCAAACTCTCATATACTTGCTTTGACTGATCTTTTCTCTTGAGATGTTAAAGAAAAATATTCTAGTTTCTGTCTCACTGTTGTTATGACAGGTCTAATGGCTCATAAGGGAATGTAAATCTAGATGTTCTCTCTCATACTTGTTTTGGCATCTAGTGCAAATCATAATCTTGTATAAGGAAGGTATCTTTTTGTCTCTGGGTGAAGACATTTGCTAAGAATCTGCCATTGGAGCAGGATGCTGCTGTCTATCAGCAATATGTAACATATTCCCGTTTTTCTTCCTCTCTTTAGTCATATAATGCTTCCATTCTTAGTGAAAATAATAAGATATTTGTAAGTATTATCCTATATCTCCTTTCTCTCTCTCTCATCCATAAGGGAAAAGAGAGCCAGTCATGAATGTTATATTAAGTAAAACCTTAATATTTTAAAATATGTGGGGTTTCTTTTGTTTTTTTTTTTCACTCTGTTGGAGATTTACTCTAGTTTCAACACTTGGGAGGGTTATATAGTTTTAATAGCATTATTCTATGCAGTTTCTCTTTATGACACAGCATACTGAAATTAAATATAGAACTAAGAAGAAGTTGTAGTTTAATAATAACTGTGTTTGCTGATGGATTTCTTAAGATATTTTTAAGCATATTTTCTTAGCTGAAATAATGGAGAAGTTGCCTTTGTGGATTTCCTCATATCTGGTTTTGAAAGGAGCCTTACATGTTCCTTCCAGTGCTGCTGATAACAAGCTGTTATCAGCACATCTGAGTCAAGCAGACTAAAGCTTTGAGCTATTGCATCCATAACTAAGATTGAAGACCTTGCTTAAGTCAAAAATCACACTTACTCTGTGATGCTTCTGACCCTAAAGATGTTGTCCTGTGTCAAGTTTAGCAGGATTTCTCCTGGGGTAGCAAAATTCCTTTAGGTTTATCTGAATAAATATTAGCTTTCTGGTGAATACTTATAAAGAGATTTAGAGGAAAGCTAGTTATTCTGTAACTCCTCAGATAATACCTGGTTTCTCAGGTATCTCAGAAAAAATAGAGGAGGAATTAACTTCTTTACTCTGTTCACAATCACAGTAGAGATTATTCTCATTAAATATTTATCCATCAGGGAGGAGGAAAAGAGTTGAGTAATCAAACCGTTGGTGTTAATTTAAATGTCAAACCACAATTAGAAAAAACATTCTTGCAATCAAATTTTATTGTGCTTTCCCAGTCTGTGCTCTGAAAATATCCTTCACTCAAGGATTTCCATTCTGAGGGAAGAGAGTCCAATATGGATTTGACTCAATTTTCCTGAACTTTTTCCTCTTTTTGAAAATTCCATAAACTTTCTGTGACTCAGTATTTTCTTCACAAGATTAAGTAGAGGCTGTTAGTTATTTCTTGCAAACGTACTTTCTCCCGAGTTGATCAGTTGCTATCCTGAATGGATTCTATGTTTTCCATTGCTGCACTGGAGATACCTGTTGACAATTTATCCAGCTCGTCAAGCTTTCTCTGAATAGGAGCACAGACTGCCAGCATGCAGAGCAAACATATTTTCACCAGTTTATTAGTGTGGATTAAATAAATTTTTTTTTAAAACATAACAAGTATCAAAGAGACCCTTTTTCATCAAGGCAATGACCTCGTCACAGAAAACAGTCAAGTTGGACAAGCATGATTTGCATGCATGTAGGATGTCCTCCTACTCTGTGTGCCTGGGTATATTTTCCAGGTGGGGTTTTTTTTGAGTAGTGAGTGTAAGCTGACTGACCTGCTGTTTCTCCAATAATAGTCCTCCTGTTTTTTCAAAAGTGGGCAAATATTCCTGTCATCAGGAACCTATTGTAATGACCCAGACATTTTTAAGACCATTAACCGTGGCTGATGTTCCATATGCTTAATTGATTTATGCCCCAGTCTTCTACTGGGAATAATTCTTGACTCTCCCAGACCCTAGCACAGGCTCAGAGGAGCTGGGAGGTTTGACACAGTCATTACCCCTAGAAACTGAAGGAAAGAAGGCATCTATTAACTCAGTTTTTCCACGTTCTTTGCCACAAGGTTCCCTACAGCTTGAGTGATGATCCCACATTTCCCTTTGTCCTCCTTTTCCTGATATATAACTTTCTTTTTATGCATCATAGTCCTCAGTAATATGACCTCCAAGGCAATATTGCCTTTTGTAATTCAACTGAGCGCAGTCAGGATTTCCCCGTTATCCACACTGACCTTATGCTGTGCCTGTTAGACTTCCTGGGCCTCACACTGGACTTTTCCTGTGCTTTGAAGAAGTTGTCACTGATGATCCGTCAGCTCTCCTGAGCATCTGTACCCTCCAGGGCAGTGCCATTAGACCCCACCAAGCAGATCCCTAACAAGTTTAAATCTCCTTTTCTAAAGTCTAGGTTTGTAATATTTTTTTTCTTGATAATAGCTTCAACTGTGTGTAGTCCGGTCAGTTTATCAGCCACCAGTACACTTCTTTTAAATAAAGCCAATTCTTGATGGTGGCCAGAAGTCTCTTCAAATTTTAGTGCTCCACCATTTTGCCCTTTCAGAAGAGGCTAGGAGTTTCTTGTCTCCTCTGAGAACCACCCTTGTGATTGTGAGTCTTCCCCAAGTTCTATTAAGAAGGTTTCATTTCCTCTCCTTGATCAATCAGTCTTTAGCAGACACTCATCACTGCACCAAGCCTGATCTTGATCCATCAGCTCTGCCAGTTAATCATGTGCTCCAGTGCAAATCTCTATGAATTCAGACGGTCCATGTCCATAGAGTGCAACCTCTCCTCCCCACTTGTCCTGTGGAGCCTGGAGACTCCCTGTGGTTGTTTTCAACTCCATGTGTTTGTGTACAGGCACCTGAGGTGAGCCCCCGAGCTGCGCTGTGTTAACAGGCCATGATCCCTGTGTGTTGTGTTCATGTGTGATATGTTTTCACTTTCTCCTGTCCTTCCTCTAAGTCTCAGGTCACTTGCTCACCATCTCTAGATGTTTGAAATGCTTTTCACTAGATTGGCAAGCTTCTCTTCAGGCCTCTTTTGTAGGCTGAGTCATGGCCAGCTTTATCAAACACATCACGACACAGAAACATTTGACATGTATATTTAATGTATGCATACATATAGAATATCTATGCACATATTTCATGTCTATCCATCCTTAAAAACTGTATGAAAGTTCATGAGGAGAACAGACACTTTGTGTATATTGTTCTGCATTTGTGCACAGCAGGAGAAAGAAGAGAATGTAAGAAACTTCCTAAAGTACTGAATAATTATCTTTTTGATTGGGTATATTGCCTTCAGCTTTTCATCTCCTACATGACTTACTGGCAGTATTATCTTTCAATCTGACTTTTCAAATGGTACAATGTGTTTTTGGTTTTTTGAACATCATTGAAATGAGAGACAGAAAACAGTCATGCATATGTCTGGCCAATTTGATGGTGATGATTTATTCTTCTTCATAAAGAAAGTGCTGAAAGGTTTTGGGAAGGCTGGTCCTGTATAGAGATTTGAAACACAGTAGTTAAACAGATTCAGTATTCTTTTCTTCTAGAACTATAATTATATATAAAAAAAATCAGCAGCATGTAGTATTCTAAACACATTTGACATGTAGTACTAAATTCTGCCATTAAAAAGACATTTTTGCATACTTCCACAGACTTATTTTCTTTAAAAGCTATTTTTCTTGGTGGGAAAAAAATAAAAGATAGTTTTTATGTATTTGAATATTTTAAAGAAGATATCTGTATTATTTAATATTACTAAGATGTCTGTCTTTTCTTGTAAGTGGGGTGCAACAGAGGTTATTTAAATGGGTATTTTTGATAGTATATTGGTATGAGAAGTCTCTTGGACATTCCTGGGTTTATATCATTCTTTATGCTATTTTGTTTTCTTAAACCAATAGTTATCACTGTAGGTGAGAGATGAGAAAGTATTCATGAGAACAGTTCTTCACAAGTTTTCTTCACCTGTCCCATGCCTAATAAAGTAAAATTACTTTCCATGCTGAAGGATATTTTTTCAGTTGCATTTTTCCTTGGAGGAGGAGAGAATTAAAAAGAACATTATGTTCCAGAACTGAAAGATTTTATGACCTAGTGTTAAATGCAAAGGTGAAGTAGGATAAAAATAGACCAAAAATGTGATTCACGATAATAACAATTTTAATCTTTTAGTTGGGGGGAGGGAGGAACATTTCCTTTGATTGAAGAATGTGCCAGAATTTTTTTTCCATTGATGTTCACCTGAGATGTTGTTTCTTAAATTCTTCTAAATATTGACTGTATTAAAAACCATGCAACCTGCTTTATAGTGTATTAAATGAGGGCACAGCCTGTGATTTGGCAATGGATTGAAGAATTCAATCGCTGCCTGAAACTAGAGTTTAAATACCTACATTGTGGATACTTAACTTTGAGTGTCTGAGCCTAGAGTTGCAACACAGCCTCCAAGAGCATAGTGGTTTTGTTTGGGGTTTTTTGTGCTGTTTGTTTTGGTTCATTGGTTCTATTTTCATTTGGGTTCTTTTTGGTGTAGTTTGGGTGTTTAGTTGCTGTTGGTTTTTTTCCAAATCATATCCAAGAATTTGTTAAAGAAGCTTGAGAAAAGTCTGCTCACAGAGGCTGAAGTTGTGTATGTATGCCTATTGTTTTTGTCCAACTTTTTTGTGCCCTGTGACATCAGATGTCCTTAGCAAGACCTGTAAAAAACAGCCCACGTGCTTCTCACTGAGGGCAGAATTCCATATGTTTTCAAATGCAGAAATTGAACAGGATATGAAATGTCAGTATAGACTAGCAGGAGTGCTTTGTGAGGATAAACAGAGGTTTTAGGGGGATAGAATATAAGAAAATAAAGGTAATACAGAAAGTAATCTTACCCCTAAGGAGTTGCAGCTGAGCCAATTATTAGAGATTAAGAACAGGCCTGACTTTAACAAGCCACAGCTGTAGCCGATGAGAAGAGTGCTATAAAAGAGTGGGTTGGTTGGTTGAGTGGGAACTGGAGTCAGTTGGCTGCTGTGAGAAGAAGGAAGAGTCAGTGCTTAGAGGAGCTGCCTACGAGAAATATCAAGGACGTATGGAACTCTTGCAATAAGGAGATAACAATATGGAACCTTTGCAATATAATGATGGCAAGAGGTGATGCAGAAAGCGCAATTCAGCACCATCTTTGTCGATGATTGAAGAAGTACAGATAAGGATAACTTTATCCTGATTAAAGTCAGTAGCCATTTGCCATTGACCTTCATAATGCTTCTGTGTTTTACTCACTCTATGTGACTAAACTGGAATTTGGCCAAGTAGATGCCAGTGATTCTTCTCATCAGTAGAAATTTAGTCCTTCTGGGTAAAACCAGGCACTGTAAACTCTTCCTGCCATCAGGGTGAGATACATTGACATTACTTAAGACCTTTTAAAAAGTTTTCCTCATTTGTGATTATTCACCTGATGTGAGCAGAGAGGGATAAAACACTTGTAGTGACTTTAGTAGCCTCTGAGGACTGAAAATATGAAAAAGAAAGAGGTGTTTTTTTTTTCAGGCAATATGTATCAGATTAATTGTATCTGGTTTGGGATTAATGAGGTTTTGTGGATGGGGATAAAGTGGATAAGCAGTCACTGGTCTTTGTAGGAAAGAAATTGAAAGTATTTTATTCTGAAATGTTTCAACATTGCTGAGTCTTTGAAATCAATTTTCTGGGTTTAATACAGTGCTGTTTTGAGCTGTCATATTTTTAATATATTGCAGCACTGTAAACCCTCACATCCTGGACCTTCTTTTAGAGGAGTGGGTATATGTGCCTGAGTACGTGAATGTAGCAATCAGGAAATAGCACAAAGTGAAATGGCTGTTACTGCATGTTTTTCAGCTTTGCAATGTATTGCAGATCACAGGGATTTATTACAAGAGACGGTTGTTGATTTGGATTTTTTATTCTTTTCATTTGTTTTGCTTTGTTTTCTACTTAGATGATATTCGCTGTGCTTTATTTTTCACTATACCCTTCCATTGACAAAAACAATGTAGCCACTAATAATTACCCTTCCCTCACTAAATAATTCCTAAACATATAAAAAAAGAAATGATTGCATTTTTTTTTTCATACTCTCTCTGTTTCTCCTCTTCTCAAAACCCAACCTGACCTCTACCAGCTTCTGTTAGGTTCAGAATCAGAGGCTTTAGGGAAAAAAAGCTGCCAAGTGTATTGGCTGGCAATTCATTTGTACACTTTTCAATTTATAGAACCGTCCTTCAGCCTCAGTTTTTAATTTGGTGCTTTAGATGAAATCCTATTTGGAGAAATCAATGAGAAGTTAACCAAAGCCTAGACAGCTGCAGTGGTTAGAAGTCAACAGCTTTGATTGCATGCCAAACTGACATCTAGGTCTAGTTTTTCTGTTTTACTTATTCCTCATTCTCCAACATTTTGCTATATCACATGGCACTATCCTATCAAGCTTTGATACTGGTAGGGGAGAATTTGTGTGCTGAACAGAGCATTGCTTGTTACCTTATACTGCAATTTTACAGTGACAGAAATATCAAATGAAAGAAAATATACAGCAGAAATAGATTTTGAACACAATTTCTGACAATGTTCCAGCTGCTATGCCTGTTGCTCTGATGCCCTTCACTGCTGATCATTTAAACCAGGCTATTGATTAAATCATAGCATTGGTTGAAGGTAAAAGGCCAAAGAAGAATTTATATAACACAAAAGGATACATACAGAAATTCATTATTCATACTCACTGCACACAAAATTGGTGTGTGTCAGTTCATGTTTTCCAGAAAATTTCTTTACCCTTTTTGTGTTTTGAAATATTTAAAATGTTTTTGATGAACTAATATGGCCATTAAACTGAACGATAGCAATGAAATTAGGACAGATAAAATTATATGAATTTTCTTCCCTCATCTTAGTAATGGATTTAAACACATAAATACACATTTAAATGAATGTATAGAATCTAAATAAACACATAAAACACAAAAACTGCTGAGGAACACATTGAGTGCAAGTAGCTTGGGGTGGAGCTGCAGACTGAAGTCTGGCTGGGAGCCCAAGGCAAGAGGCCATGAACTGACCACCCTTTGCACAATGAAGGGCAGAGGGACATGGGAGAGACAGCCAGGTGACTGGACACTCAGTGACAAAGCAGGAACCAGCCTCCAGACTTTGTCAAGCTTGATCAGTGAGGGGATAAAATCCCAGTGATTCCTTTGTTCAGGGCCACTCCTGGGAGGCACCATCTCAGGCTATTTCTATGCTCCTCTACCATGAATATAAGGCTTTATGGAACGAGACATCTGAGACTCAGCTGTGAGAAACTTGGCATCAAACTGGTTAGGAAACCTGGTCTGGCTGTGTGAATGGGATGTGTGGGGAGTTAAAAGAGAGACCTATTGAGTCACTGTAGCTGAAAAGGGACTTTGGTCCCAGCAGGGTCAATCTGGAGTTGGTGAGCATGTGACTGATGCAGTGCCTCCTGAATAGTGAAACCAGGATGTTTCCTTAACAAAACTAAATAAAGACAGTTCTCAGCTATAAAGTTATTTACATATAGCCCCGTGTGTGAGCTATTACAATATATATTATTACTTGTGTAATAGGCAGTATGCAGACATCAGTTAGCAAAGCAAGTGAAGTGTCTCAAGAAGTCAACAGACTTGACAAAAGAACAGATATTTCTGTGAGCCTTGTAGTGCCCATAAGCATTTTACCATGTAAATCTAGCTTCCAGATGTCCATGGTACTGAAAACCAGGCACTGTAAACAGCAGGTAACAGAACAGATTTTAATAGTATTACAGTGACAGAAAACCAACACTAGAGGGGAAAGAAAATAGAGACCATGATGCAGAGAGAAGGTGAGAGTGGTGGGTGCCTGCTTAGGTCCTTCTCTTCTTGGGTGAGGTCACCCATTGCAGCCATGGGTTAGGAAGTGGGAAAAGCAATCGGCTTTTGATAATGCTGTTCCATTGTGGGTACGGCTAACATTGAAAGCTCTTTTGGGGAACCTCTTATGTCATGCTTTTTATTTTATTCCAGTTGGCTGAATCTGTCCTGCTGAAAGTAGGTCTGAAGGAAGAGTGGGTGTTTGATCTTGCTCTGAATTAAGTCAATACAAAATTGGTTCTGACTTTAGTGGTACAAGTAATGTCCATAGAGAGAAACCATTTAAGCCCTCCCAGCATATTTAGAGTATTTCCAATGAAAAATGGGAACCAGAAACTGAAATCTTACAGTTTTGAACCTAAACATTCTTTTTTGCTGGGCACTTTTTAGACAAATGAAGATTGCTTTGACATGCCATTATTCGCTGTAAAGATGGAGTTTAATAACAAGTCCAGCGGAGTAAATTATATAATCTTCCTGTATCTCTTACTGTACTTTAAATACTACCTCAATATTAATTCCAGAACATAAGGCCAGAGAAGGTTTTTCAAATAGTGGCCTATAAACTGCTAGTGACCTACTGTTTCAAAAATTATGCAGAGGCTAACTAAGGAAAGCCCAAGAGGTTAAGTTAATTAGATTAATATTAAAATTATTAATATTAAAATTAGATTAATATTAAAATTATTCATCGTTGTCTGTGATTACATCTGTCCAGGTATTTTCCATGTTGTTGCTAAAAAAGTTAACAACTGAAATCAAGTACAGTATCAGCAAGAAGTGTTTCTTTGAGTTTTAGAGTTGTGGGGTTTTTTTTTGTTTGTTTGTTTTGTTTTGTTTTTTGGGGTTTTTTTTCCTCATTAACATAACAAATCCCAAATTGAGATGGGATTTCTCATGGGATTTCTTTCCTCAATTTCCTTTGGGGTGTCTTTTTCAGCTAGCTGGGGTAATTTCTTTGTTTAAATCATCCTGTTATCTTCTTTCATTTTCTACTTTATGACAGTAGAATTTATGTAAGCAGAAAACTATTTATATTTATCAAACTAGTAAGTATTTTGAATGAGAATTTGTCTTTTGTCTAAGGTTGTAAGTACACCTAAAAATAGAAACTGTGGGAGAGCAAATTCCCAGACACAGATTGATGTTTAAACTGGTTATCATCTAAGTTGTAGATGTCAATTCAAGGGCAAAGCCCCTAAATTAGTTTATACGTTCAATGTGACAGTGTCTGTAAGTTCCTAACCTTTTTCAGTTAAAGTTAACATTTCTAATAGTCTGTCAATACGGATGCACGGGGGCACCAACCAAACCGGCTGAACTACACATTCTGCTGTTAAACCTGTGATATCCAAGTATGTTTAGACAGAAAGGGCTCATCCCTGTGAATGATCTCCATGAGATGATACATCATCCAGTGGGTGGATTTTAGGAATGTGTATCACATGTTGACTGTGCTGAGTACAGTGTGAAGCACCAGCCAATGCCTCTGTTGCTTGGAGGTGGACAGATGAAGAGCCAACCTGCAGCAGAGGGCTCTGACACAGCTTTTGCAGCACTTGGTTGGGACAGACCAGGGGCTTGCATGCGGGGGAGCATGATCATTGTGTGCATCCTTTTACTTTGTGTGTGAAGAATTAACATTTTGAGCATACTGTATTTATTCAGTGAAATTGAACTGGAAAATAATCTGACATTACAGACATTTAGTGGCTTTCCTTGAAGCTAGTGTCATTTCTACATGGCAGGGAACACAAGAGTTGGGCTGTAGGAAAAGAGAGAGAGTTTAAATGCAAGGAATCATGACTCAATGGAATATTCTAAGTCAATCTGGTGCTCAATGTGTGTGAACTTTTTTTTTTTCTGATTTCAGTTCTAGTACTGTTTGTGCAAAGATTATAACAAAAAAGCAGATTTGAAACATGGGTGTAGAATACAGGGCAAAAATTCAAACACACATTTAAAAAAGAAAAGGAAAAGATAAGCAAAAGCAAGATAGGTTTTTCTCAGAAATTAAGTTTTAAGTGGTATTTTCACTGAGATGTTTATATTTAGATTGATAATACGATCAAGTCTAGGAGAAGATACATCTGCTGGGTGTGTCCCATTGACTAGCCATAGTTTGTTTTCTTCATGCCAAGGGTTCCATTCTGCCTGTCCCACCCTGCAGTTGCAAATTCCCTTCCAGAAAGTTCAATACATTGCAGAATTTAAGTGTTCAACTTCTTCATAAAGTCTGTGTTGCGAATGGGTACACAGACACCCAATGTCCTTAGTGGGTCTTTACAGTGATTTAAAGCATATTTAGAAACAAAATTCTCATTTGTCAGATTGCTGATTTCTTTGTAATGCTACTTAAATATGTGGAAACATGGCAACATAGGAAACTTTTGAACAAAACAAAAATATGAGAAACACATATATTTTGTTTATTATTATTAAAGAGTGTTACATCTCTGCAATGAACATACTCCACTCCAGACATGTAGTTCTTATGTAATAAGTACAGTGATTTTGAAATAAATTTGACGAGATAGAAATAAATTATAAATATTGTTTTATACTTCTGTCATAGTGACTGCATTGAGACCTAGAATTGATTGAAAATTCCAAAATGCATGATCCTGGCTCCAATTTTTATGCTACAACTGCAACATTCAGAAGTCCTGAAATCACTAGTTGCAGATTATATGCAACTTCCATGAGGTCAATGGCAATTTTTCACATCTTGTTTGATGAGACTTAGGGTGCACAGCTGTTATTCTGCAAGTATTTTTAATACTTCACAATCTTGGAACCAGAACCAGCTCCTTCGTCATTCTACTTATACAGGTTACACTGCATAATCTGCAAAGGTGCTGTTGTCTTTGCTTCTGTGAGGAAAATATAAATTAGTTTATTGTGAAATAAAGCTCAGCACCCCACATGATGTGAATTCTGCATTGAAAACATTAATGATGTTAGGCTTACAAATGCTGGCAAAAAATGTTGGAAGATGGACTGCTGGCTAGGCTCTCTGAAACAAGATGCTGAACCCCAGAATGCTAGCATGAAATCCATGGAAGCTTTGTCATGATTTAGTGAAATGTCAAATTATGCCTGAAGAAAGATGGACAGATGTAACTCATAAGCACAGTAGGAACAGATGAATTGCAAGGTCAAATCTCATTCTGGAGCAGAGCACAAAGATTGATTTTTATTTCATTTTTAACTCTACCAGAAGATTAAAAAATAATGAAATTAGGTTTTCAAGACTATGCATGAGTGTCCATAGAGTGGAAAGGTTTTCTCAGAAGTCTCTCTTTTTTCTCATGATTTCTAAGTACAGATTTCTCTTAATTTTTTTTTTTTTTTTTGTGGCTATATGAATGAAGATGACTTAGGAGAGTAAAACTTTTGGGTGAAAATCTGTAATTTTGAACAAAGAGAATTAATGGTGAATTTTCATGCAAGCTTTCATGTTCAACATTTAAATATTTACATGAGTTGTAGAGAATGAATTTACAACAGATCTATCAACCTACCTTCTCTTGAAGAACAAAATCTGTAAAAAATTATATGAGCTACATAGGTGGTATCAGAGAAAAAACACCTTATATTTAACCCTTCAATGTAGGGGTAGGTAATGAATTAAGTACTCAGCATCAGATACTTCTGGAAGCTTTGATTAAATGAGCTTATCTGCATTTAGGTCCCACTGTCCTTTTGTTTGTTTTTGGCCACCCCTGCTGCCTCAAGTGAATGAATTCAGGGATGCAATCATTCCTTCATCCTTAGATTCCATTTCAGGTGTGCTGAATCTGTTTGATTCATTTGTTTGGGGGCTTGGCATATGGATAAAGACTAAGGTTTAATGACAGCTTTTCAATTTACTTGATCTCTCCTTTGATCTTGGACCAAAAGCAATTAAAGGAGTTCCTTTGAAATTGGAGGATGTCTGAGCATGGAAGTAGATTGCTTGTGGTTTCATGTGTTGTACTCTTCTGTGGGGCTAATTTCTCACCCACTGCATTTTGGAAACTAAGATGGACTTCCTCTTTACTGCGTTTGTCTACCTTTTAACCTCAGCAACAACTAAGCCCCACCCAGTGGCTCCCTCACTTTCTCTGTGGTGGGATAGGGAAGGGAACCAGAAGAGTAAAAGAGAGGGGTTGAGATGAAGATGGTTTAATAGATAAAAGATGAAGATGGTTTAATAGATAAACCAAAAGCTGCACATGCAAGCAAAGCAATATAAGGGGTTCGTTCATTCACCACTCCTTGTGTGCAGAGAGATGTTCAGCCTTCTCCTGGAAAGCAAGGTTTTATGATGAGTGCTGGTCATTTGTGAAGACAGTTGTCCTATTGACCCATTGAATCCATATCTCTTCAATTTAGAGAGAAAGATATTGTGGGGACCCATGTCAAAGTCCTTGTGCAAGTCCAGGCTGGTGACATCCATAGCTTTTCCCTTGTAATGTAGTCACTCATCACAGGAGGCCACTAGGTTTGTGAGGCAGGACTTGACCTTGGTGAAGCCACACTGGCTGTCCTGAATCACCTTCCCATTCTCCAAGGGCCTTAGCAGAGCATCTTGGAGGATCTGTTCCATCACCTTCACAGGTACAAAGGTCAGGCTGACAGGTTGGTTGTTCTCAAGGTTCTCCTTTTCTAACCTTTGTAAACGTGGGTATAGTATTTTCCCTTTTTCCAGGTACTTGGGACTGAGTCTGAATGCCATGACATTACTAATATGGGGAGAGGCTTGGCAACTGCATCAGTCAATATCCTTGGAGCTCTGGGATGAATCTCATCATGTCCCATAGACTTTTGTCTGTTCTGGTTCCTCAGGAAGCTGATCTTCTCTTACAGGGTCTTTGCTTTTCCCAGTCCCAATCCTGCTTTCCATTCACTTGATTTGAGAAGAAGAGAGGTTGCTGGGAGGCAGGAAGAGAGTTTACCAGGAAGGCTGAGACAAAATGGTTGTCAAGTAGCTCAGCCTTCTCCTTGTCCACAGTTTCTAATATACCAGTTGTGTTCATTGGTGGCATAAATCCTTCCTTTAACCTTCTTTTTCTGGCTGATAAACCTGTAGAAGTGCTTGTTATTTTTTGCATCCCCTGACAAGTTGAGCTCCAGTTTTGGTTTCCATTCCCTTCCCTACACAACTAGGAAACATCCATATAATTTTCCTAGGGTACCTATCCCTGCTTCCACTGCCTGTGGAAGTGTCTGTGCCACTGAATGGCAGAGACATTTTGCTGGATTTGTTGAATGTCTCTTTGTACTTTCACACTGATAAATGTCATCATGTGTATTCTTTTTTGTTGTTTAGCTAAATGTAGCTTATATTCACATGTAAGAAAAATTCATGTCTTGCACCATGTCTAAATATTTCTTCTGACTGTGATTTTTGAGGAATGTTTGGACTAAGTTTCAAAGAAGCAGCTATACTTTTGAAACTGTTGTCATGCTGTCACTTCTTACATGATAGAACAAACTTTCTGAAGTTACCTCTGTAGAGTCTTTATATATCCTGGCTTTTCTGGCTGTGAATCAAGATCCCATTGACAAGAGTTCTTCTGATCACTCTTGCTACATTTGGCAAAAATAAGGGGATATACCTCCTAAAGAAGGTAAGATCTAAGCTGCAAAGGTCCCCAAAGATTAAAACAATTTCTATTACCCTTCCCACTGGTCCAGATTTAAGTGTAGTTTAATCCTTGTAACCACCTCCACTTAACAAGTGAGTCACACATTTTCTATCACATGAAAGCTGTGAATATTCTGAAGTGTAGCCTGAGATTTAAGCCAACACATAAATCTCTTGTAGATGGACAACATTATGAGTATTTTTTTTTTCTAATTAGTGCACAGCATTTTTGCATCATTTCAGAGGAAACTCTATGTTTAGTAAGAATAAATTATTTGGTTTGGTATTCTTTCAGTTTAGAAATATTTTTTTAACATATTGACCATGACTGTGATGTTATTTGAAAACCTATATGCCATGGTCAGTTGTCCAGCTCTGACACTGTATGGTTCAAGTCGCTAACAGTTAACACTGTCAGTAACACAGCCTTCTGTATCAGATTTCCTTAAAGAGATATTGTTGAAATTGTCTAGGATAGACTCAAAAGTTAATATAGCAATGTGAATTATCAAGGATCTACCATTTCCATTTAGTTAGCAAAAGTGTTTATTTCATGATACACAAATGCATTGTTATGTGACCTGATAAATGATTGTAAGCTCATCAATATAACTCTATTGAACTACAGTTCAGTATTAATAAATAATTGTAAAATTAAACATAGGTCAAGCATTTGAAAATTTTGCATTTGTCACAGGGTTGTTTGTTTGTAATATCTTGTTATTTTAGGTAGGAATGTAGTACTCAGCCAAGGTATATTTATTTTCACTTTCAAGTTCGGCCTTCCAAAAATATTTCTTGACAATACAGAGTAAGTTTTGGAGAACCTAGAAGTGGGATGACTCCTATGCATTAGTGTGTTCAGCACCTTATAAGAAAACCTTGCACAGGCATACTAATTACCAACCAGATCATGTAAATATATTTGTCTGGTTCTCTCACTAGAGCTGCAAACTGTAGCTCCCTCTCTAAGCAGTTATGTTGGCAGATGGCATGCTGGTCCTTTTCCAGTAGACTTTGCCAGCTCACAGGGCTACCACCCACTCCCTTCCTCCTTCCCCAACCTTGCACCTCCTGTATCTTTTTAATACCCTTGCATCTCCCCGGAGCTCTTGGAAGGTGCTGTATTTAGAGAGAGGACAGTTTCATGTTCCAGGAGATTTTAAAACATGCCAACTAAGGCTTAGCTGGCATGCTAAAGTTTGCAAGAGCATCTGTCTATAAAATATTCTGACTCTACTTCTTACTGATCTCTGTTGGAGGCTTTGAGGGGAAGCTTGCAGTTCTTGTTCTACAAACTGAAAAAAAGAGAAAAATCCTTAAAAAAATCTTGAATAAAATACTTGAAACTTAGTAGAAAATATATTTTGCTGATACCAAAAAAGACAACTTTAAGGCTACTACTCTGTCTTCTCTTTCCTGCTTACCATGATTTATTCTAAGCACTTGTGCTTGCAATTTGAAAATTTGAAAGAGACTTCTTTTTTTTCAGGATGGAGGCTCTGGAAATAAAGACTGTTTAATATGTGAAGTTAGAGAAACACTTTTAATGTTCAAAAGTGAATTAAATCTGAAAGTTAAGGTAATGAACATGATCAAAAAAAAAACCCAATCCACAAAAAAGTTCAGTTTGTGAGAGATTTTCTTATTAATTGGTACTTATATAACATTATAGGAAAATCTATAATACTAAGCAAGATCAGATTCCCCAAAGAAAATGGTTGGCTATGCCTCAAAGGCTATACAAATTACAATGAAAACATGGGCAAATAATGGGTATCAAGAAATTTTGTTAGCTTAAAACCATAAAATAAATGTATATGTACTCTTTATATTTTAACATATTTATCAGCTATTAAAATCCCTTGTGGTATCTCTATCAAATGTAATGAAATGGTTTTTATTAGGCAGAAAGTAGGTTAGGTGCTTTTACATTTTAACTTATGGTCCACCTAAACTTCATCTACTATTTGCACAAAAAATGTCTCATTATGTGAAGGTAATTAGATATCTGTCATTGCCAGATGCTGTTCCTTTTTTAAAGATGGTGACATTTCAGCACTGAATTAAGACTGGATTTGAATAAGGATTTACAACCGACCTTCTCTACACTACTTTCTTATCATAAAGCACACTGTACCTAGGTAATTGCAGTTTTCTTCATGCCATTTGCAAGGAGTGCTGTTTAGGGTGAAGAACAGGACTCAGAATTTTGAGGAAAGCTCATACTTTGAAGCTGGCACAAATTAAAGCTGCAGTTATGACTAAAAGTTGGCAGAGACAGACTACTGAGTCCTTTGCTTCAGCAGGTCTATCCCTGCACGACTGGCTTCATTATCAGCCAGCAAGCAAAAAAATGGAAAAATAAAATTAAAAAATAAACCCAAGGAAATGAAAAATGTGAAGATCACTACTTTGATGAATTCCTGCATTCAAATGCAGGTTTCCTGGCCAGGTGGGGTTTTTCATAGGGTAAAGGTTCTGACTTACTCTTTTGCACTTCAGTGAAAACCAGGATCTTGTATGATTGATATATTTCTTCTGCCTATGGAAGCAGAGATCAAAGAAATATTCTTCATCACCTCTATGCTCCATTTGAAAAGTTGATGAGCTGTAGGATATCTTTTTTTGCTTTAGTTGGTCACAGCAGTAGAAGGTATTTGCTCCATGTGACATAACAATTCCTATAAGCAATGTTTTAAATTCAAGAGCCAGTCTTTGGAAAGATATCCAAAAACATAGAGATCCTTTCTTTTTTTTTTAAGTTACAGGAGAGGTGTTTTTCTTTTGTTTTAACACATGTAGTTGAAAAAAGTTACAGACAGAGGAGTGGTGAGTCAGTGATATGTCTAGTGACTCAGTGCTTCCGTTTCCATATACAGAATCCAAAAGACACTTGCTTGGTTCTGCTTATGTCAAATTATTGTGATATGCCTCTCAGTCACTTTCTGACAATTTCCACTGTTGTCATAAAATTGTTAGCAATGTGGAAGGTTGATAGAGTAATATTTTCAAGAATAATTAGTGACTGATTTTTTTACTTGTTGATTTTTTTTTTTTTTTTAAGCCTGTTTCTTTTTTGAGTGACTGTGGTGTAGTACTGTATTTTCACAAGCATGTAGTCAGCAAAGGTAATACTTCAAGGTAAAAGTCTTATCAACTATAACCAGTTACCCACACATTGCACCCGCTCATCTTGTGGTCACTGCTAGATCTTTGGGTTTCTAACCACTTTGTAATTGTAGCTGCCTTCTTGAAAAACTTTATCTTGTCATGGAATCATAGCATCATTTAGGTTGGAACAGACCTTTAAGACATCAGTTCCAGCTGTTAACCCAGCAGTCAAGTCCACCACTAAGCCATGTCCCTGAGTGCCACATCTACTTGTCTTTTAAATATCTGCAGGGATGGTGATTTAATCAGTTGTCTGGGCAGACTGGTCTAATATTTGACAACCTGTTTGGTGAAAAAATGTTTCTTACTATCAAATCTAAACCTCTCCTGGTGCAATTTAAGGCAGTTTTCTCCCTTGCTACCTGGGAGAAAAAATCAACAGCTCCCACACTGAAACCTCCTTTCAGATAGTTGTAGTGTAAGATAGTTGTAGTGTAGATAAGACCTCCCCTGAGTGATGCAGCTGAAATTCAGGTCTTCATTTTATCCAATAATTTATGGTTTTTTAGGCTAGGTATAGAATTTGGGAGAGATTTTACATACTACTGCAGTTTTAACAGAGTTGTGGTACCCCAGTAATAGATTTTCAGGTATTGCTGAAAAAGAAGTTAATGCATTAATTTGGTTTTAGCTTTGTCTCTAACAACTGTAGAAAAGTGTAGTGAGTGCAATAATACACTCTTACAAGACACAGTTTCACCAGATCCATCACAGGATGTTAAGTAAGTTTATTGTTTGACATATCTTTATTAAAATGCAAATTTTGGCATTTTCCCAAGCTGGCAAATCCTTTCCACTCAACAGTGTAAAACAATAAAACCCACACTACTGTATTGAGAGAAAGTAATATTGCTAGGGCAATTACTAAAAACAGTAAAAATTTCAAACCTGGGTCAAGAAAAACCATCAGAAGATCCTAAAAGGAAAGAAAGAGAATCTTAATCTGGCTTTCAGTGTTGTCATTCACCTCCCTTTCTTACTTATTAACCAGTACTTTCTCAAGACTTTTACTGTTCAGTACTCACCTCATAACAAAATGACTCAAATAGTGTCCTAAAAATTTTCAACTACACCTTACCAGTAGAAACATTCTAGCTCATCTGTATTTGAATAAAATTTACATAGACTGAAAGAAATTGTACAGTTACATTGTGAACTAAATGAAGAAAAAAGAGGAATCATTCAGTAAAAGGAACAGTGTATGCCTAATGGTGTGGGCACAGAGGTATTCAGCATCCTGTATGTAAGTGTGTAAATGGCAATATATTGAATTACATTTCCTTTGATCAATTACTTTGTTAGCAAAATCTCGTTGTTGTTGAGTCCAGTTGATTGAATTGACTTAATAGCATCTAACAAGTTGCTTAATATTAAAAAAAAAATCAAAGTGTGAAAAGTTATACAAGTTAGATAATATCTAGTAAGTCTAGAAGAAATTAGATTGTATTTAGCAAAAGTGGAGACAGAGGAATAGTTACTGGTTGGAAGGCCCCTATTTTATAGAGCAATGAAAAGATCTAGAGGGAAGTACTAAATGTTTCTTAAGCTGTGCAAGGGTACAGGAAAAAGTCATGAGGGTGCAAGTTGTGCAGGTGAAAAGGAAATTAGTCCTCAGTTCTGAGGACATATAGGCTATGATAAGATACAAAGTAGAGCTAATTAATTGTAGGTAACAGTAGACTAAACTGGCTGGTATGCACTTCTGCAAATTATACAAAGTCAAAATATTAGTATAATGCTAGCATCAACAAAAGCTAAGAAAATATGAATGTCAGAAGAGAAACATTAGAGATCTTTTGTAAAATACGTTTATCACAGAGAATACTGGATTGTTTAAAAAAAAAAAATCAAAACAGATTATAGAGATGACCTGGCTTTGTTTGTGATTTATTTTTGAAGCAGACAGTTGAGGCATTTCCAGCTGCCAACATGGGAACTGTTGGACTCTTAGCAAACTATTCTGAAAATGGAGAGTGAATGGAAGGACTACTTTCTCTTGTTAAGACCAAAAGGATGAAATGAGTAGTCTTGGCTGCGTCTGCCTTGGCAAAGAGCCAAACAGGATTCAGACAGTGTTTGGATGACACACTGTAGAAAAGAAGTAATGTTTTAGCTACACATGTAATATGCAAGGAGGATTACCCTGTATCTCCAGTGACTGCTTTTATATTTTCAGAGGCAGAGAACACAGACAGAGAAAGAGCTTGATTTAATGATTTAGAACTTCATTTTAGCCATGACAAATGGAACTTTAACTTAAGTGGGAGGGCTAAACTTTCAGAAGAAACAGCTTAAAATTGGGGGTGAAATAAATCACTGCAATTTTAATAATTTGAAACTGTCAGGTGAAAAAACTCTTGCATGTTTCACCAAATAAAAAAGAATACCCTAATCATATGCCTGTAGAACCAAAAACATTTAACAAACATTAAAAGTCCTAATTTATTATATTCTTTTAACTTGGGTTTATGGATACTATATTTCATGCTCATTCCCACCTTCATGGAAACATAGCATGTGCCCTGGGATAAACACGCTGTTAAAATCTTAGAAAAATTGAATAATTCACTGTTTGGGTGGTTTGATAAAACTGTCTAATGTAAAATGTAAGGTCTAAGTAGTAATCACGTGATAGGTCTGCAAAATGAGTCAGGTCTACAAAGTTTTTTTGTTAGAAAGAAAACAGCTTTTGCCTAAAGAATGGGTGTAAAAACCAAAGCAAAGAAAATCAAGACATTTAATCTTTAATTGACTTTACTGATGTCAGATCCTAAGAAATTTTTAAGGTATTCAAAGTAGAAATATAAACTCTCAAACTATAATTTCAAATCAATTAATCCTCTCTTATTTTTATCAAGACTCTATGATTCTCATTCCAACCTGAACATTTGTAAAATGCATGCATCTTTTGAAAGCTGGAAGAACAACAGAATTAACCAAGAATGATGTGCCTTCATTTCTGCTCATAATCCATCAAAAATATTTCTGTAAAGATTTATTTAGCTTAGAGAGTGCTCTAAAAAGTGACAATTGATAATGACCACATGCTTGAACATATGAAATTTAGAAATTATGCACATATATATATGAAAATGTATGCCCAAATGAAATGCTTTTTTTTTTAATATTCCACTTTTGGTGACATTATTATACTTTTGGTTAATCTCTTATAATGTTAATAATCTGTTATAGGTTTAAAAATGTTACAAAGTAATTGTCCTTAAATTTATTTTTTTATGACGTGAACAAAAACAATCTCAGTTTTGAGTGTTGTAGGTCTTTCTAAATCCATGTTGTATATTTCATCCCTTACTCCGTTCCAGTTTTCTCTTCACCACCACCTTAGAGTTCAGCAAAAGTAAAGATCTTTATCCTTAATAGTGAAATTTTAAGGACATAAAAACTATAAGATGTGTATTCCTGAAGAACTTTGTCTTTTTTCTAGAACATAGCTCTTAGTTACCTTGGGCACAAGTACTTGTGGTGGCAAGTTATGTTTTTAAGAGCCATATATATGTAGGAATTTTATTTTGTGTATACCTATTTTTCAATTATACAATACAGAATGAAAGTAATAGGAGATTGTACTATCAGTTTTTATTTTCATTCACATTTGCAAATCAGTCTTTTTTTGAATTCTTCCTCCTCTGCCATTGCAGAAGTAGCTACTGTCTCTGACTCCTGTTTTTTTTCTTAGAATTTTTCTTTCTTAGTTACATTTTTATTCTATTTTAATTTATTATTTTTCATTCCCATCTCCTTTTTCTTTTTTGTTTGTTTGCGGCAGATATTAGTACTTCTGTCAAAAATGTATCTCCCACAAGAACAGAAAAAGTTTTAGTGTTTTCCATTCAACTTACTGCTTTGCCTTTGTAAGGTTATTTGCAGGTATTTTTAATGTATCCTTTTCTATAACGCAGCAGAAAGTTTGTGAATTGCTATCATAGAATACATGTTAATCTAAAGAAACTCGAACAAGTCTGTAGGAAGTTTGGAACACTTTAGCTATACAGGAAAGCGATGCTTTATTATGAAGGTTAATCAAGAATAAAGCCTTAAAAAGAAACTCTCTCCTAATCACTATTTTTGCAGATGATAAAAAGAAAGCCAAAGAGATGAAATTGACAAATGTAGCATATAATGGTCCTTCTTGGAGCAGTACTACAGGGGCCTCATTAGCAAACGTTTTAGTACAATCATTTTTACCCCTGTGGCTGTCACTTCAGACTACTCAGAAAAGGTGGCTGTAGGAGCTAATCACAGTGATGCCTTTCTCAATTGTATTTTCCTTGTAAAAATGAGGCACAGGAGAGTTAGCAAGTTCTAATTGAAATCAGAATTATCATTGCCATGGATGGCATGCTGTGTCTGTAGGGTATGTTTGTGCCAGTGGAAAATTACCTTTCTCCCCTGGTAAGTTTGGAAGCTTTATACTTAAATGTAAAGTTGTGCTGAAGCCAGTATTAACATACATTTTTTTTCTACTTTTTCAATACCATTTCCATCTGACTGAGCAGAAGTACAGTTGTTAATTCATGTTCAATATCACTAACTGTGGTTGATAAGGGGAGGGGCAGACTTCAAGAAGATGTGCCATTTACATTGCAGTTTAAAGTTTAAATGGGCTCTCTCTTACCTGTTATTAATTTTCCTACAATATTCCTCTATTCTCTTTCAAAAATAATTATAAGTAACATTTTTCTGTATACAGTTTAATTGCCACCTTGAGAGACACTACAGGACTTCCAAGGCTAAAATTTGTTTAAGACCAGAGTAAAGTTTTACAGTGACATTTTAAATTGAGGGAAGATCTCAATTTTATTCAATTTTAGAGAAGTATCCTCTTGTACTGATCCCTCATACAGATACCAAAAAATAGACAAATGAAGCTAGAAAGGAGATTCCTGAACTTTCATTCCTTCCACCATTGAGATTTTGTGATAGTGGAGTGATACTAACTTGCTGTAGTAAGTATTAAAAATATTTCTCCTCTTTTCCTCTTGGAAAACAAGAATGTATTAAAAAGCAAAACAGGGAAAGAAATATATTACTTAGAAAGTTTTGAGAACCATTAGGGATGTATTTTAATTTCTGTTCATGTCCTAGAGCATTCTAGATTTGAAAGACTTTACAGTTTTAAAGAATTTACGCATTCCTAAAAGGAAGGTAAAAGGAAGAATCCCCTCTTAGTCTATGAGTAATTGGTGAAGCCTTATTAAACTTTGAAGTGTTTCTTCCTGAAAGAGCATGGTACCACAGTGAAGACGACATGAATCTCTGTGAAAATATAGGTACATTGAACCATACTTTGTTTTTAGTACAGACTTTTAATTAGTTGAGAAAATGGAGGGCAGACCTCAAGTGTCTTTTCACACAACATTTGAGTGTGTATTTAATCCACTTTTACTGTCTTCTAGTGTCTTAAAATGAGATTTAAAAGTTAAAATTCTTTTACACCATGTTGTTATATCTCGAATGAATTGTTGAATTGCTAACTACTGCTGTCACTAAACATCTGAAATTGAGCAGAAACCACAAAGTTGCTCCCAAGATTTAGAAGCCTGAAAACCTTTCAGTAAGTTAAGGAACTGGGATTTTCTGATATAAGTACAAAGAACCCACTACAGCACAGCAGTAATGTGTCCCTGTTACCAAGCAAAGGCACACTTAAAAAATGAGAAACTTAGGAACAGAAATTCTGTCAGTATGCCAGAAGCAAAATGGATATTTACTGCATTTGATTGTTGATAAAGCTGATCATTGAAGGGAAAGGGTGAAGCTCTTCCTTGCTGAGCCAATTGTAGGCTTTTAAGCACTACCTATAACGTGGCTGCTTTATCCATGATCCCCCCATCTTTGGGCAAGGAAACAAAATAGTGTTATGGAATAAAAATTGGGATAGCAAAGAAGGGGTTTTGAGTTCTTCTAGTTATAGAGAATGCTATTGAGACAGCAATAAGCAAGGAGTCTGAAAGGTAGCTATAATGGAAACTATTTTTCAGCTTTAACTGAAGCAGATGCTATCACATACGTTTTGTGATACTGACTTCTGAGGAGGTGAGCATAAGAAGTGATTAACCCAAGAGGTTATACTGGCTGAGGTGAAATTAAGGTCAACAGAAGCACAATAAATCCTCATGCTTCTTGAATGTCTAAGTCCAAGTGCAGATATTCTGAAGGGTTTTATTTGTGACCAAGAGAACTTTTTCCTTTTTTTTGGCAGGGAAGCAGTATTGTGGAAATAATTCCCTAAAGTTTTAGAGGTACAGGGGAGCTGAGAGAAGTAATTCTAAAGCTGAGGTCTATAGAGATAAACACAGTTTCCATAATAATTGTTGTAACTGAGTCATAAATGTTTGTCTTCAAAGGGAATACTTTTAAATCTATTAAAAACTTTGATTTTAATTATTTTAAGCAAGATTTAAGTCAGAGATAAAAAAGAATAAAAAACCCCCAAAACAACAAACAGGAGATAAATTTCAGGAGTTAGAAAGGGAGAAAGAATTCTTGATCTCTTTTCACACCAGTATGAGAAAAATATCAGAAAATGATCCAAAAGAGGTAGGAAGGAGCTGGAGTGATGAAATCAACACAGAAGACGGTTAAAACTGTTTCATTTTTATTGACATTATGGATGATAATGTTGGTGCTGAACTGACTTTCTAGTCTGTTGTCTGTGTCTGAAAAACTAAATAACCTTCAGACTAATTTGGTTCATTTATCTGACTATTCAATTGTCTGGTTCCCTCAGTCAGTGCAAGAAAAGTCGCTTAGTAGCTTTTGTATTTTCTTCTTTTTTTAATCCTCTATTCTTTGTCCTTTCATCGTCTGTTTTTCTACAAAGATGGACATGGTGAGAGAGGTATTTGAAGCAGTTCTGATACAGATAATAAATTACCTTTTCCACTGCCTCCTTCTGCCATATCCTCATGTCCATGTGCTATCCTGAAAGCATTAAGGTAATTAAGAAGGTAAATACTAAAGTACTAGTAAGAATTGATTAGAAAATATTTTACAGGAAGAAGCTACACCATTTACAGATGTAAATTTTCAAAATCAAAATATTTTCCTCTTAAATTATCTTACTTTTGTATTAAATTCTTCTTTACACAATAGTAGAAAATGCTGAAATATCTTTACTATTTCTGTATTGACTTTTTTAAAAGAAAATCTAATATTGTTGTGGAAGGTTTTATTTATATCTAGTGGTATCAGATTAAAGATATGGGGCACAAATATCATAGCATTGCATTGAAAGAGCCACAGATTCTTGCCACATTCTTGTTCCCAAGTAACATTCGCTCTTTGTGTGATTGGCTTTTGCATGTTTAAGCACTTTTGTAAGTAGGACAGACCTCAATGTAGGCTAATATACATGATTTTAGTGGTTTTTTTTCTCTCTTATAGTAGTTTCTAGTTGGAAGAATGTTCACTGAACAGTTGGGAATATTCTTTGTCCAGAAGAGTAAATATTTCCTTTCTTTCTCTCTTTTTTCCTTTTTATTTTTGGTGTGTCTTTGTTTTTGTTTTCTGTGGGTTTTTTTGTTTGCTGTTTTTGGCATTTTTGTCTTTTTTTAAGGAAAATAATGTTGAGAAATTACTTTTGTATCATACACCCATGAATATCGGGAAGGGCTCTTTAGTTTATAGCAATTCCCAAATTTCTTTCAGAGACTAAGTAAGTTTCAAGAGACATTCCCCAAGCTTTGGATAAACAAACATCTATTATAAACTACAGTGTGTAATATGCATCATTAATGATGTTCTCAGAGGGCTATCTTAAAAAAAAAAAGAAAACAAAGGAAATTCTTAATTGTCAGTATCACATCCAAAGTGAAGGAAAGGAGGGCAGCAAAGGCCAAAGAACCAGACTCCACTCTACAACTCTATATTCTGTTAATGCAGATGTTGTAATTAATCTTTTGAGTCAATTACCCTTCTGCTGGCTTATGGGGAGAGCACAGTCATTAATATTTCCAATAAACCTGATTGTGGTCAGATGAAATTTCAAACAGATTTCAAGCGGGAAAAGAAATTAGGTCAAGAGAAATAGCCACTACAAATTAATGACCCCACTGATAGATAACTTCATCATTAGCATCACTACTTCCATAAACTGATCTGATGATGTGGAGTTAAATCAGACACTACTTCACTGAATAAGCACAAAGTAGAGAGATTATATCTATTTTTTCTTTTCTTTCTTTTTATACACTGTAAAGTGTGCTACTGGAGCAAGTGGAGTATAAACTTTTAAAATACCTAACTATGGGGAGTTTAGTGTGGTTTCTTTGTTTTTCTTCTATGCTTTTCTATGTGTTAAGGCATTTCTTCTGTAAAGAATTCATTGCGGGTCTGTCTCATAGATGTATATGATATCTAAGATATCCAGAAAGAAGAAAACCCCAGGGCTGAGAGGAGCTCTTGTTCTACTATGAAAAACCATCAATGTATGTACAAAAGAGATAATAATTTAGGGTGTGTGTGGGTTTGTGTGTGTGTACATGCAGTGACTTCAAGATCCCACTGTGATTCTTCATAAACTGAGAAATCATCTCAGGCCCAGATAAATAAATAAATCCTGATGCCCCTTATATCTGACATATATATGTACAGATGTGCATACAGGTAGTATACACATATAGACCACGACAATAGGCACTATTATTTTACTTGTTTTTACTGTTTTTATTATTTTAGTATTACCTTTTTAATGTCTTTCCAAGGCAATGAGTTTAGTATAACTTTGTATAGAAAGGAGGAGGAAAATACTACAAACCCATGAAACATCCTAAAGGCTACATACCCTGCACTAAGTTAGGTGCAAAAACTATATGTTTCATGTTGCTTCTTGCTTTGGTGTGATGAATTTTCAAATATCTAGAAAATTTTGTTTCAGTCTCATGGAAATTTGTAATGTAGACATAATATTGCAACTGAATATAGGTTGCATATATACTGTATACTATATACACTAAATATTTAAATGTGAAAGGACCGTGTGATTGGAGTATATTGTGAGAAGACTCCAAAACCAGCCAGCTTCAAGCTTCAAAATTGTTCTTGACTGTATTGACTAAATTCGTTAACAGCACACATTGCTAGTAGTTAGCACTTAATCACTATCAATCATCCCTGACAGCTTATTTTAAATTAGCTACAAGTGTACAATGCCACTGAAGTGATACCATTTTAGTTCATACTGATAGCTACAATCCATCAGTCCAGGGAACAATTAGAGAGGGAAAGCCATAACAGAGTCTATCACCTTCTTTCCTCCTCATCCCTGCCTGTAAAACACCATTGATGTTCTGTGTTCCTCTGCCTCTTCCCCAAAAGAAAATTGGGCGATATCAGCTTCTCTTGACATTTATTTTTGGGATGAGGGCTTCTTCTGGTTTTGCAAATTCTGCAGGATTATTCTGGTTCCATCAGACACCCTGCCTTCTCTGCAGGATTATTTTGGTTTTACCAGACATTATTCTTGTCTACTCTGCATCCTTAGTTCTTATCTTGCAGAGTTTAACTCTTGTGTGTTTTTTAATGCACCCTGTTTGTGACACTGCATCACATCTCCATCTGTGTCTTTGTCAATTAAGGCTATTATTTATACATTAAAGCTGAGCTGCACTGCAAGATGTTATTAATGTTTTCACAATGTGAAAGTGTGCTTAAGTTCTGTACCTGGTTATGCTATTTTAGTGTGCTTATATGTCTATTGCAGGAAAGTAAATTCTAATTTTCTTGCTTAATAGGCATTTAATTACTGCATGCAACAGGCATCATTTTTGGCTACAGTAAAACCAAATCATGTTTGGAAGCAAGGACATTTTAACATAGCTTGAAACTTGGTCCCATACACGCATCAAAAAAAGGTTAAATGCCTAGTCAAGTTCTAGTTAGATTCAATTTGTGTTTAAAAGGAATGTCCTTTAATAAGTTACTTGAGTCTCAATAGAACCTAAGTGGTGCGTTTAGCAGACTGAACTGCTTCTGCAGAAGAAAACTCAGATATATGTTCTGAAAAGTTGGGCAAGTATGAACTTCATTCACCACTTTGAAGCATGAAGTCTGGATGGCAATCACTGAGTTTGAAACAGCTCAAAATCATGAGAGTTTATCTTGATCGCAGTCATAGGAATCCTGACAATCACAAAACTGTTCTGTGAAAACTATGTTGACAGGTTTTTTTCTGTATTTCTTAATATCTATTCATCTAAATGAGTAAATTATAATTTTCCACAGGCAATTTAAAAAATTGAAAAAGAGATTTGGAAAGGGCTTGTCATTGGATGAAAGAGGGAAAATATTGCTGAACATAAGCACCTTGTGGTACTGAACATGCTGAATATCCTGTAGGGTTTTTGAAAAACTTCCAAAACTTTGTGCCTAAGTTAGCTTTGTGTGTTTAGGAGACAGCTTCAAATCACACAAGGCAGCTAAGCAGCAGATCACCTTAGGCTGTTAATGTCTTTGGCTATATTGGCATGTCATATCTTTCTATTATTTACAATTTAGCACTGATCACTGTAAAGCTCCGAAAAACTCACTCAATGAGGCTTTTAAAAGGGCTTATGGTTGTTCCTGTGCTCTGAGGCATGGGAGAAATACTAACAAGATGTCAGAACATCAAAATAAGACTTTTTAACTTTAGAAAATCAGAGAACTTTGGCAAAAGGTTCAGTACAACATTTAATCAACACAGAGAACTACCAAAGCATTAACTTAGACCATTCAACTTTCCAAACTCTAAGCCCATTTGATTTTAAGTTCCTCAAAAATTCCAGGAAGAGGGAATTAGAAGAAGGAAAAAGAAAAGGATACATACAGCTCCAACTCCTGGGTCTCAGTAATGCTCAGATGTTAAAAATTCTAAGAGGAGATAGGGGCAAGACACATTTGCCACACGTTTAGCCTTCAATACTCCTTGGACTTCCTGGGCCCTTCCTCTAGCTGGGACTTCTGGTCATTTGGCACCTCTGGGGCTTAACTGGGGCTCCAGGGCTGCGGTGTGAACCATTGCCTTGGCTTTGCCAGTGATTGGAATGCCTGATGGGGCTGGAATACAGAATCTAAGGGGTGGGCAGTGCAGGACATGGCATCACCTCAACTGAGCAAGGCCTGCCCCTTTCCCCATATAAATGCACCCCAAAATGTCTTGAGATATAAAAGTTCCAGGTCTCTTATAACCACCCTATGGCTCAAGGCACTGACCAGGACCACAGTAATGGTACCTTTCCTCTTGTGGCACTCTGGGATCCTAGCATCATAGACAGAAGTGAAAGGAAAGAGGAGTCTCCAAAATTGCAGGTAAGGTGTGATGCAGACCAGGATCTGGAAGGAGAGTTCATGAACCAGTATTTCAGCTGCAGTGATCAAAGAGTCCAGCAGATTGGTTGGGGGTTTCATGTTTCCTGTCTGTCGCAATGACATGCAGACTTCCTTGCACATTTCTCTTCTTCTTCCCCCCCTTCTATCTTTCCTCCTGCTTTTTATTTCTTTGACTATGGCAGATATGTAGAGTCTTATCTTTTAACTTTTTATGTTAGGATAGTGTGGATAATTTGTAAGGTCTCTCACAGGAACTCAGGTCAAAGTTAGCAGCTAACGATCTGGTTAGTCCTGAATTTCCTGGCTCAGGATGGAAAATTAAATTGTTGGTTTCCAATTATACAAAACTGAAATTTGGAAATCAGCTGCAAATCATCTTGGAAAATAGAAGTATTTTATAAAAGCACTTGAAATTTCTCTGCACACTTTCTGTCTGAAGTGGAGTCTGATAATTTCTTCACATATGAGGAATGCTTGAGTCACCAACCACCTCCTGATTTGTGACACTCTGCTACCCATTGTAAGAATATCCCTGTGACATTATTAGTTAAGCACAGCCCCATCCAAGGTACTTGCATTCTCAGATATAGTTTTTTATACCCAACTAAATGACAAAAACCCTTGGAGGATTTTCTTATGGTTCTTTTTACTATTTACAAATAGTTGTAAATCTATGAACCTCAGTTTGCAGATATATAAAAAGAAAGCTTTGAATCATAATTAAATTCATCGTTACAATGGTGTGGTCATAGAGAAGAGTACTGGAGTATTTTGAAAAGTAACTGTGTCAGTCAGGGTTTGGAATCATATGTGTGTTTTTTTCATAATAATCCCAAGGCCAATTGGGAAGGAAAGGGATACTGGTCACCTCCATTATGCCAAGTTGAGTGGGAAACATCAATTTTCTTGACCATCAAACTGCATAAGACTTAAGGTCTCATAGCTAAGTAAACTCAAAAATATTTATAATTATTATTCTTATAGCTCATTTATACCATGAGGAAATAGAAGTATCCTTGTATTATAGGGAACTGTCTCAATTTGGAGAACTGGTTTCATTTAAGTAGAGATCAAATATTTTATTGGCTTCAGTAGAACCAAGAATTCATTAAATACTATCAGCCCCAAGTTGCAAGTGAAATTTAACAGGAAAAGAAATTCTTGCTGTCACCAGAATGTCCTTTCCTTAGACCAGCACACTGGGATCATACATGCTTTGAGCAAATCTCCATGCATTGCAGTGTATAAAGTGAAAAATTGAAATATACAAAAAGCAATATTAACAAAATAAGAAACATCTAACCTAGTGAGTTTTCATAGGTTAAGTGACATAAATGTTTAGAAAAGGTATATTATTCTTCTGCAGAAGAAATTTCAATTTTGGAGAGAATAAAGTCAATTATTTTTACTGTATCAGGAGTCTACCCAAAAAACATATTTTGTCTTGTAATCTAAAAACTGGTTTCATGAGTAGGAGGCACAGTCAAGGTGAAGCCAATGGTGTTTTGAATATTTGGTGGTAGGAGATATTATACTAGTTTCAAGAATGTGTATAATTATTAGTGATAGGTGTGACTTTTTGTCGCAGGGTTTGTTTTTTTAGAAATCTAAGGTTACATCAGGTACACAGGACAAATGAAATTACTGAAAGATATTCCCAGTTCAGATTTAAGAGCTCACACTTGAAGAATCACTCTTTGTATTCTCTGTTCTAATAAAACAATTTGATATCTGCATTTAAATGCATTTTCAGTTAATCTTTGTCTTGAGGCCACTGGAGCACTGTCAGTGTTGCGTGTTCTTTGGCTAGAACACTGAGCACACACCACAGCCATTCCTGCTGTGCTGAAGACCAGCTGGGAAACAGATATGTACTCTGAAGTTAAAATAGTCAGAACAGGTCCCCTACTTGATAACAGCTGAGTGCTGTAGTCCAATACAGCTATTGCAGCGGGATTCTATTGATTTATACTGGATAAAACTGGTGCTTTTATCAAACAGTTTTCTGGCTACTCAGCAGTCTGTGTCAAGCCATAGGCAAAGATTTTCAGGAAGTTCCTGGCATCCAGAGAGACAGAGAAAAACTGGTTATTATACCAGGCAAATCACTCAAATCACTTAACAGCACACCTGCCTCAGTCAGATGGAAAGCACATTCCCATTATTTGGATTATACTGCAAGCTAGCACAGCAGAAAGATTAGGCCTCCCAATTTTCCAGGTAGTGTTTAAAATCTTTTCCCTAGCTAAAGGATATAGCTGACAGTTCACACTCCAAAGTCAAGTTAATCTGTAACATTATCCGCCCATTTTGCACTGAGCAGTCCCCAAAGCAGTTTGTAATATGCATATGAACTGAACCATTGTTGTGATCAAATTTTAAATACCCTTGTGAGATGGGAAAGAAGGAGAGATAAAATAAAACCCTGCTGCTCTGGTACTGAAGATTGACAGCAAAAGGAAAAGTATTGCTTCATTGGCTACATGGCTCTGGCTACAGTGGCTGCATTAAGTTGCTGGTGGGACTTCCAGTCCCTCCTCTAATGCATGGCTAATAGCTCAGCTCTGTAGAGTCGGGAGATGAAGCTTTCCTATTTCAGAATATTATGAAGTTGCAGTGGTGTGAAATTAGAGTGATAGTTATCATAAATTTGTTTTGGACGAGGATACTTGGTTAATGCTGCTCATGAATGCTTTTCCATGTGGTAGGTGTTTCACAGTAGCTCACCGCTGCATCAGCAACAGTGCAAAGCAATAGCAATATATATTCCATTTTCTGAATTTGGTGGTTTTTAAAATGATTTCTTGTACTAGAAATCATACATCTGTTTGAAAGCAAGAGGCAAAACTTAGCACAAAGAAACAATTGACATTATGGCAGAAGGTAGAAAACAACACATCATTGTTCAGTCTTCTGCTGGCATGCTGCCCTCTTCTAGAGTGGTTGACACCATAATTAATTATACCCATATGCTTCATAGTAGTGAAATTCACTCCTGACTTTACTGTGGACTCAGAATTGATCCCATATGAAAAACTATATAATTCACTTTAATAACCTTGACACCATAAGAATGTCATGAGATTAGTAAAAGCTTCTATACTTGACAACTCTTTTGTCGTCAAGTTGAGAGCACTATGTTAGTATAGTTTCAACCATAGTCTCAATAAATAAATTTTTAAAAGGGTGTAATTTGTGTTATTGCTGGTTATATTCTTCCCTTGTGTTTTTAGCCTTTTTCTCTTTCTTATAATTGCCTCTATTGTGGCTTATTCTCACAAAAAGTTAGATTAAATATTTTTTCTCTCTTTACCTTCCCTGGGCTTGGCAAAACGCAAGTATTTAATCCAGGTTTCCTCACAGAGCAACAGAGAAGTCTAAAATGTATCAGCCCACCCACCCCCCCTCCCATTCAAAAACTGTATTTATGGTACTTAAACAATCCTGTAATTCAAGCAATGGGAACTGAAATCTCATATGACACTTTTAGCGCCAGTGCCGCTTATTCAGTAGTGAGAAGATTTCATAGCAGTATCTTTTCTCCCGTGGCTCCATTGGAAGTACAAAGACATCAACTTTTCAGCCTTCAAATACTTCGGTAAATGTCACATTAACAATTAAGAAAAGCTCATAATTCTGGCGAAAATGAAGTAAGCAATGATGAAACTTCCACCTACTATTACAAAGTCTTAGGCTTGGTAATATAAAATGCAGTCAGCAGAAATGTTCAGTATCAGTTTGCTTTTTACTGATAAATTAAAATGATGAATCATGTATGATGTAACTAATATAAATTGTGTTGATTCCTAACCAAATTCAAATGCAGTTTATAGAGATAAAATTCTAGAATACTACTGAGTTTTTGTGATGATTAGAAATAAGTGTGAAAAATGTAGTGTTACCTAGTTGGGGAAAATCAGTAATGAAACCATTAGGTTAGTAATACTATGACATATGTCCTAATTGATTTACTTACTTCATTGTGACTTTTTTAATGCCAATATTAATGTATTTTATCTTGAATTAAATGTAATTATGAATTCTGACAATTGTTTGTATAGCAATTGATCACAAAGAGTAATTCATTAATATTCAATGAATTGTTAATATGTGCAGAGCCTAGAGTGATTGTAAACTTCTTTTTGACCTTAGATGGAAAGTTGTTGCATTGCAAATCTCTGTATAATTGTGTTAATCAGTCCCAAAGTGTATCTGAAGTTGAGACATATTGTTCTTTTATGTTTGACCTACAATGGTGAATGGTGCAATGTGAAAATATTATCATGACAGAGAATGGGTTTTCAAACTTCCTAGTCTACAAATACAGTTAGAAGCAACTGGATTATATTATGAAGCCTTTGTTTTCTTTTTTGTTTATTACCTAAGTTACAAATTCAGAAGGATTTTTTCTATCTGATTTCTGTTAGAAACTTGAGAAAAGAGAAAGACATAATGAAGTTATTTCTGAGAGGGACATTTTTAGAGAAACATTTGTCCCTAATTTTTGGGGATCCTTATTAGACTGTGAATATAAAACCTATTTATTTTGTTTTAAAATAAGAAAATAATTCTTTTTATGCATCTACACAGCTGAAAATGAATAGAGTTGCATGTTGGCAGCTGGGAACAACTGCTTATAGTAGACTTAAATTACTATACTTTGAAAGGGGAAGTAAGCAAGTGAATCTCTAAGCTTTTTGATAATATGGATTTCTTGGCTTTTCATAGGTAGTTGGGTGGGAAATAACAAAGGTAAGGCAACATAAGTCAAACATCAAGCTCAAAAGAGTCCTTCTCTCAAGCTTCTATCGACCTGTAATATATGATTCTAAAATATACAAAAGTAATGTTGAGCATGCTGCATATCAAAGGTGCCTAGAACCTTGCCACTGCAGCTGCTGACCTTCTTTCAGACCTTACCATAGAATCACAGAATCCTTTAGGCTGGAAAAACCCTATAAGATCACTGAGCCCAAACACTACCCCAGCACTGTCAAGTCCACCATTAAACCATGTCCCGAGTGCCACATCTACTTGTCTTTTAAATACCTCCAGGGTAGATGACTCAACCAGTTCCCAGGGCAGCCTGTTTCAATGCTTGACAACTCTTTCCATGACAATTTTTTTTCCTAATGTTTAATCTAAACTTCCCCTGGCACAACTTGGGTCCATTTCCTCTTGTCCTTTATTGTTTCTAGAGTGTCAGGAGAAAATCGAAAATTAAGAAAGAGCAAAAGGTACATACACTGCAGAAATGCCCACATTACCAAAAACAATTTGGGAGATCAGCAACTCAGGGACACCTGCAGCTCTCAGCAGTTCTTCCTGGAAGATTACTACCTGCTGAGAAGAAGAAAAGCTCGTATCACTGTAGGAGGACATCACAGAAGTAGGTCAAATGCCCACAGGTGACTGACCAATATGGATATGTTAATATATGGATCTTGCTCATACATTTTCTTTCTGTTGGTTAGGGGTTTGTTTTTCTCCTATTTTTGCCTTTTTTTTAAGAAGTGTCTTAGTAGCGGGCCTCTTGCAACTTGCCAGCCATCTGTCATTTAGCAGAAGTCTTTTGATAGCAGACTACTTCCATTATGTTGGTCCCTGTTTGTTATTCAATTCCACTACGCTATTACCTGACCTTTAGTAGTAAAAACTGCATACAATATTTTCACATGAAAGGATAACCTAAAGAAGTCTTCTTTGAAAATGGTATTTCAAGATAGAGCAGTTACCTGGATTGCCAAATTTGACAAACTAGGATTGTTGTTTTTGAAGCTGTAAGGAAATGCAGTTTATATTCCTTTTGTAAAGACATTTTGAAAAGATAATTTAATTTATTGTACTGCTGCAAAATATAGATCTTAATAGCTTGTATACATTTCAGGATTCCAGTTATGATTAATTTGGAGAAAACTGATCAAAAGAATGTAGGAATTTTTCAACAAAGGAACAATGGAAGCAGTGGAGTCCATGAGGACTCAGGTGTTTAACAGCCACGAGCTTTTGGTTTCATGTGAAAAAACTGTAAAATAATTTCAGCACGAATACAAATTCAAATCATGTTTTCAGAACCAAAGTATATAGATTACATTAAGCTTGCACTGTTATCTGGCTTCAAGCTTTTTGACTCTGCGTTCAAGATGGCAGAAACACGGTTCTGAGCCATTATTTAGAACACTCTAAAGTTTTTTTAGTTTTTGCATCTAAAATCTCATGTTGTTTTAACACATAGGAAAACTTTGATCCTGTCTGATCATATCTCAGTATTAGCTGCCTAGGGGATCTTTTGTACAGATACAGCACCCAAATATCTTTCTCTATCAGTAAAATGAAATTCTGTTTAACATTAGTTAGGCTATGCCCATTTATTTTGGTAGACTATTTGCCCGACAGGATTTATCAGAGGAGCTTTAGCTTGCATTTCCTATATCACTCATGCTAGAGAATACTCTTTTTGTCCAATTTGAATTGGATTTCACTAGCAGAAAACAGACTGCTTTTTTTATCTGACCTTTGAAATCTTTTCTGATCTGTCCAGTTGAAAAAAAAAATAGCTTTCATAACAATACTCCTTAATTCAAACCTTTCCCATTGTATATATCTTCTCCCACACCTCTGAAAACAAACTAACCAAAAAGAAAAAAAGGTAAAGCGAGAGGAACTCTGTGAAATGGCACTCCAGACGTTGTATCATTTTAACATTATGTCATCTATGTACTGTGAAGATCTTCTCCAGAACTCTTACAGTGCCACTTGCTTACCTGTAACTTAATTGCCTGATATTTTCAAACAAGTCTACAACCTTGTCATGTTTCCCTTTTCACATCCAAAGAGTGTGGCCAGATGAACAGTAGGAATCCCCAGTTTACTTTTCAAGTGGGAGACAGGTTTGACTTGGCAATGCTGCCAACAGCTAAGGCAGGCCGAGGGCACAGCCTAACTGGCTGTCACTAATTGAAGGGAGAAGACTAATGCCCACATGTAAAATTTCCACAGTAATGAGAGCACTGCACTGACACTGCTGTGCTGCTCTGTGAGAGACTTAAATGTTTTACAGGGATGGCAAGGCAGTACCATTCTCAACCCCCTCCACCCACACAGCCTAAATGTCATAATGTAGTGAACAAGCTGACTTGGCTGAGGAACTTCAGGCTGCTTCTGTTTCAATTCAAAAATGGAAAGAAAATTTGGCCTAGTGGAAAAGCCCCAGCCAGCTGCGACTCAGTGCCAGGACCACCACTTAACCAACATCTAATGACAACCAGAAAAATATCTCCATGCAGACAACAGCAATTGCAGAGTCCTGGTAATGCCACATTAACAAGATTGCTTATGTGACTTTTTAAGTTATGCTACTTTCATGACAGACACATGACTTCACCAATAAATAACTAACACAGCAAATTTAGCATGATAGAGTAAAGGAAGAACCCACCACAATTATTTCAGTGTAGAAGGGAAAGACTGAACAGCATCTGCCATTTCCCATCAGAAAAATGAACAGGTTTCATTTAGGAAGCTGAAACAAATCACTGCAATGTAACAGGGGAGAGAGCAGAATTATGTCTTTAGACTTTCTAAAAGGTGGTGTTAAATAGCTCCAGTCTGCACTTAGATTTAGTATAAAATATTTTTTTCTCAGTTATACAGTATATTCTGGCTTAGAAATTCATTTTGTCAACATGAGCATGTTTACTGTTGCTTTCAAACTCTCAAACTAACTGGCTTGGCAGACAGGCAGCTCAGCTACGGAGAAATGTGGCTCAGCAGCTGCATCTCCCTGCCTGCTTCATAAAAGGAAAGGAGGAGAAATCATCTAAAACTTTATAGCTGCTCAGGGCAGTCTCACTGATCATTGTCCACCCTTACACATGTCCTACTCTAAGGAAAGTAATGAAGATGCTAATAAGAATGGTATATTATGATGCATAAGTTAGAAAAGGGAAGAGGAGGGTGTGTTATTCGAGGTAATTTGGACAGGTTTATATATTTGGATAACTGTCAGGAAGATATTTAGCTAATTCAGAAAATTTACCTTGGTAATTTGTTCTCATTGTGTTCCTTCATACCTGAAGACATTCAGTTTTTAACAACCAAAACACTACAATTAGAAAGCCCTTGCCAAGATTTCAACATATAAATGTTTTGTAGCATTCATTAGGCCATCCCTTGTTATTGAACTCATAAAGTGCTTCTTCCAGACCAAGAACAAGCCACAGGTGACATAAATACTTCTTAATTAATATCTTAACATCAGAGGAAGTATAAAACGGTGTTTATGTGCCAAAGGTCATGTAATTTGCGGAAGAATACAGCTTTCAGACCACACAAGGGTACTTGCTTGGTATTGCCTCTTCCATTTGGTCTTATTGCAAAACTTGAAACTGTCTCATGTTTTAGGATTAAGGCAAGTATTTGAACATGCTTTAAATGTTTTTCTAAGGGAAAACATTTTTCTTTCCACTTCTCCAACTTAAGAGCCATTATCTTATACATTTTCTCACAGCAGTATTGAGATGCCATCAATAGTTCTTTTTCTGACATTGGTCCTATAAGTTTATAGAAAAATTCTTAGCTGCACTGGTAAATCAGAGGTATGTGCTCTATGGCAGTATTTGTGTATTTATTTATTTTAATAAGAATTATGGACTAAAAAATTGTACTTCCTCGGAAAGAAAATTTAAGCCCCAAAATCTTTAAAGTAACTCCCTTTTTTTGTCACAAAGAGATAAATTAAACCTGGATTTTTAAACTATATGTATTTATTAATAATTCTCTAGTTAAATTGACTGATTAACAACTTTATCAATGAAATGTAATTTAATATTATTGGAGCTATATTACTCCTCTCTCTTGAGCTTAGAAGTAAGCTGCTTGTGGGGTAGGTTTGGACATTGTACAAGAACTGGTGCTTACATGTATGCAGCATGCAGAGATTGCAGACATTTGTTTGACAGTTATTTGCTCTAAAACTTAAATGGTAGGACGCTACTGATAAAAATTTGCATGAGGGATAGTTACTGAATTAATATAGGATTAGCTATTCACAGAATTATGGTTAAAGGACACACAGAATGAGTTGAAGAGGTGGGATACCCCTAGCTGTTCTTTACTGTAGATCTCAACCTTAATCCACAAAAATTGTTGGAGCCTCTGAAGGGGCTGGCTGATAGTGGTGACTGTTATCCTAAAAAACAGATGGCAAAGTGAGTGACACCTATATATGTGCAGGCTGTGTTACTTCACTGACAAGATGCTAAGCCCTTCTGGCACTAAAGTAAAAAGACAGGTGTTTTTGACACACAAAAAAGAGTATTGAAACTATGCCTCAAGCCATGTGGAGAGTTGAAGCCAATTTTTCAAGTAAAAGTAACTAAAAATCTAAATTGGGGTATACATGTGAAAGCAAGACAGCTTCAGACCTTCTCCATCAATAAGTTTTTGATGAGTTCTAGTGCCTGTCTTGTGCCTGTAGAATTAGCTGATCGTCTTTCAAATTAAACTTTCATTTTCAAGGCTTAAATAGATGGTAGCTTTGCTCTGGAAGTCTTGTACAGCTCATTTCCAAATGAATGAAATGGCAAGCAGTATTTTTGGACTTCCCTTTAAGTTTGGTGATAAAATTCTTCAATTGCCTTTTGGTCTGCCTTAAATGTAGTATGAAGTTAATCAAGTATTCATATACCACATATTACAATTCTAATTAACAATGTTGGGTTAAGAGATTCGTGTGGCCAACAGGAAAACCACAATGATGTAAAAAACAATATAATGAGAATACTTACTTTAAAATCCATTATCACTTAAACAGATTACTTTGTTTAAAAAGGTATTGAAGTTAATAATATTTAATCTACTTTCTTGAATGTAGTGGTATTGATTTTCATAATCAATGAAAATAAAGTTTCAATAATCAAACACTACCAGATGGTAAAATCTCCAGTACAATTTTTTCTCAGAAAAATTAGGCTTCTATCCTTTTTTCTGCTTCCCAATTTAATACACTAATTTGTGTTTATAGGTGAAAAGGACCTGTTTAGTAATAAAAACTATCAGATCATCAGATATTCACCAAAATAAAATGCAGTGGAACCCAGTTGGAAAGAAAAAGTGAAAAAAAAAAAAAAGCTTAAAAAATACAGTGAAAAGTGCCTTCTGTTTCTTCCCATGAAGTGAAAGGATCACCTCCATGAGTTAAAACCTTTCTTTTAATTTGTGTGACAAGACTTTTATGTATTGAGTTGTCTGCTTCTGGTTTTCAACAACTACAATTTCCATCACAGTATACTAAAAGAATTAGTGCCAAATTATTTTGTCTTGCTCCCCTCTTTTTCCTTCATTTAGCCAGCATAGTCATCTTCTTGGCAAATAGTCTTCTTGCACATTTAGATTTGTTTCAGCTGGCTGGTTTGTTATCAGAATCCTGGTGAAAACCATGTGTCCAGCACTATGGGCAACTGATTGCAGCACACTTTAGCAATGTATGCTGGGGGAATTGAACAAAATTGTGATTAGAGGATATAGCTATTTCAGTGACAGGTGCAGAACAACATGTGCAGTGAATGACCATTTGCCCATTAAAATTAATCATAACACCACTTTATTTTATTGTTATGTTCTCATCCAGTGTCAATGCTAGGAAAGTGACATTTAACATAAAAAACCCATTTTTGGGTCCTAAAGAAGCCAGCACCAGAGAAAGCATGGCTCCTTTGTCTTCTGATGGGATAGTCACGTAGAAGGGAGATATCCTTTCAAGACTTTTTTCTTTCCTCATTTTCCATTTGAACAATGCTGGACAACATCCTTGAGTGTAGGAACTGGAGACAGATACTTCTCTTATCTCAGTCTGTGCTTGTACTGTTAGGCTGCCACATTTGCTTTATTTTCATGACTAAGAATGCTGCATTCTTGATTTTACAAGATATTTCTATAGGAAGAGTAGGGAATATTTATTATATATATATATATATATATATATATATATATATATATTCCTGGCGATCAGGGCTTCAGTACAGACGGAGAGGACCAGGTTTTCTGGTTCTTGAGTAAGTATCACAATAACATAATTACTGTGCTAAAGCCAGCCACCATAACCACCTATTTTTCTGATAGCCATGTTTAAAAAATAAAAATCTAGAGATGAGTTTAATTTACTGGATTTCACTTACTGACATTCAAGTGAATGCTTATTCAATAAGCAGGTTTATTTTCACAGATAGAAGTTGAGATATGATGAAACTTGCATGGTTTTACTGCATTTTAATACCAATAACTCCTGGTTTTTGCTGATTATTTACTTCTGTTATGCACAAGACTGTTTCAGTTGTGTTAAAACATCAGTTACTACTGAAGTGCTTCTCAGAATTGTTCTTTTAGTCTGGACTTGCTTATTTGTTTCTTCATAAACTCCTTAATATGTTGATATGTTTGATAGATGACTCTTCTAATCCTTAGATAGTTTATTTATGTTTCAACAGTTAACAGTTAATAAGTGTCAGAAATATAGTATTGCTCATGAAAAAGTAATTTCTATTCTATGTCTTATAATTTTTGCTAACAACAACATGGAACAAGGGACTTGTTTCTTAGACATCATCTCTTTAATATTGTGATGTGCATATGGATGTGTTTTGGATAAATGTCAAATTTGAAGTATTCTGTGATGCTAGTTCTTTTTCAGTAGTTTAAGACTTTCATCCATATCATTCATGGTATTTCATTACTATCTAGAGGGAAATTCAGCATTGAAAGATGTGAGTTTTTAACCTGAAAGACCACTGGACTGCTTCTCCATCTGTCTTCTGTGTTTCACCCAGTTTGGTTTTCTAGACACAGTTTTCAATGAATGAACTTGTTCCCTGTGCATCCAGACTTCTGGTGACATGAACTACATGAAAAGTCATATTGTCTATAGGACTTAGTTCTAAGACTTCAACAAAGTGCATTAAGTTTAAAGTATAAAATTCTCTCTGACCTGTTTCCTTGATGGCATCCCTTTTTTCACCAAGGCAGCCATCTCATCACAGAATGTGAAGCTGGAGACCCAAGTTCAAGTACAGTCACTTAAGCCTCCTCTGTAGTCAGGGTAGTGATACAAGTGGATCTGAGGATAAATACTAACATATTAGGTGCTGGTTTACATCTGGAACTGTGTGAGTTTTTTCCAAAACTTAGCAGTGAAGGACTTTTAGGTAGTTTACACTAGGTTACTTAAGATGTGACATCTAAAATTATGTTAAATAAAAAATATGTTTGAATTGAATTCCATTTCACTGACTTCTGTAGTTCCAAATTCTAAAGGCACCACCCTTTGTAATGTTTCTGTAAGAAGCAGAAATGTTACATTAAGGGTGGGAATTTTATAGAAAATATTAATATTATTATTATTTTAAAAAATTAATTCTCAACTACTTGGAATTTGGTAGTCTATACAGTAATTGATTGTCCTGTCAGACAATCTAAGTTTGGGGATGTCTGACTTCGACAAAATTTCATTACTCAAAATGAAGTTTGCAAAGGTCACAAAGTCTAATGGATAGTATTTTTCACCTGGGGAAATATTTAATGAGGTTATAAGGAATTCCCAATGATTTATATCTTGATTTTATTTCTTATTTGTATGATGGCACATTAGCATTACACTCCACTCTCTATCACTATTCCTTACCAAGCACATCATCACCTTGTGATTTTTCTCTTAAAAGTAGAAGTACATGAAATATAACATAAACTCCTGGATTGCTGATATTTCCATTGACAGTCTTCCATCCCAGTATTTGCTGATCTCCGTGGTGTATAATTTTACATCTTATTCCCCATGTAGATAAAATATATTCTCTTGAAATGCTGTATTTTGAATCTCTTGGTGATAAGACTTAATCTACCATTTGTACTCTTTAATGAAGTAATGCATTTCTTTAAAATTATTTAATAATTTCATATTCTTTACAGAGTATTACTTATTTACAGGTTTATGCTGAAATCAACCTCAGAAACAAATACTCTAATTACATTTCATTAGATTACTCAGTAGAATAGTATTAAGCCATTACACATATTGACTAAAATGTTAACTTCAATTTGTTTAAACAATGGAATGACACCTGTGCGTCAATATTACCTCTCAAGGAATGTGGATCCTGCTGTGTGCACAGACATTATGTAGGTTTCATCTAGTTCAGTATTTCACCAGATAGAGTTGCTAACATATCAATGATATTATTTCATGTATTTTTTCCTCGTTTATAAAGACAGGAGAGGCCATGTGATAGTCTAACATGGAATTCTGCATCACAAAGGCTGGAGAGTTTCCTCTTATTGATTTCCCCCTTAATTTAAATCTCTCTTTAGAAGAAAATATTTTTACTTTAAAAATAACCAATTAAATTGAATCTCCCAGAACATTTAAAATTTATTTTAATAGTTAAGCATACTGTTTAAATAATGTTAATGGCTTTTATTTTGATATGTTGAATTTTGTAGTCATTTAATCCTGGTATACTTGTGTCTGCAAGACTAAAGCATCTCCCATCAGAAAATTCTTAATACAATCAAAGGTTGTTGTTTGGGGGTTTTGAGATTCTCAGGGCTACAGTTCTTGAACCTTGAAGCTGCCTTCTATTGTTCTCTTAACTACCTCACTCTAATAATTTTTATTCATGATGTAGAGACAAGCATCGTGTTCAAGTAGTGGTCAACACTACATGTAATGAAAAAAACCCTAATGCATGGTTAAAGTTCAATGGGGAAATCTGCAATAACTCTATAAGTATTTTGACTACAACCTAAGTGTTGTTGTTTGCTATCTGTCATGGTTTAACCCCTGCCAGCAATTCAATCCCATGCAGACACTTGCTCATCCCTGCCTGGTAGGTTGGAAGAGTGAAAATGAGAAAACTTGTGGGTCGAAATAAAGTCTTATAGGTAAAGTCAAGGCCACGTGTTCATGCACAGCCAAACAAGGAATTAACTCTCTAGCCTGCCTTAAATTGGCAACACCATTTCTTCATGGCCCTGTCCTGACTACTGTGGAGAAAGTGAGTTTTACCCCAGCCAAAACCAACACACAGTCTTGTATTTGGAGCTCACGTTCAGCTGATTTTCTGTAACAGTTCTCTAATCCTCCTGGATGTTACTATTTCCCCAGCTGTATAAACATGCTCTGCAAGGGTTTCTGTTAGTTCATTAAGCATCATCACTCCCATCCCACATTTATTTGTCTTGTTTTGTTTGGGTTTTTTTTCACATCTGGTCAAGTTAAAGTACATAGTTTGATGGATCCCAGATTCCAAAGTGATTCAGAATTCCTTCTAATCGGTCACTTTGTTTGTTTATTCACTTTCCACTAATCCTTATTTCATCTGTGAACTTCATCCCTTCTTTTTTTTTTTTCCCCATTCATAAAAATCTGAAATCACAGTGCCAGGATTTGTGACCTGATGAATACCAGCAGAATGAAATTTCTTGATAACAAATCTGTGTTTACCTTTACATTTTGAAATTCCTAATTAGCCATTTTATTTAGTTATTTAATGTCAATATCTACTATTCATTTATTTATGTATTTTTTCTACATAAAGAAATTTTGTCAAAAAGAATAATATTAGTTTGTTAGAATTTGTTTTCCATGAATCTATGTTATACTATTTTCTTCCTACTCGTCTGCCTTATTTTTTTTGTATCTAAATTCCTACAGATGAAATTCCTACAGTATTACTTTGCTTACAATTAGAATGAAGTTGGCTTCTACAGCTTTCTATATCTTCTCCAAACTATGATCTTTTTGTTTTCTCTATGTCACCTATTTTATTTATTTTATGTTTATTTCACTATACTAGTTCACACCATGGGTCTTTTGAATTTAATGTTTGCTTCAAAATGCTGTTTTCTCTTCTATTCCAAGCTACATTTTAAAAATGAGCACTGATGCGTTTCTTGGTCACTGTGTGTTTTGGGATCCAGCAAAACACCTACTTTGGGATTTAGCAAAATGCATACAGAACTTTCCTCAGCTCAATTTTTTTCCTTATCTGAATCTGATCCATTGAAAGGTATCTACTGTCTGTACAGTGTCACATTTGCATGTTTATGTGCTCTGCTCGTTGCTGAACTAAGTCTTTAGCACGGAAGACAAACTAGAATTTGGGACAATAAACATTTCTTATTCATAGTACTGAAAGATCAGAGATCTTCCCAGGAGCATATTATGAATAAAATATTCAGCACAAAGCTCTGCATAAAATTACAGCGCAGCTTCCAGTGCATTAGGACAGTCTGTTCCTGATTCTTCAATACACAGCTGTCCCCAGCTCAGTTTATATGAGGATATTGAGAAGCACCTATTTCTTCCCTGAATGACCCAAAACATATCACATGAAAGATGGAAAAAATAATGGTGGCCTTAGCATGAATATAGCAGTGTCTTTGCAACCTTCCACTCTTGTGAACAACAGCAGCGTGGGACTCTGTAATGATCACAGCTATTCATTACCTCTTTTATTATTGTGTTATTTCCAATACAGCTTAAAAAATTGGCATCATGATAGTAAATTGGCATAGTATTCCATGAGGTGATGAAGTTTTAACCTATTCAGTCAAGTATGATAATTCAGTTAACTTTTTTAGGCATAAAATCTCTGAGTTTGTAATAACTGTGCTCAAAAGTATAATAACATTAAGCATGTAGGAAGTTATTTTCCTCCAGTGATATCTGCAGGCTTGTGTCTTTTTTTTGTCTTATTTGGGGTTTTCTTTTTTGTTGGTTTTTTTTTGTTTGGTTTTGTGTTTGTTTTTTGTTTGTTTGTTTGATTGGTGGTTGTCTTTTTTTTTTAACTGCAGCTCAGTAACTGAGCACAAAAAGCTGCTCCATTTGTTCTGCTTTTGGCTGGTGAAAAATGTTATGTCATGCTTTTGGCTGGTTTCAGAGAGTATTATATCAGGTATAACAGTTAAGTTATATTTGTAAGACTGTGTGTATTCTTAAGGGATAGAAAACGGTTATCACAGCTAATCTGGTAAGTGTTCCCTTCAGTAAACCCTTTCCCACACACGTAGAACGAAATTCAAGCTCTGGACTAATAAGCCCTTAAGAGATAAAGTCCCTACTAATTATGATTTCCAGTGCTGCTTTTTTTATTCCTTTGTAGTCTCAGTAACCATTTTAACACCTTGTCAGGCATTCGGGAACTTCCATCTGTGCAGCCTAGTGCATTTGTGAAATAAACCCATCTGTACAGCTGATTAAAAGTTGGATGTAGGCCATGTTTTGTCTTTACCCTGAAAGAAACAGTATTGCTGCAGCAGTTGTTGATGTAGGGTCTGAATACCAGAGTGGAATGCGCAAGGCCAATGGAGCAAAATAGCTTTTAGTGTTTTCATTTGTATTTAATAATTGTTTAAAATAAAATCAGAACAAATTAAGTGTGACAAACAAGACCAATTAGAAAGGCTGCAGAGTTCCAATCTGCAGTTGGATGCAGGAAGGAACTCTAGAATTACTGTCATTTCAAGTATGTGTTCACACAAGGTGAATCCAATCAAATAGCAACTCTTACTCTTCTACAAACACACAATTTTTTTCTGCATATATGTGTTTTCCATTGCAATGGTACTCAGTTTTCAGTTGCACATTGTTAGAAAGGTAGAGGAACAGTTGCACAGTTCCTTACCTACAAACTAGGTCAGTGGGATAACTACATCTGACTACGTGATTTGCATCCATATTTTGTAGTCAGAGACTGCCACTGCAAAAAGTTTTATGGGCACAAAACTGTACCTCCAAAAGGCTTTAAGGAGCATCCCTTCTTTAGAAAAACAAAAAGAAACAACAAAACCCCACCCATCCTAGTAGGTTGCTTAAAATTTCACATGAAAAGATATGCACAGGGACTGAATTTTCCTCTCACAAATCTCATGGGCCTTTGGTAAAGAAGAATTTAAGAGACATAATGGGAATTTTTGTCTTGTGGGTTTTTTGTATCCTCAGGACAATTGTTATCACACAACCTCCTCTAGCACAGAAATGCACGTCTACTTTTTGCTACCATGAGAGATGTAGCAGAATTCCTTCCATACTGAGCTGTTATATAAATAAAATAATGAAATAGGCTCTCATATATGGATCTGTGAGCTGATATTAATGCAAGCAAATAAATGAGATAGCATAGCATCACAAAAATGTACTAGGTCAAATTTTACTGGTGTAATGCCAAGCACCTATTTCCCCAGCACTGCATGAATGTGTCTAGGCTGCAGATTATTCCAAGGGTATGTAAGACAATGCTTTCTCAGGGATGTATGTCGTGTTCATTGGTGCTGTATGGGCATGATCTTCAATGATTTCTAAATTACAGGAGGTATAGTATAGCAGTAAAATAGGATACATCACTGTATGTTCAATGTCTCCTGCAAGACCCTCTTATCCTGTCACACCAGTAAAGAGTTCCATGTTGTATCGTATATGAAAACACATCTAAACTTCCTTAGCTATGAATTAGGTCTGTTGCCCTTTGTTCTGACATAAGAGTAGGACTCCATTCTAGCTATCTGCAAGGACTTCCAAAGCCTGTAAAGCGAGACACTTTTTTTCTGAAGTTAAACAAATGCAACTTAAAATAGAAAATGAACCTTAGGTTTTCAAGGTGAGGAATATGTAGGATTTTAGCTAGCTAAAGATGCCAACAATACTGCATCAAATGCTATAGCTCATAAACTAGATCTACACCCGGTTTTATACTGCTAAAAATAAAGAATGGAGGAGTAGGGTTTCTTTTGCTTTTCTCAAGGTAGTTACAGTAATTAACAGAGAAACAGGACCTTAATTACCTTAATTATAATGTAGATGCAGCTGATAATTCTATCTGGTAGCACTATCATATAGTCAAAAACAAAACCAAACCAGAACAAACAAAATAAAACCAAAACAAAACCCAACCAAATAAAAAAGCAAAATCTCAGATCCCAGAGTTATACTAGAAAGGAAAAAAAAATCCAGATGTTCCAATGAAAGAATAATATAAGTGAGGTTTATTCAAACAACCAAGATAAATAATTGCTTAAATATTAAAACTCATCTCCTTAGGTCTTTCCTAAGATGTTTCTTATTAGGTGGAGAAAGGTGGGTTTTGTTGTTGTTGTTGTTGTTGAAGTTGAAAAGTGAAAACATGTTTAATCTTGGGATGGGAAATGACAACTATAATTATACACTGCAGAATTACTGCCCGCTGAGTACTGTTTTGTTGAATACGGTTCACTTTCGATGATAATAACAATACGTCATTTGGTGAATTGTGAATTCCCTCAAGGAATTTATGATACAACCCAGGAGCTGAATAAATCCCACATGCTGGTGTGTGACTAGAGAAATGCAGCTGCTTCTTATATAGGACAAGTGTCACTAAAATATTTTTAAAGTACTGTGTTTGAAATTTTAGTTTCATATTATCCAGTTAAATTGGCTTGAATGCACTTTTTGTTTTTTTCCCCCACCCAACTCCCAGTTTAGTAATGTGCAGGTTAAAAGTTGATAGACATGGTTTTTCCTCTCCTTTTCCAAACACATTTTTTGGTCTACATAGTGCTGAGCCATTGGCTTTGGGTGTATCCTCTTTCCATTCTCACAGGTGCAAAGGGCAATTCATTCAGGTATAATCTAATAATTACCATTATTTGAGGAGATTTTCCTTAAAGTCAAGGTACGTGCCTGGTGACTCATATTCTCGTTTCTTTAATAGGCTAACAGCAGAAAGCTTTCTCATTCCATGTGGATTGAATGACTAAAGGTACTCCGGGGAAGTACTGTACTGAAGACAACAGAAAGAATTAATTTAAGCAATGTCATATGTAAATCCCTGTTGCCTTTTCACACCAGAATGTTAATGCTAGGGATATGAACCCACTGGAGTTTGTGTCAGTCTCAGACAGGATAATGTAGAGGCATAGCACAACTGAGGGAATAACTTCTAGATTTGAATAATGCTGACTTCAATATGATAGTGACAAATTCACCAGTGGTTTACACTGGTGTAACATAGGATGTCATTTGGGTTATAAATTGAATAATAAAGAGAAGAACTTATCTCATTATTTTTGCATGAAACATAAACAAGGCATTTTTATATATAGTCTTATTTATGCAGTGTAGTATCAAATCAAGCTGAATGTGGTAAAAGGTTTTTGGCATTGGATTTGCAATCAACAAATTTAAGGGACTAAAGCTTAGCATTTATGTTTGTCTCCCCCGATATATTTCCTGACCAGACATCTTTTTCAACCAAACAGTTTGAGCAGCTGATCCAAGCTCATTAATGTAACAGTATTTCAGCAAAAGTCATGCTGATAGCTATTGGTTCATTAGTGCCTGAATCCAGAAGGCATATAGAAATAGCTAGAAACAAGTGACAATCTTGGCTTTGAATGCATAGCACTTATAGATATTTTAATTTTTTTAGAGATTTTTGCCTGTATTTTGAGTGATCAAGATTATATGGTGTTTGATAAGGTTGCTAGGAGATTTACTTTATTATTGTATGTTCATTTTTCACACCAAGTTGCAAATTAGTTGACACTTACCAACGTGTTTATTGTGATCTTACAAAGTCGTAGTGTTACACTACACTTACCACACAATTTCATTGACTAAAAATGACATCTGTAGTTATGACAATTAATGTATCACTCCATGGTATAGCTTAAGTAAGATGAAGTGAGAGGCTTTTTTTGGAACTAGGAAAAAAATCTTAAACAAGAAAAGCTGCAAAACCCAAAGAGCAAAGTGTAGACATGCTCAAACACCAAAATTTCATCAGAGAACCAGGAGAACCAAGAATCTGCCCATCTGGTGGATATGCTGTTGGCATGTTATTGGCCTGGACAGTTTCTTCATCCCCTGATTCATCTGCCTCATAGATTCATATTACTTGATGGAATTTAAAATGAAGAAAAGGGAGGATCCTGTGCTGTAGCAGCAACAGAGGTAGGGTAAAACAGACAAGAACCAAGGCACATCTAAGCACTGTCTCAAACTGACAGTAATGGGTGAAATTCCTTGAGATACCTATTATCTGAGGTAACTTAATCAGTGTAGTTCTTAGTCATCAAAAAAATTCATCACCCCTAAATGAATAACTACAGGTTGAATATGCAGGTAGAGCCCAACAGCAGGAGCTGGACAGCTTGACAAAGACTGCAAAAAAGAAGTGAATGTGAATGGTTTGAGACCTTCTGAAAAAACAGGAGTGCATTGGAAAAATAGCCATGGGCTAGACGATATCCATTCAGAGAAGCACCTTGCAACATGCTTAAAACCCACTGAAGTAGACATCTCAAAAACATTCTTCAAAATTTCTAGATTAGACTTCTATCAGTGATTAATCCCACTGATAACTTTCTGGATTTTTTTGGGTCATATAACTTGTTTCACATCAAAATTGCGTCCCAGTAAATTCAATCCCATGTGTACTCCATAGTGTTTTAAAACAGTTAAAGAATTCAACCTTCTCATCAGTTTATATTAATCTCAAAAAAGAAAGATGGTGAGTTAGTGCTGAAATATGTTGTTTTGCAAGCAAATAAAATTAGTAATTTAAAAGAATTTGGCTTTATCTTGAATATTATCATTAGGGAAGGAACATATGGAGCTTTTAGAAAATACAGAATTTCCTTCTTCTGCAGGTGTCTTCCAACTCCTAAATGGGGATTAAAGCAGAGACTCTGACCAACTTTTGTGTTGTATTAGTAAACTTTCCCACTGTGCTTTTCAAGTTGTTTAATGGACACACAATTTGCCAGATGGATGCCAAAGTTTCCATTACTTTTGTATTATGGTATTAAACTGTTTCAGTATCAAATGGTTTAATTGAAATTAGTGCTTGCAGCAATTCTGAAAAGCAGGTCTTCTTTGAAGCAGTTTACCCAGTTTTTAGATTATTATTTTTTTTAATTTATTGTTGTGTTCTCAGGGTATATTTCTCTGGAAAGACATGGTTTGACTGCAGAAGCTATATGTTAAAATAACACCTCATTTAAAGTAATCTCAGAGGGTGAGACTGTATTTGAACTACTAATGTACAGAGTAGCTACATGTAGTTTACAGGTCAAAGTATAATGGTGTGAGCATATTTTGATTGGTACAAATACTAACCACAGTTGTCCATTTGGCTCCAGAATCCCATGCACTCAGGGAAAAAATAATAATGTGGTTTTTTAACGATGCCAAAGTACTTCAGGATATTGCTTCCCCAAATATTAATTCTTCTGTGCAAGTTCCATTTTCCTCTTAGTGCTGCCCCCAATTAAAGCTTTAAGCACTTAACCTGTAGTTGTGAAAAAAGCAGTTTATGATGGGTGTAATCTTATTCCCAGAGGTCTAATTATCTCAGTTGGTTCCCAATTAATCCATGAAGTTGTTAGGTCTTCCTTTTAATTAGATCTGTTCTTCTTGAAGAACAGTTTTATTTTTCATATTTCACTTTATTAGTTCCTTCACTGGAACCCCGCAGGGTGGGAAATCTTCTTTGATATGTTCTTATTTGTTTGATTGCTGGTTGATGCTTAATGAAGATGATGATCTTTACCCTCAGTTTGCATTAAAGTTCAGTTTGGAGATTGGAACACAAGTCCTTTAAACATGAAAATTAAATGTAAATATGTACCAAGTGGAAGAGTGAAGACTTTCTTTGTTCTAAGGCCATTATGTTTTTTTAATCTATTTTTTAATCTATTTTCTTATCTATTTTCTATCTATTTTTTCGTGTCAAGACATAATTATCTTTGGTCCAATCTCACAAAATTGAATTTGAGGTAGTCCTAAGCACATTCTGAAATAGAATTTGACTGAGTTTATAGTGTTTTTTTGTTTTATTTTTTTTTGTTTTATTTCATTAATGGGTATATTTTAGAAGATGCATAGATGAGGAAGTCAGACACCAAGTCTTATTTTCCTTCTCCCTTTCACCTGTGAAAAAATCTTTTCATATAACAGGAATTTACAGGCAGGAATAGAAGCTACATTAAGTAGTAACAGAATCCACCCAGTAAATGGAATATTATCTGAAGACTGTTGGGAATTTCACTTACCCCTCCACTGCTTTGTCAGCTCTGCATGATAGAAAGCCGTATTGGTTTATCTGACAGTGTCCTTTCCTCTGTTGTGTCTCAGTGATATTCCCTTGCTGTATTCCATCAAAAAATCAGTTTACTCATGAGAATGGTGATTCACTTCAAGGAGAAAAAGTGATCATATGTGTTCTCCTAACTGTGGAATTTAACCAATAAATGAAATTCTATTCAATAGGTGTTATACAGTTTCACTGACCAAAATACTTTCTTCCCAGGATACACAATTCTGTTTTAAAATCTGCTATAAACAGCATCACTTAGCTACTTATTTTTGCACTAATTTTGCAGGTAGTGAAATGAATGTAAGTTCAAAATTCACCATACCCTTTAAGGATTACTCAATAATCAGTTAGAATTCTTTATGCATATATAGCAAAGTTCATGGAAGAAGGCAGTATTCATTAAGACAGGAATAAAGGTAATAACCACTCATCTCCACAAACATGCTTTTTTAATGAAATTACACAGACTACATAAATGAGAATGGATAATAATTGTAGAGAGATGAGGCTGTGATATATTTTCTACAGTAATTGGTGGTATAGTGGTGTAGGGTAATGGTGATGTAGTCATAATTTTGTGGTTCTAGGAAGAAAAATATATAAAAATACTGGGTTAGGACATGCCTGGCTGCTAAGACCTCTATTTCTTCTATCAATAACTAAGAACTATTAAAATCATTTATACTTCCCTCAAATTTCATTGTATCCCTTTAGACCTGAAACTTTGCAGAGGTGCTTTGTCAGATGTTGTTCTTAAAGAGAAGGTGGTGGTGTTAAGGATACTAAAGAGAACAGCAAGGAAGAGTCAAGAAATATACATTGTCTTCTTCCTGACCTCTGGATATTGGTTAAAGAGTGAAAGTCGGAAGGATTGTTTCAGCTCGTCAACTTTTTGTAGGGCTGTGACCAAGGTTTTTCAACCCTAAGCCATTCAGATCTTTTGCTGTAGAACAATACGGGCAGAAAAATACTGGAATTTGCAGTCTAAGAACATACCTGTTAAGTAAAAAAACACAAAAAACTGATGTTTTTCTTCTTTCTCTTGCAAGTGTGATAAGCGGACAAGAGACACATGGGACCTGTCTTCCACCACCACCTTAGAGTGAAGCAATTGATGCCGAGGTCTTGGCATTTAAACATTGTGAATTTTTAGAATTTTTCTGGGTCTGGCTCTTGTCTGGTCCTGTGCTGAATGTCCTGGAATGCAGGAGCTCCCTTTACCATTCACCTGAAGCAGTTTGTGTGAAGCAGTTTTTGCAGTTTTAAGCCTCTGCACATTGTAAGCTCAGTCTCAGTCTGTGAACACCAGCTGTACCTTCATTTCTAAAACTCGCTCCTAATTCAAACAAAAATGTTCATGGAGTTGAAGCCCTAGATACATGCAGGTGTTGACTGATCTGAATATAATATAGATTTCTGGCAGTCAAAAACCATTTAATATGCCTGAACTATTGATACACGTTGTTAATTTTATCGGAAGCTCTGTGTTACCTGATTTTCCTGCTACTGTGTATTTAATTGCAAACTCTGCAACTAAAATAACTTATTAATTTCTAAAGGAAATATTTAGTAAACACAATAACAAACAAAATGCATAGGGCCAGATGGAACTGTGTCAGGAAACTGAATGCGGTTATAACTAGCTTTTAGGAATTCAAGTGACATGTCAAGTGATATAACATGTCATTGCTGTGAATTTGTACCTAAATATTTGAGTTGAAATGGTAGTGAAATGCCCAATGCTTTTTGTGATTGAGCTTCACATATTCTGGTAGCTGTTCATACAACCATATTAGATATCCTAGCATCGGGTGTCTTAATTATAGGTAATGTGTGCAACATAGGTGTTGCACGTGAATATTTTTCTAACCTAATGTAACATAAGGAACATAAAAGGAGAAGAAAACTGGTGTTTTAATGGAAATAACTGGTACTGGACCTTGTTCATATCTAATCTACAGTGTTTAGACATTACAGCAGGACCTTCCATCCTTTTCATCTACCTTAATCCTAAACTTTCATCTTCCTGTTGTGATCTCAGGTTTAGCAGAGTAGCAGTGATGCAAAACTCTTTTTAGCTAATGCCATTGATGCACAAAGCAGTTTGGCACAGGGTATGAAATAAAACCAGCTGCTAAACTTTCTGTCTGTGTTAGAAATAATATCTTTACTGATACCCATGCAATTGGAAGTCTTGGAGAAAGAATAGAATTTAGTTTGAAAAAGCATTGTAGTTTTCTGAGATAAATTGTTGGCTTCTTGTCCATAGAGACAATGATGTCAAATTTGCCAGTAGCTGGCATGACTCTGCCCCTCAGTTATCAGTGCTCCCTTAAGTAAGTGAAAGGAAAAATCAAGTCCAGCCCCAGAGCAATGATCCATGCAAGTTAAGTGCACTTCAGGGACAATGTGATAAAGCTGAGGTTTTGGCTGTTGGCAGGTAAATTAAAAGGAAATGAAGAAAGTATTAATTTTGTGTAACTAAAAGAACTTATACAAATATTTTAAAATCCCCAGATATTTTAAAAATATTGTTTTATGGTGTATATTATTTCTATTAAGTGTGTGAAAATTTTAAGTTGATTTTTATTAAAAAGGGATTCTTAATTATGAAGTCTAACCTCTGAAATTGCTCAGACAGACCTTTGTTCATTATGCAGTAATTAGAAAGGCACCATTAGCATCTATGCTGTGAACTTTTCAGTGTAGTTCAAGACACATAGTAGTATAGCCAATTAAAAACATTTAAGTGGGTAAAAAAAAACTATTAAAGCTAATTCATTAGACCTGTATATTTTGGGGTCAGTGGTACAGAACATGCACATCAAAGCAGAAAAAGCTTGAGTTACTAATATGCCCCAAAGCACTGAAGTGAGCAGCATTGCAGATCGTGAATTTGAGAGGTAGGGCAGCCTTGGGGTACTGATTACATTGATGAGGATATGGTAATGACTTAAGCAGCTGTCAGGAGTTAGAAAGACCAAAATCCACAAGGATGTGTGGCTAAGTAACATATGCCTTTAAAACTCTTTAGTTTGTTACTGTTCAGTAACTTAGAGGAAAACTTTAATGAGGTGACCCCCACCCCCACTATTTTGTACGTAGATTAGGGTTATTTTCAATTTTCAAAAGACTGGTTTCTTACAGCAGTGAATGAGCTCAGAGAGATCTGATTTTAAGAGCTATCAAGACCATGTCAGGTCAGATAGCAGAAAGGAGGGAAGAAGGTGATTTTTAGGAATGCTTAATAATAAATTAATTAGATCAGTACAGGGTCTTTACAATGCCTAATATAAATTCATCTGAGGGGAGACACCAGTGATCCTTGAAGGTCTTTTTAAGGCCAATGCCATGCTGGACTTATACAGTCAGTTGGTCTAATGTCCAGTGGTATTGCAAATATTTCTGACAACCTGACCAAAACCTACAGGCTGAGAACCAACAATAGAAATAGGTGGGTCAGCAACTTGAAGTTGCTAGTCACTAAAATCACAATTCACTTTCAGAGAAATTAGTTTTCACTCACAAAAGTTGCCCATTTAAAAGTTAGGTGCTAGATCAAACTATTAATCCAGGGCTGTCTATGGTCAGTGGAGAAAAATAAAAATCTCAAGGGAGTGAATCATGCTGCTCAGGGGTCTATTTTCTGATATTTGAATTATTTGCTGGAGGACCTTTCTCTTTTGTCTATAAACATGGATGGCATAAGCAATTTAAAATAAATATCTAGCTAGTAAAAGGTTAAAATAACAGACTGTGAAAGATGTGTTAAATAATAATGTACCTGTGAAAAATTACCCAGTTGGTACAGCTGGATAACTATCTGCCTATATCCTATCCATTTTTCTGTACTCCTAAACTCCAGTACTTGCAGACCGCTTATTAAGTGCATAGAGTCAATGGTCTTTTTTTCCCCACGCTGCAGTTCCCACAAATGTTCCACCAATAAAATGGAATTGTGCTACTTGGATGGTATTGTCAGTAGCAGGGCGCAAAGTGGTATCGGCCTCAGGAGAGGTGTGGGCAATCACTGACACATGACCTCAGTTAAGCTTATATAAAGTGCTGAAAGGCCTCATACTGATTATAACAATTCTTCGGGGATCGCCATCCTTCCCTCCTGCAGCTCCTGTACAGCTCTTTTAATGAGCTGCTCGGTGATCTTGTCCACAGCGAGGCTGGAAGTGAAGACAGTTGAGAACCAATCAGGGATGTGATTAATCACTGTTAACACAAGAGCAGGGCACTGCCGACTGTTGGTGTGCACTGTTTGATTTGAATGCATTTATCTGGGGAGGTGGGAGTCTCTCTTTATTCTGGCAGAAGCAACCCCGCTGCTTCCAACAGCTGCTGAAATCAGGCATGTTTCATTGCTATTAATTCAATGCAAGAAATCATTATCATTGTGCTGAGGTGCTGGACACCTGTTATTCTTTCTTGTCTGAATTCTAAAGACAAATTAATAAGATTCATGTGCTCTCAGTCAATAAAGTTTTACTATGTAAATGGTTTTGTCCTGGTCAGAGTTCAATGCCTTCATTTTACCTTGGAAAGTGATGCAGGAGGTATTCAAACTAGCAAGACTGAAGAGTAAGTTAAAAAGTGTGTAGCTGTCCTTTATAACAGATGTGAATAGCTCCCTATGATGATAGTCAGTGTGATAAAAAATCAGGATCTGAGTATCGTTCTTGCATCTCACAATTACAATGCTTTTTCCCAACTGTTTTTGGCAGAACATTATTAAGATTTTCTTTTGCTTGCTTTGGCTCCCCATTGAAGATGATGGATGGTTACTTCCTTTTGCTGTCAACTAGCCAGTGAATAGCCAAGTAAAAGGAGAGGAATAAAAGACCAAACCCCTTTCCATTTCACAAAGTCTTAGAATGTTGACTGGCAAGGCAACCATTAAATCTATTCCAAATCTATTTACTGTAGGTTGCCATCCATCACCCTGGTATATGAGTGCCTTCTAAATGAAATAAATGGTAGTACAGAGGGTGTAGCTGAACAATAACACTCTTCTTGTTCGAGATAATTGATAACCCCATCAGGCTCACAAAAGCTTTTTATTTTTTGTGGAATTATTTGCTTTCCCCTCATCCAAATTAATAAAATTCAAATTTTCAGTATTAAGTAAGTTTGTATAGTGAAACACTTTCCCAGAAAATTGCTCTGTAGAATTTTCTTAGAATTCATGGAATTTCATAGCACAAAACCCCTCAAGATTTATAATTGCTAAGTTCTTCTGAGGACCTTCTTCCTAGCCACCTTGTTGCCAGTTGGTAGTTTGAATTCATACTTAGCATTATAATCTGAATGTACCCATCACAGGCACAAAACTGTGATGATGTTTGGTGTTAGGGTTTTAATTTTTTTTTTATTTCATTGTACAGGTTTTAAAATAATTTGTGCAAAGATTACTTAAGACCGAACGAGATATTTCTCGAATTGGTTAATTTTTTTTTATTGCTCTTTTGACATGACTTTGTATAGCTGGGAAGGTCACACCTTGTTTCCTAAATAATTAGAAGCTGTAAGGTGGTGGCTTATTATTGTTATTATTATTAATAATAATTAATTGTCTATAAATATATTTTATTATGGTTGTTTTTGCTGCTGTTCTTCTTCTATTACTTCTTATTAGTGTTGATTTCCTTAAACAGATGTTGCTAAATTGTTATATAGGTGGTATCTGTACTCTTTACTGTCCAGAGAATATTGGTGAAATAAGTGTTCTGTTCCCATTTTCAGGGGAAATTAACAGGCTATGTGAAAGAAACAGTTCTGTCTTCTGCTTTTGATAGTTTGTAAGACTGGGAATATTTAGTTATGCAGATATTTATGTTTTTTATTTGTCATTTCAGTTCATGAATTGCTATTAAACTTTGTGAGCTATTAGTGATCTGATTAATACAGAATCCATAAAATTTTGCCTGTTTCAGGTGGATGGTGTCTGTTTGGCTAGTTATCTGAAGGCTGATTGAAAGGCAGCTTTTTAATATTTTTTCCCCTTCTTCCTTAAAGAGTGGCAGGAAGTGAACTGTGCAGAAAATTAGTATATTGAAAATGTTCTAGAAATTTAAATAGTTTTTTACATTCTTTGAAGAGAAACCCAAGAATTCCCGCTATCCTGAAAACACTTAATAGAAAAGTGATTATAAGCACTTAGCAACATGTCTCTGATGTTTTATGTGTATATGTGATCTGCCTCCAATATTTACTTGCCAGCAACACTTGATCATTGCTAGCATTTCTCACATATCTCATGCCAAATTTTTTCTGTTTCTATAGCCATTTCAGGTGTTTTGTGTGCTGTTCCGGTAGTTTAAAAGCAGTAAATAATATGAAATGTTAATTAAGTACTTAGTAACCATAATAGAATACCTGCTTGCACTTTGATTGACAGTTCATTATATGAAATAAAGTCTCAATCAATAAGTTGCCAGCCATTTGTCTGGCATAAGTAAAGACAGACTATTAGGATTCCAATATTTCTTAGAATACAGCCAGATGGAGACTGGTAAGTACCTTTTAGACAAAAATGTGACATATAATGGAGTGTTGGCCTGTTGGCATGAAAACTAGAGTGTGCTTCATTTATGCACCTTGTAAATAAACTGATTCAGAAAATGGAGATTATAAATATTGTTTATTTCTGGATTACTTGTATTACCCACAACATCAATGGGCCATTGAAAGAATTTTTCATATTAAAAGGGCAAATAATCATTGTCACACCAACCTGTTTTCATAAAGTCTATGTTTTAATGTGCATATTGTAGCTATGCTTAGAATAGGTGCTTAATTCAGGCAGCTAAGTCAAAATTAGATGTCCAAGATACATTTTCATGATTATGAAGTTAGATTTCCTTGGTGAAAGCAAGCTTGCTCTACTTTCTAATTCTGTCAGTGTGTGATAAAATTCATGACGCTGTGAATCTCCCTGATTCTGATTTTCCTTTAAGATTCTGATGACTTGATCATAGTCAAACAACATTACAGAATAGTAAGTGGAACTTGGACAACTGATGAGCTTTGGCTGAAGTATGGCTTTAGACTTCATGAAAGATTACAGTATAATATTTAACATATGGTAAAAAGTTAAAGTCCCAAATTTGAGCACACTTTTCAACTCATTCAGCTATACCAGCTTTTGAAAATGTGGTTTTTTTGTGGCTTAAATTTCAAGATCATCCTCAAATAAGTGCTATTCATTATATTTTAAACTTGGTGTTTTATGTAATCATTTAAATCTGAATTTGAGAGAATACTGGAAATGTTTGCTGCATGGTCTTAAAAATTTTGTCCTGTTTTTTAATTTCATTTGACATATTACCAGTGCTAATAGAAAAACTTGCTTCTACTTGACTTGACTTTATATATTCTGAGAAAATATTTAAAATGGGTATTAGAGAAGGATTAGGTGTTTGGTTTTTTTTTCTTTTTTTTCCTTGTTTGTTAGCAAGGGAGCCTTTTGAAAACAGTGTCCTTAGTTGTGCAAGTATTCCTAACTTTTTTTGGGGGAAGTGGGGTGTGAGGAGAGGCATTTTTTCCTGATAATTTGTAATAGCTGAAGTGGCTTGCATGCTTGCAGCCAGCCCAACCATTTATCAATTTCTGTTACAGGCTCTCAAAGTTACAGTGTATGTTACAGAACTGAAACTTGGGATATTATTACAACATTCCTTCAGCAACTATTACTCTATTTAGCTTATGATTCTACAATTATTATCTCTTGACATCTCAAAGTTTGTCAATAACTCTTTGCATGCTGGGATGTGCAACATGCTTAAGAGCTGCAACTATTTAATGATGCTTCATTAATTTCAGTGGAGTGCTGGGAGGCATATTTTCCAAGTGACATACTTATATCACTGTTCTGGGAATACATCGTGTTTTGCAACAATTACAACTTCCACAGGGCAATAAATCAGTTAACCATATTCCTCTAGGCTCAGAAAATTAGCTGAATTGCTGTTTCAGAAACAACTTTTCCCATGCTCATTTAAAAGGAGGAGGTTTAGGAAAGGCCAAGTGAGGTGCATATTTGGGTGCTTTAGAAGGGCATCATGGGGCCAGGAGCATGATTCTTTCTGTCACAGTATGCGGCTAGAAATAATGACAAAAATGTGATGAAAATGACCTATTGCTATGGAGCAAACTGAAACAAGGAAATAAAATAGGTACTTATGTTCTCTGCATTTTAATCAAGATGATGGCTCCACAGTTTTCTTCTAGCTGTGGTGGTAGGCAAAAAAAAAAAAAAAAAAGCAAAATCCTGTGGTAAAAAATTGTTTCAACTCTTGATATCTCTCTCTCCATTGTAAGTTTGGATCCATGCTAAGGTTCTGATGTCTGTGAGATACTGTGATGTTCTGAAAACAAAAATAACAAATTATTGAGTACCAAGGAAAATCAAGAATTATTCTTTGATTATTGGAACAATCACACATATATATTTATTATGCATATATGTGTTTGTGAAATATAATTCTCTAGGTGTTTTTACTGTTTTTTTTTCCCAAACTTCAATATCACTCTACCTACTGTAAAATAACATGGCAGAATTGTCAGGTAGTCAAAAACCAAAACCAAAAAAATCCAAAAGATCCAAACCAAAACACTACTGAAAAGTAACTGCCTTAAATAGGAAGCATTGTACCCTTATAGCAACAATTTTTATTGTGAGATATGCTAGAAAGCATTGCAATGTTCTGTGGTTTTGAATTGTTGGGCTTTTACTGTGGAATGTGTGAGTGCATAAATATACACATCCACCGATATATGTATATGTATAGATGTGAATAGACATACACATACATATATAGAGCTATCTGTGAATAGCTTGCTCAAGATCATTAAGGCTGACGTCTTCAGAAAGTCTTACTTTAAACACACTTGTGCACCCACACATCAACACAGAAAATTTCTCACTTTTTTTATGGTCATAGGGAGACTTGTGAAGTATTCAGTATCTCACAGGCAAGAGTTCTCCACATGATGTGGAGAAAATGTGTTTGGATCTTGCTTCACCTTTTATTGCTATAAAGGCAAAGAGCTTTGAAACTAAAAAAGTTTTATAGCTGTAAAACTACGTCTGCTATAATTAAAATACAGCAAAATACTGGAGCATAAAGAATGGGAAATCATATAAATGAAGCGCATATTTCCAGTCCAGTGGGCTGACTGTGGAGATTGGGAAATGTATCTGCAAAAATATTGACAATTTGATACAATTCTGGAGACTGGGTAAACTGCAAAGATTTCTTCTAAAATAAGACACAGAAAAAAATTTGGAATAAATATCAATGTCAACATTCTGTTGCCATGTTGGACTGAAAGAAACTGTGAACATGACAGACTCTCCAATGTACCTCTGCTTCTAAGTTTTCCGTATACATATGTGTATTTACATATACAGCAAGAACTGCATTTTATCTGTCTTTAGCTAATTTAACTCTTAGGGAGGACTGATTAATATATTTAAATGAGCCATTTTCATATGTGAAGCTGCACCTCCCAGACCTGATAACTAATCTCTAGAATTATTCATCCTTTTACTGGTGTGTCAGAACCACAGTCAAAGGGATGACTCCTGTTAACATATTCAACTGAACTTGCAATTCACTCCCTCAGCAGTGGGTGGGATAAGACCTACATAATCTTGCAAAATACTTGTTTGTGCTTGATTCCCTGTTACCACAGCACCACAGTCTGCTAGATATAATTAGGAAAGTAGACCTGCAGTGTGTGTTCAGTCTCATGCATAGAACACATACAAACTGCAGTGACACCTTTGGTTGAAAAGTAACCTGTGCATCTCCCCCAGACTGCACCTGGGTAGTACATGTGAATATGAATACACTGACAAGGTGTCATAAAGCATCAGAGATTTTGATTTATTTTTGCCTACAAATTCTGCCCTTTTGCCCTTTCTTAATGTGAAATTGAATCAGAGTCTTACGCTAGCCTATATAGAAAGCATGATTTAGATTTAATGTGTATATAAAGACATGCATACAGACACACACACACACACATATATATTTTCTATCAGTTAGTTTTGAGAAACACAAAGTATTTCCTTCTTTGTGAAAATAAAAAAGCCTGTATTGGAGCCTTTTACTCATAGTTGCACTTCAGTAAGTGAGTGTTGCTGCTACACCGTACTTAATGTGATCAAGACCTGAGCCCTTGTGAGCTGTCCTTTGTGTCAATCTGCAATAATAACCCAGACTGTGGTACACATAGAAGTGCATTTTCTTTTTCTAATCTAACCTTTGACGGAAATGCTGGCCATTGTAGGTTTTCTGTACAAAGATTGGGTTGACAGAACATACATTTGATTTCTGTTACTAGATAATTGAAAGGATGAGGCTCAATTTGTGACAATCCAGAGCAGGAAGAAGTGGACCAGTTGAAAAGAGTTCACTACAGGTGAGCTATGAGAATTATCAGTTGTCTAAAGAAAATATAATCCATGAGGAAAGTTGTAAAGAACAGTGGTTGTTCAAACTAGACAATACCAAACTTGTATGGGCATAACAAATAAAGACTAAAATCAGCAAGGGAGATTTAGGTTAGACACTAGGAAATATCTTGCAACAGTAAGGATGCCTAAGGTCCAGATTAGAGGTTTGAGAAAGGTTTTGAAAACTTTACTGATAAGAGTTTTTGAAATTAGACTGATATCAGCTGGGATAGAAACAAGTGTAGGTATTTCTATGAGGGAAAAAGGGATAGAAAATATGATCTATTGATCTTTGTAATAGCCTTTTTGTTCATGATTATACCTTCTGCATCTCCACAGGATTGCTTTTAGTTCTCTGATATAACTAAAATATATAGGGAGTTCTTTGAGAAAAGTTGGTTTTGGTATTAAAAAAAAAAACAAAATCTTGTGAAAATTACTACTTTTAAGAATTGTTTTGGGTAAATGCATAAACTACTGTTTTCTGTTGTAAGGAAATTTGAATTTCTTAAAAATTCCAATAAGCAGGTTCTAGTATTTTGCCTTCTGATATTCTTTAAATGCTGGGGTTTTTCATAGAGATAAGACAGACATATTTAGATCTGGTTTCATGTATTTATCTTTTTTTCCCCTGAGCACATGATAGTTATGTATATATGAAGATAAATATTTGGCTTTTTAAAATGAGTAGCTATAAAAACAATTTGATCATGCAATTGAAATTTAATCTGAACCCTGAAAAAGAAAACATGAAAACAATGATGTTTAGCAGCAGAATTCCCATGAAATTCCTTGTGGACAGAGCTGACTTAATAGTGTGGACAGTTCAGTTGGACTTGCATTTTATGGTATATCTAAGTTGAGAAACATGAACTAGCAGCTGGATGGCTGCTACTATCTTATCCATCCTTAAAATGATTCCCAGGCAAAATGATGCATGAAGAAATATGGTTCACATATAGTGGGTATTAGATCAGCCTTCAGCTGAATCAGAAAGAATGAGTTTAAATAGGGAGACAAGGGGGCATTCTTAGGACCTGGCTTGGATATTGGGAGGTTAAAAGGCTGGAAATGCAAGTAAAGACTATAAATATTGGTTTGGCAATGGATTGACAGTTGTGTGCAGGTTACAAATTTTGGAACTTATAACTTACTGATTTTTAATGGGATTTTATGTTATGCAGACATCCTTTTACTGATGTTTGCATTTTTCCCAGTCAAATAATATTTTACATTAATATGGCATGTCTGTTTTGATTTGGTTTTAAGGGAGCTATTCTAGGATTTTAAATCAAGCAGTGAAATTGCTGCTGTGCTATATGCAAGTTTGTAAGTGATTAGTAAATAATATAAATGCCTATTTCATTTAGTTGGTTGATAGAGGTATAAAGCTGTACAGTTGCAGATACAGGAAAAAAAACTCAAGAAATCCAAATGCAGCATGACCTTTTTTTTTTTAAAGAGAGGTAGATTATGTCTGAACAGCAAGAAAATAGATGAGGGAGATTTGTCAAGACATGGAGGGAAAACTGTCCCAGGTGGGTGGATGATCACAAACAAACCCTACAAAAGTAATGAGATTGCCTGAAAGGATGGAGCTGCACCACAGTTGCTGGAAAAATAAATATAATTTTGACCAACTCATGGAGTTTTTATTTGTTGACTGGTTTTAAGGAATTATGTTTTAATTTAAGCATTTCTTCCTTACATATAATTACATAAAATTTCTCTAATGTTTTTACAGTGTAAAAAATTTTAAACTCCAAATTTAATATCTTTGCAGTTTATGTAAGTTAGAGTGTATTTCTCCTTCTCACAGAAAAGATTGGCCTATTAATAGTGTCCTTTTCAACATATGGGATTATATTCTGTCAGTACTTAAACAGGACATGGTTCTTTTTTTATCCTGAATCCCACTTGTACTCGTAAACTGATGATGCAGAGTTATCAGCATTAATTTTGTTACAGAAATCTTGCCAGATCTTTCTCATTGCCTAATGACTATCTGTGCTGTAGCTTGTATTCTATCAGCTTCCCAGAATTCACTGTTCTTTTAACCTTATTGAGGAATTTATTTTTGCACTCAGCAGCCTCTGAATATTCATTTTTTTATTTCACAGAATTGGATTTTTATATGCATCTGTTTTTGCAATTTTTAAGGAAAAGAAATTTGTGCAGCCACTTTCAGATTGTTTGTGGTCTTTTTTGCAGAATTCTCCACACCCTTTCTGATTCTAATATAAGGAGGATGGAAAATGCCTCTAAACAACTTGCAATTAATGATTTTTAAATTTCTTTTAAACAAAAAAAAAAAAAAAAAAAAGAAATTAAGTATTAAGTATTAAGAATTTTTAAAACAGAGATACAAGTAAAAATAAATCTTTGTTTTCTCTTGAACTGAGGGTATCTTTTAAACATTAAGAAATTATGTCTCCTCAAAAAACATTCATCCTATTTTTGCATTATCCCCACCTTGCCAGTATTGACAGACCATTAATTTAAAGGCCTGTGGCTATCTGCTAAAGGTTTATATAAATTTTGTACACATGCTCATGGAAACTGTCATATATCTTACACAAGAAAATGCTGATAAATTAATATTGAGCTTCTTAAGTCATATATAATAATGTCTGTCCAGTGTATGATGGATAAAAATTAATTCATTTAGTAGTATGTGGAGAAATAGAAGAGCCTAGAGATGATTCTTCTTTTTTTCTTTTCTTTCCTTTTTTGAAATCGGATCAAAAACTTCTCTGCAGATGACCAGGAACTAAGGAAGAGGGAAAACATTTGAGATAATAGGAGAAAAAGATCATAAGATGTTCCATTATTTTTAGCAAAGAAGTTGGTAAGCCCAAATAAAATTCCCATATTGGAAAAATCTGAGTACTTGGCAATAAAACATTAATAAATATTTGTCAATTAATTTGGCAGGAAAGTAAAATCCACAAAAGAAGCCTGAAATTATAAGGGAAGACTGATTCAATTTGTCAGATACAAATTTCTTCATTTTTTCATCAAATGGGGATGCTGCTCCTAACAGAATTACCAACTGAAGCAGACATCATGAACATCCTCATTCTATTACAGATATTTAGTGGAGTTTAACTTCAGTTATGAATAGCAAAAATCTACTTATGAGCAGCAAAAATCTATCAACCAAGAGCGCCTTGCAAAGCCTGAGGGAATCAAAACAAAAGTCAGGCCTTTGATACAGTATTGCTTTGACAAGTGCACCAACACAAGGTTAGCAGGAGCTTTACTGCACTGCAGTGTTCACCTTTCTACTGACTAATCTTTATGCAAGGTTAGAAGCTCTGTGGTTTCTGATATGTGTGAGACTCCAAAGTGTAAATAGTGTTGATTTTTTGGAGGTGACTTAGACAGTCTTGACCTAAGTAAAAAATATAGGACACACAAAGGTGTGACTTTTGCAATTTATACAGATACTGTCCTTGTGAATAAAATCCCTGTGATCTCTGTGGAAATTCTCTGCTTTCTTCCTGACAATGAGAAATAATCTTGTTCTGTCAAAATACCTGAACATATTATTCACAGTGGAGATAGGATATGAATTCATGATTACAGGAATCAACAGTTACAATAAGTGCGTCATTAGAATTTGGCACTTGTGGATATTAAAAAATCCTCCAAAGCACTTAATTCCAAATTACCTGTAGTAAAATGAAAAACCAGGGGTGTTTTAGTGAGGTTCTTTTGCCCTCCCACTTCCCCACATTATAAATTGGAACCCTGTTTCTGTTACATTTTAAAACAGTTCAGTATCTGCTGCGACCTGCTAGAAAATGTGTTGTATTTTTTTTTCTTTTCCTTAGAAGTTATTTACTAAACCATTTTTGTATTTTACAGCAATCAAAGATTGTAAGTGTAATTTCTTCTCTGCATCAAAAATACTTGGAGTTTTCCTCACACTCCTGCTGGACACAATCAATCAGGATTACAGGAGTATACCAAAGAACACAGAAAAACACAAAATAAAAATAAAAACTAGTACTACATATGAACATCAAGATCTTTGGTGATTCAGGCAGCAAAGAATTCTTGAAATAAAATCAGCTTTTACTATTTTAAGAATCTGGTGCACCTAAACAATTATAGTATCTTAGTCCTTCCAGTGCCTGAGAGGAGCAAATTATAATTTTGGTGATGCAAGTGAGGAATTGATTTATATTAATCAACAAAGTATTTTCATTAAGAGTGCTCTGTGGTAGAAAATGTGTATTTCTGTATAAAACACGAGCAGGTGGCTTAACTTTTACATAGAAGCCATTTGCCATTTACCTTTGCTGTCAGCATTTCTTTTATTCAGCATTTATTTTATTTTACAGCTTTAGGAGCATTCCAGATAAATGCTCATGGAAGCATGAGGAAACATAGTGGCAGAGATGTTTTATCACTGAAAACTTTGTGTGTTAATCTCCTAACATTTTTTTTAAAGGGAACCCAAACACAGTTTCTGTCAGCCTCCAACTGTCAGAGCAACTATGAGATTCAAGGCTTTTCCGTACTAAGGCATGCCTGAAAGTAGCTTGAGTGCTTGATGTAGAACCTGGCAAAAAAAAAAAACCAATATTGAGTCCTAGAAATGCAGAGAGGTTGGTATGAATCTCTCTGCTGTTGACAGATCAGGCTTAGGTGGCTGACTTTTAAAAGGAATTTGTTCTTCTCATCTCATCACACCTATTTCTACTTTTCAGGTTATTTTCCTGGTAGATTACATTTCTGAGATGTTCTGTTGTTTCAAAAACATGGAAAATAAAATCTCCATATTTCATCCACCTTATGGTTGTTTTTTGATATCTTGTAATTCAGAGAACTTTCATCTTTATGAAAAAGAGCTACCTACTTCTATTTCATTTTATTTTATTGTCTGGTTGATTTTTTGGTTTGCCTGGATATTTAGCTGAATTATCTGGTGGTGTTGGCTCCTTTGTGGAATCTCAAAAGCTCAAAATCATGTTTTGAAATGTTATTCATGCAAAGGAATTGTAGAAATACAAACAAACACAAATAATTATCCCAAGCCTGGGGAATACTAGAAAGTTTTCATCTTTTGTATTTGGTGTAAGTGAATTGTGTAAGCCTCTTGTATGTAACTTAAATAGATAGTTTTAAACATGGTGATTTTCTTTGCTGAACTAGTAAGCTTCTGCATCCTGTAAGGATCCAATATGTATGGAAAACAGAAATATGTAATTTTAAAAGCTGACAGAAAAGATATTATTGAGGTCATATAAAGTGATAGAAATTAACTTACTCCAGGGATAAATGAAAAACAACTAGGTCTTTATTTCTAGATATCGGAGAAGGCTTTTCGCAACAATTTTAGGAGACTTCACTACCTTGGACTAAAAATATTTTAAAAGAAAGTAGGTGGTTTGACATAGAGTAACAAGCAGCCAGTTTGGTCTAAAAAAACAATCCCAATTAATTATTTAATTTCCCTCAATAAGAGAAGCAGAGAAATATTTTCTTGTATTGTGTTGTCCCATTTGCATCTTCGGCATAATGGCATTTAAAGCCTCATTATGTTTTTAAAGTGAAAAATGTTGTCTTAAGATGTACGAGCATGACAGAACAACTCTGTGTGATTTTCCTTTGAAGTTCTAAAAAAAATTCTTCTCATCACATTGTGCGACAATTTCTTAATAAGAACATGTTGATGGAGTGGAAGCTCAATGATTTTCTGTGTGAGTGGCAAGGGTTTCCTTTGAGTTAAAAAGATTGTGAAAGTACACTGTAATGTTTATATTGATCTAGACACTATCTATAGCTGTCTTTATTACATTTTCTTATTTTGACATAATTTATTCATGACTAAATTACTCTGTGGAGTTTCAGGAAGATGAAAAAGAGGTTTTCTCGTTATTGTAAATCCCCTACAAAAGCCGACCCAAAAACATATTTTAATTCTTAAAAGCTTTACTAGTGTAAGAAGAAACTCAGAGAGGTAAAAAAAGCAATTATGACAAATATAGTTCACAAAAGACCTGCCTTAGCATAATACACAGTGTTTACTTAGGAACACATTATCAAATTACATGTTGTTTAAATGAAGTTTTATCACCACTAAATTATTTATACTTTAGTTTGAAAAGTAAATAAATGTTAAGTGACTCATACTTTTTTCTTTCTTCTGAAAAGACAAATAACTCTAGCTATCAAATGCTCTGTATCTTTTATTAACCAGATTTCAGTCTGATTTTTTTAAAATAAGGTTGCTTAAATATATTTTATACATAACCCAAAGACTCATGAAGGATCAGTTATTCATTGTTACACAGAAAAATTCAGTTTTAAATTAAAAAAAAGTAATTTGGTTATTTGGGACAAAGCTCTTCTCATTCATCTTTGTGATAACTCTCTTGGAGACAATGTAAAGCTGTAGGTCTTGGAGATGTCATGGATCATGATAGGCAGATGTTGACACTCACACTTGGCACTATGTTTGGCTGTTCATGAACAGCTATCAAACTTGCTCTTCTGTAAAACCATCCACCAGTCCAATGTGTTAAGGTGTTTTGCTGGAACAGCCTTTCTGTGAGGTTCTGGCACTTGCCAGGCTTTGTGGTTTGATCTCCATTAGATTCTTTGCTCTGCCGTGTCAGGTGTGCCTGGGGCTGAAGTGGTCTCAGGAGCAGGTCTGCTCACAAATATTGTCTCAGTGCTCTTGACTTCACAGGAGCTATGAGGATGCTTGCTGCCTTATTTAACTGCTGTCTTACCTCAGAGGATAATCTGATTTAACAGTGATTTACAGTGTCTGTTCAAGAGAGCAAAAGATTACTCAAGGTACAGCATCACAGAGGATTGAGTATTACCTTTTGAGAAGGCTACATGGATGAGATAGATTCTTCTGATACAAATTGTAGAATTTAATGTGTAATCAAATGTCTTTTGGTGTACATGCTTTCTAATTAGGGGTCTTCAAGAGTTACTCTTTTACAGACAACTTTTTTTCACAGTTACACATAATAAAAATCTGCGACAAATAGCAAAAAAAAAAAAAAATTTACAGCGCACTATCTTTCCCAAAAGGTATACTTTTTCCTTCATTACTCACTATGTATTATTTAAAACCAATTCCTGTGTTGTCAAAGATACAAGGTGAAAATTTATTTAGGGTAATTTACACTATAGCTTAACACCCTGGTGTTTTATTGACAATTTTCACATTTTCACTACAATTCTTCTTTGCTTTGGTGGACTGTGAAATTTTTCTTACTCCTATGAAATGGGGCAATATGCAATAGTCTGTTAAATGGGAGACCTTTTTCCAAGTTTAAAATTTTAAATTCAATGTTTATGCTCTTTGTATTTAAAAACAATCTTATTTATACTCTGCCACAAAAGGAATGAATGGATTTGACCATTTCACCAGTTATGGTACTCTGATTATGTGCATTCCCTCTGGTGGTACAGAAGATGAAGAAATCTAACCAGCTGTCTCAGAATGTACCCATTAACCAGAAGATCCCTTCAAAAGGTCCGAAACAAACAAAAACCAGAAGTCAAATAAGGTAAACTGCAAAGCTCCTTGTCTTGGAGTTTGTACCACTGCCTGCAGCCTAACAATTTTTCAAAAAGGTTAGCGTTTAAAATTCTAGTAAACCTTCCAAGCTGGGTTTCGGTGCTTAGTTTGTGGTTTTTTGCTTTGGAGGACTGTGGAATGAGTTTTGTGAGGTGGTTTAAATCAAACCCTTTAAAGGCAAAAAGGACATTGTAAAAGGAAAACAAAGACAAGAAAAGCAAGGAAAAAGAAACTTAACCAATCCCTATACATTACAAAGTTGACCTTGCATTAGTTTCCCTCTGGCAAAGAGGAGATACTATTTTGCTAGAAGTTTGCTTCTGATTAGCCTGGGAAGGAACTAGCTCACCCAACTCAGTTGTCTAAGAATTGTCAAGTTATAGACTGGAAATTTAGCTCCTCCTGTGGTCAGTGGAAAGGCATTGACACCAAGTAATTAATAAATTTCAAAAAGAGATGCCTGAGAGCAGTGGGTATTGTCTGGAAGAAGCCTTTGGACTGGATAAAAAGGGAGCCTATATGAGTATTATGCATAGATGATAATTTTAGATGGGGAAGGCTGAAGTACTTTCTTGGCAATTAGTCTTAATACATCCCTTGCTGCATATACAATTTTTCATGCTTAAGGTATTTATCAAGTGCTCTGTACTAGAAGTCAGCATCATTTCCCAATTCATTTACAGGAGTAATTCACAAAAACATTTAAGAATACCTAGAGGAGGGGCCATGCAGTATTTTTATTTCTGTCCTAAAGTATCTGTAGGAAGTTCACCACCTTAGCTCATGTTCAGGAATTTTAAAGGAAATTTTGTTTTCTCATTTCCTTATCAGTATGTTTGGTGTGTTCTTTTTTGGGTTTTCTTAGGTTGTTAGGTTTTTTGTTGTTGTTGTTGTTGTTTGTTTGTTTGTTTCATATGTACCTAGTGGTCTTAGAAATTATATTCTTAGATTGGGAATATCTATTTTGTGATTGATTTGGTCACAAAAGTGTTCAGATCTTTCACATCAGTTTTCCATTTTGTGAAATATAAATAATGCCTTCAAGAGTCTTTGCCACACAGAACTTTGAATACTGCCATGATTAAAAATATTTACTACTGTAGAAAATATTCATAATTTTTCATAAGGAAAACTTGAAAAAAGCACCAGTTTGAAGGTGTAGTAAATCAACAAAACTCCATAAATGATATAGTGGTACATACTGTTTGTTTATTAAGAGCAATACGAGGTTGAGTTGAATTGCGTTTGTATTGAGTGTTACAGTTGGTAGAAAGGAACAGCTTTTGGATACACAGGTGTCTTCTTGATCCTATTATGTACAGTACCAGTGCAGCTATTTGTGAAAACAATTGACTCAAATTATAATACTTAGACCTTCTGGAGTTAATTTTGTGTTCAATTACCTGTGCTTGTACAGCTTTAGGTGTGTCTTAATGCCAATTGTAAACAAATTTTACAGAATAGATTTAGTTGGCAAATTTGGAACTTAAAACACAGTGAAAGGCATTGCCAAGGGGCTGAGTAATGCCACCTTTTAGATTAGCTATAGTGTCATATGAGTGATACACCTACGTTTAACTCTGGTGATGTGGGTTGCCTTGCCTTGCCTTGCCTAGGGAACAAATTCCCCCCCAGCCACTCAGTCACTATTCCCTCTGTGGGAGTGGGTGAGAAAATCATGAGAATACTGGTAGGCTGAAATAAAGACAGGGTTACTGTCATGGGGAATATTAATTTTCTTGCAAATTAAAGTATATTCAGGTAGTAAGGAACAAAACAAAGTATTAAACCAACATTTTTCACCTCTTTACCCCATACACAACTTCACTCTTGGATCCTGTACCTTCCTTACCATCACCCGGCAAGCAGCACAGGAGAATGGGGAATTGGGGGTTGTGGTCAGTCCCTAAAATGGCTCCTCTCTGCCACTCCTTCCTCTTCACAGTTCTCCTCTCTTCCAGCAAGGATCCTTCTCATGGGCTGTAGTTCCTTCAGGATAAACCAGCAGCTTTTTAGGCATTTCTGCTGGCTGAAGGAGAATGTCTACTCTATTGCCTGGACCATATCTCCTCACTACCTTCTTTTCTCACCTTGGTATTCATAAAATTTTCAGACTTTTTCCTTCTCTCACTACTCTGTTGTCCAGTATTTTGCTCTTTCATGAGCATGCCTCCCCCAGGCACAGCTCAGCTGTGTCCTGTGGTGGCTCCATTTGGAGGCAGCTGGAACTGCATTTGTCTGAAATGAGATAGCTCTCTGCTACCAAAACCTTGTTGTTTAGACCCAACTGTCCATAGAAAAAAATAATGCCATGCATACCTAGCCTAAGTATTGAGAATGTTCTGACTGAATATTTCCATGAAATCTCCTTGGAGAGATTGGATTTTTCCTGGCATGAAAAAAAATTTGAAGATGAGGTTGAAACAAAGACAGTGTGTTTCCCAGAGCATTTGATGTATGAATTGATAATTTGGTCCTGTTGAATTTTCAGGCTAGCAAATTACTGGTTAATCAAAGATGTAAATTTAGGAGGGAGAGAAGGCAGGTTTTGCAATCATACACAGGGCTTTTTTTCTGGTTTAGATAGTTATGTCTGTGTATGCAAAGAATGAAAGTCTCTGATCCCTGTAAGTAATTTTTCAGTCCATTGCTGGAAAAAATGTTGAAGTAATTGCAGTTTCAGTAATAGTCAATGAGTATTTGTAATTGCAATTTCTGTGATGACTACATAGAACCATATATTAACCAGTATGTAGAACAATATCCATATTTGCCTGATCATATTTTTAAGAAATTTTAGAGAGCTGCTTTCTCTTTAAAGTCTCTGTAAAGTCTCTGCCACATGGAATATATCCATCCCTGCCCAACCCATCTCCCACACCCCCCTCAAAAAAAGCATTAAAAAACCCCAGTTTATATGACAATATAAAAAAGGCATAACTTCCATTCATTAACCTGACTGGGCTTTGACAATTGTAGTCCTTTTAGCTATTATCTTTTCCAGAAAGAAATTTTCAAATTGAACATTTCATAACATTGTGTTACTCGATTGCATTGCACTATTTTTCCTTTTTTTTATAATTCACGAAAAAGCGTAAAAAGACATCCTTTATAAAAAGGATTGTTCATGAATCTAATAGTGAAAGAAGAAGCCAATATCTGTTATTTGTTTCAAAGACAAAAGAAAATACCTGTCCTTGGCCTTGACTGTGTCTCTGAAAGGGAGGCTATCCTGATCATGTATATTTAAAGTGAGTGACTTGTACACAGTTGACATTTATAATGGTATGTCTTGAAAACACTCACCTTTTATAAACTGACTTGGTCCAAGATTATAATGAAAGCAATAACATGATTAGACTTGGTATTAACTCAACAGTGATATTACCTTAGAAATGCTTTAATTGTCAATGGTATAGGAAACCTTTGTTCAAATCTTAAAATATCTCCACGCCATGTTGCAAGACTGTGTAATTTAAGGCACTAACCAAACATAGTCCTTGTAAAGTATAAATTGCATTTGAATGCAGACTGTTCTCCAAGTTTTGTGGGCTGTTTTTTTTAATTCATCCTTTGTGCAAGTTATTTCAGAGGGACAACCAGATGAATTGAAAAAACAATAGAGTGAGACATGGAAAACAATCAAGGTATTTTCCCTTTCCTAGCTAACCTTTCTAAAATCATGCTTGATCTTCAGAAACAAAATGAAAAGTGTTCTCTTCTATTAATACTGAGAAAATACTTCCCTTGATGTACAAGAAGCAACAATAGATTTTAAATAACATTGTGCATAGAAGAATTCTCTGTGGGGAAACTTTCATTTCTTCTTGAAAGTAGCTGGTATATTATCTCCTGAATAAGTGTTATGTCTAAGTAAGTAATCCATGCACATGCACAGTGTTTTAAGAAGGTGTGAGTTAGTCCACTTGCAAAACAGAAAGAGGACATTTGAGGCCCAAATTCAGGTAGCTTAATATGAGGCACTTAACCGAGACAGGTGAAACACGAGTGCAGATGTGCCAAGTGGAGTCCAATAGAAATCTGAACTGGCTTACTGAGATCCCTACTTGTCATTGCTGACTCTTCAGGAACACTGGGCATTTTTAAAGGCTCTACTTAGATGCTTTTTATTCCAGTGTCTTTTGGCTTTTGCTAGCAGTGACAGGAATAGGATGAACAACGCTTTTTCTTTCCCCCTAATCATGTGAAATTGTCAACATAAAAACAAAGCTAACAATAACTGTGTTTGAGTTATCTCAAGGAAGCAAGCCTGAGAGCTGTGTCTCTAAAACCACTTTAGTGAAAGGTTAATGCTCGTTAGTGTGGAGTCAACAGCACTCTGATAAACCTCATAGTTTAAACTAAATGACAGAAAAAGAGCTAGTAGTACACAAGTGAGCATTACAATAAAATGTGATGCATTGGATTTATAAAAATAAGAGCAACTGGCTTTAGAAAACTGGATAATGCTTGCATTTGATATATTACAAGCAGAGTTTTAGCTGCATTTCTTCTTGCAGTCTCGTATGTAACATTTCTTTTGCTAAAATGATATGATAAACCGGATATCATTGGTTAAGATCAATATGGGACCTGGGTGGATGAAGATCAGAAAATGGACACATTGGCTCACAGCAGCCTACCAAAGGGTGGTGGGTTTGGAGAAGGGAAAGAAGAGATAGCCTGTGGTACACTTTCTCATTTCTTAGGAGTGCATGACTGGTTTGGCAAGTGTAGGTTATTTGGCAAATCTGCTCCAGCAGTGATTTAAAGAAAGACGAACCTTAGGAAGAATGAAGCAAATGTTTTCTACATGGAAAAAGGTATTAATTTAAAGTATGGATGAGCAGACGCCTACGTTTTTCTAATCCACATGACAGCCTTTTTCCAGGCAATTATTGGGATCTGAACCCCAGATCGAAACCATCTTTTAGATTGAAGCAAGCCAGCCTTAATCTAGCTAATCAGCATGATAACATTTTTTTTAATACTTCACTAACAGTCTAAAAGCACAGTAATTGCTTTTGGAGGATAAACATGGAATAGAGAATGAAAATTAGTAATACTCTGAGAAATAGAAAGATCGGAACAGTCTGAAGTTAAAATTAGTTCTGGATTTCCACTTAGGACAGCTCAAGTTTCATTCCTCCTTTAATATTTCAGGACTACAATTGATTAAATGATAAAATTCTAATTCATGAGTAAGAGGTTCTTTTTTTTCATAGCTCCTTCTCTGTAGCCCATTAAGGAAATTCTAATTAAAAAAAAAGTTGTTTCATGAGCTGGAAAGGGATCATGAAAAGTAGATGCTAAGAAACAGGGATAAAGATATAACAAAGCTGTTGCTTTGGTAGATTGGATCAAATCTCACACACATCTATCTGTTCATGAGCAGAAGTTAAGTGTCTATTCCAACTCCTGAAATAATCAATAATAAAAAATATTGCAGTCAACTCTCTGTAATAACCTTAGGCATTTCAGACCAGGAGGACATATAAGAGAACTCTAAAGATTTTTAAACACGTTGAAAGTAAAATAGAAAAATTGATTATGGTTTTCATTATTTTTGTGTCCAGGTTACTATAATTGCTGACAGTAGAAGACACTTGTATGCTTCATTTGAACAGTACATTTACTTGAAATAACAGTTTTGAATATGACAGTATTATATTTGGATTAATACTTGAGGTCTGTGGATAACTTTTCTCTTAAAAATTACAAGAACTTGAATATTTTCCATGGAATCCTCTTTAGCTTTTAGGGAACTCCCACAAACTATTATTGCATTTTTATGGTTCAGCTCATTTGGTTTCTTTCACGAGGAATACTGTGTCCAGGACTACAAATTCTTACTTTAGGTACTTATTCTCACATTTTTGTTCTTTATTTGAATGAATTTTTAGAGCTGAAAGCATGTGAAGACTTGCTTTCTCTACAGAAGGTAACAGCATGCCAAATATTGTCTGACTTTCCTATTTTAATGTATGATAACACAAAGTGGTATACAACAGAACTCTAATTCAAAACTTAGTGTGATATTTAATTATTTTTTCTCCCATAAGATGTGTGTAGAACAGTGTAAGAGTTAAAGACAGAGGAGGCCTCGTGGGACAGTTTGAGGAGTGAGAAGCATTAAAATGTCAGTGTATGACAAGTATTTTGGTGCTGCATTCCTTCAAAGCTGAGGATTAGCTGGGCTTTCAATTGTTTTCATTTCCTTGTTGTTGTAGTGGAACTCTAATTGGTTTCTGTGGGCCGAGTACTTCATCCTCTCTTTTGCAACAGCTCTGCCTCGCTCATGTACAGGTGATGTACCTATTAATATAAAAGGAAATGTAAACGCACTCCAAAAGCCTTTTTAATACATACTTCAATAACAAAAGCCAAATGCTACACGTCATTCATTCCTTCTCTGTATATATTTATATATTTTATAAATACATCAAAAGTATTTCTTTGTATACCTCTGTATATCTCACAGTAACAGCAATTGGCAACTAGCCATTGTTTTCGTGCAGTAAACCTGTCCATAAACTTAAGTGTTTCTGGATGGTGTAAGTCACTACTCCTGTGATTAAAATAAGTTAATTTTAATTGGATCACCTCAAATCACTGACTCACTGTAGCACTTTGTGAATTGGGAGATCCTTTTAAAAAATATTGATGTGAGTTCTATCCTCTGGAAATGAAATCCAAAACACATTTCCCTCTGATGTCAAGATATTCCATTTTCATGGCTACAGAAGAGTGTATATACATGAATGTGCACATTTATATTTTTAGATGTTTATATTCATTGCTTTCTATATGAATTGATTTTAAATTTAGTCAGTGAAAAAAAGTAGAGAGTACATAATCATTTGTAGAATGCTCAAACCCCAAAATAGTATACTTTCGTTCAAAGTAAAACTTATTTGGTTGACTGGTTAATTTAAGCACTCTAAGAGTGCCCCTATTTAACCAGCATGGTTTTTTAAAAAAAAAAACCAAAACACAAAAACACTAAAAAAAACCACCAAAAAACAACAACCAACCAAACAAAAAACCCACAAACAAACAAACAAAACACAAAAACAACCCCACTAAAATTTGGTGTGTGTTTAATACAGGAAAATGTATGGTAAATCAGAGTAATCAGACATTTGCAAAATCTAAGTGTATCACTTACACCCCCTCCTGCTGAGACTTATTCTGTGTGTTCAGATGCTTTGTTAAAAGCAGTTAATTTCCTACCTTAATCTTGCAAGATTGTTCCAGAAACAAATTAATGTCAGTGATTCATTTCTTGGTGTTTTTTTTCTTCAGTAGTATTTACTTGTTATTTCTACTTACTACATCAAGTTGCATTTCCATAGCAATTTCTCAACTCCTTTTGCTTTAGTGGTTTTAAATTCTACATAGACTTTATGCACCTCTCCCACTGGAATGTCTGTTCCTGTTCTCTGTAGTTCCTTTCAAGAAAAAGATGATAACACCACTGATCTCCAGTTCCAATAAGCTAGAATAGAAAATAAAACATTTCCTTTGTATTCTGAGGTGCTTTTGTTACTGGAGTCTAAGTTTGCATTGGAGAACACATAATCAATTTGCCTCTGTTGAAAAGTATTTTTCAACATCTGGACTAATAAAGTTCTCAGCTTTCACTAAATGTTAATGTTTAGAATTATTTTTCTCCACATGTATTTTTCAAATGGAACTTGTTGTGGTCCAGAGGTTTAACTTTCCTTATAATAATTTCCTTTTCTGTTACAATAAAGTAATCTGTGGTTTTTGTTACCTATTTACAAGGATAGTACAAAATATTAATCCCTAGTCTGCTCCAAATAGGAAATATTAAGCTATTTCTACACAGAATTTCCTTTTCTTGGGCTATACCATTATTGTTGACTCAAATGACCAAAATATATTTATCTTCCAAATATAGCTGTTTTCATATGTTTCCTCATAGGACCTTTCCCTGTCCCACCTTCTGGTTTCTTCTCTCTGATTAGGATTTCCAGCGGCTCTCACATCCTAAGAGGAATTAATAAGAGCCACCTGCCACTGTGACTCATTTAAAATGTCTCTGCACAGTCTAAGACAAGAGATAATAAATATATCCAGGCCATGGGGGATCAGAAGAGAGCCACAGACAGTATTGGTCAGCATGATGGGCAGTGGTCTCAGCATGAAGGCAACCTCACCTTATGCTCCATTATTCCTCTGTGTAAAGGCTTAGCAAATGTCACAATCCCATAAGCAGTTTGTGGCAGGTACCACATGCTGCTGTAAGTCTGCACATAACAACCACAGAGGTAGTTTTTAACCAATATGTTTGATACTCATCCCAAACATTTCTGAACAGGTTTTTTCTACCAAAAAAATTACAACATTTATTAAAAAAAAAAAGACTTTTTTATCCTTGGAGGAGCATGAATATGTTTCTCTTTCCGGTAGTTTTGAATTATTAATTAATTCAGTCATACTTCTAGCTCTAAGGAACCCTAGCTGAAGTTACTTACTTAAACTACTATTCCTTCTGTATTTTATGCACTTTTTTATGGAAAGGTGTATTTTACCTTTTCCTTAGTAACATTTTCTCTTTGATGATAGTATTTTACCCTTTAAATATACAATTTTTATTTGTTTTAGTCTAGCATGCAGTTAAAGACCATACAAACACAGTGCATATAGCTCTGTCAAACCCTTATGTACAGAAGGGCATGGCAAAGTTGTCTTTGCATATGCACAGCACATGTCTGAAAGAGTAATTTCATACATGGCAAAGAATGTGTTCTTGTCATGTTGGCTCATGTTTGCTCTTCTCTTTTTTGTTTATTTTAAGCTGAAAAAAGATCACACATTCTTCAGAGAGTCAAGGTAATGCAGTGAATCTGATTTTGTTATATTCCCAAAAATAATAATAAAACCCCTATAACTATTTTTTAACAATAATGAATTAAAGAAACCCCAAAACCCAGCTCCTAACCAAAAACCCACAATAATTGGAAAACACTACTGAGAAAACGGAATACTGCTGTGCAAGAGGAAAAGGTTTTTTCTTTAAATAAAATACATTAAATAATATGTAATGTTTTCTTAAGTATTAGATCTTATGTTTTAGCAGATTTGTTAGGAGACTTCTTCTTTTTGTAGCTTATTTCTTCTAAAGTATTGAAAACATTTATATTGAAAATTTTCTTTCCCAATTCTCTTGGACTTAGAAACAAACTTGAAGAATAAAAATCTGAAATAGAGCAATGAGGTATCTTCAACCTGAATTTACAGAATGTAGACCATTGAGCAAAGTCACTGCCATTGAAGGCAATAGTTCTTAAGTTCAAAACATTTCCTACTTCTCCATATCAACCTCCAGAGAACAAGGATTCAAAAACCAGCATCAGATTCATCTCAGTTGCACTGTGGAATGACATGAACCATCATCATTTTTTGCTGTAATTTTTGTGAACATTACACTCCTATAAAAATTCTGCCAACTTTGCTTAGATTAAAAAATTGACTTGGCAATAGCTGCAAATTAAATAGTGTGGTATGACAGAGGGAGTGACGAGTTGTATGGAAGGGCAAAAGATATATCCTAGTAAGCCGGCTCATATAGTAGATAAAACTCTCTTTCTCCCCAATTTGAGTGCTAGGAATGTTATTAGTCTTAGAAGCATTATCTGTCCTTTGTAAGGTCTGTCTGACTGTAAAGGAGATGCTGGTTTTATTCTGCTTTACTCAAGCAATCATTTTCTACTTTCTCTTCTTCTTTAGGATGTCACTCATCATTTGGAAATGATCAGAAGCTTTTCTTGCTGCCAACCCAACCCAGCAGAACACTCTTAGAACTTTTCTCTGTGTCTCTGGAGAGCTAGCAGATAATTTGGGTTTTTCAAGTATATTGATGCAAGGACTGAGTGCAGGTGTTCATTCATTTGGCCCATTTCCTTTCATACTGATATCTGAAAAGGTGTTTGCCCTTTGGGAAAATGTCTTTTTCAACTGGCCATAAAAGACATTTCAGGTTAAATGTTATTTTACACCCTAGGTGTCTTTGTTCCCAGCCTGTGGTAAGAGGGACATGTTATCAGAAAGACATTTTATGGTATTTTCCTACTTCATTAAATATTCTTGAGGAAGATACTATTTGTTTGAAGCTTCAGCTTGTCAGAGGGGTCCAGTGTAAATGACATGTTGGAAGGGTCTCAAGTAGCAGAAAAAGGTGGACAGAAAAGATCCCAAAGCTATTTTATATGCGAAGTCAAATGGTTGTGACTGAGATGCAATTAAAGAGCAATTGTATCATTTGCAACCAGAACTTCTTAGAAGGTTTTTGTCACCAATCCATGGCTTTAGAGTAAGTTTTCTTCTCCTGAAATGGTTTATAAGCTGTCAAAATCTATAATCAACCAGCTCATCTAGGTTTATGGCAAAATTAAAAAGCCCTGGGGATTTTCTTATGGGTAAAATATTCTGTCTCACTTTTGATCACGTCCCAGAATGTACTGTGACCTCTTAAGTTTTGACAAGACTGCTTCTACTTTGTCATTTTGTGGAATTATAATTGACTTTTCAACCCAACCACCATAAATTTAGTTGGGGGGCAAGTTTCAGTCTACAAGCTTAGTTTCACTGAAGCATATGGAGTCCTGCATGGTCTCACTAGAGTAGGCAGATGCCAGAGTTTTAGCTGTAAGGCAGAGTTTTCTGTATTTGGGAGATTGCATCCTTACCACTTGAATGTGATGCCCAGAAAATAATTGTAGAATTAGTTTGTTATCCCCAGGGTATTTGAAATTTTAACACACATTTTTTCATACCATCCTTCTGTGTGCATGTATACTCTTCAATAAATACACATGTACATTCATATAAATGTACCTAGCTACATATAGAAATTGCCTCAAGGGAAGCACTGTTTACTCTTTTCTTTTTTATCTTCTCATTACTAATAGATGTAGCTTTAAAGTATCATGTTCAGAAAAATGACCAAATAAAGTCAAAACCAGTTTAAATATTTGTCCATTAAAAGAAATACTTACACTGTATTTACTTTCTATGAACATTAATCCCTTTGATTTCCTGTACTTACACTGACTCTCTTGCTATGCCAAATAAACACCTCTCAAAAAAGACAAGGCAAATGCAGTTTGAAAAGGGCAAGGCACACAGACTGAGCAAAGATGGTGTCTAAATACCTGCTCTTGTGACACATCCGGTATGATGAGACTACATTTACTTTTGGGCTTAACATTAGCATGATCCTCAGGGATGTCTTTACAGAAATCTGCCTCTGACTTGTCCTGGTTGGATATTTGTACTTGGGTGAAGAGTAATTCCTCCCCACAGATGAGTAAGAGAGTAACTGAGACAACTGCTTGTAGATAGCAGCTTTGTTCCTCTGCCAGCTCTTGATGGTTACTCATCCCTGTGTAATTGTTCCTAGTGTTTCAGGAAGAGCCTGTTAATCCCTATAGGTTGTGTAAAGTGATTCCCTGTGGATGATCTAATTGAAGCAATTAAGGTGGGTTTATTATCACTGTTTAGTAACTGGACCCATATTCTCCTGTTGTACTCTGAGATGGAAACAAATGCTGGCCAGGAAGAGTGATGGCTATTTCCTCTTTACAAGTGTGCAGAGAATTAAGTGGTGTGAAAGCTAAACTGATAATCAAGTGGGTGAGGCAGGGGTTAATTTGCAATTAAAAAGTTTTCCAGTTTATTAGATGGTTCTCTTTTAATTTAATTTCTTTTGAAGGTCAGTTTTTGCCTTGATTATCTCTTTATTTTATCTGTTAAAAACAATGGCTCTGATAAAAGGTTTTCCTGAAACCCGAACAGAGCACAGGGAACACCTAAGGGAGCACATTAGCATGTAAAAGTGAGAGATTCATCTCCAAGGTGACTAATTTCATGAAGTCCTGTAGCTTCAACAAAAGTCAGTGATAACTGGGCCTGTGCTGGCTACTGTGGCGCTGCCCATGGCCTGCTGCCTTGGAGGGACTGCTGGCATAAAACTCTGGACATCTTGGTGCCACTTGCTCTTTTAAACTCTGTCATTACTGTTTTGTGATGTTAACTACCAGCTATATTGAGTGGGTTTCTGAAGGTTTGCTTTTTATCCAGTAAGAATATATCCGTGATAGTACACACTTCTTGTCTTACTCTTTTGTTTTTCCATCTTCTTTTTTTGGGGGGGGTGAACTCTGAGCTACAAAATGCAAATCTAGGTAGCAGACCCATTTCTGCTGGCTTCTTGAAGCTTACTGGCCTTTAGTTAACATAATTTTAGCAGATATTTCTCAGATTGCCACACCTTTCAGACTGCATTGTCTCTCTAGAAAATTTTCAAATGAGGCATGAATAATATATCAGTAAGAGTCAGTACGAACAGGAGTTTCCCTTTCTACTCCTTTTGTCAAAATCAGCAGCTTAGACTGTCACACAAAAGTTTTGGGAGGATTATGTCTAATACCTGCACAAAATTCTTAAATGTAGTCTTTAGCCTAATGTATACAGAATGTTTTAGATTTTAAACTATTTTGAAGGCTTTGCAATTTTTGATAGGCTCCAATGCATTTCTGATGCGCTTTTTAATCTCAAAATGCTATTGAAAACAATCTCATTATAGCTTGTTCAACTAACTGCAGAGTCTCTTGGCTTCTGAGTAACCAAAAACTACTATTCAAAGCATGACCCCAAAATAAAACACACCTGTATTCAGGGTCATGTTTCCAGGGTCTTTATTTCTTCAGGGATTATTTTCATTTGAAAAACTACAAAAAAACATAAAACCAAAAATAACCAAAAAAGCCCTAAAAACAAAACAAAACAAAATTAAAAATTTGAATTGACTTAGCCTTGTACTGATTTGGATAGGAGTTTTTTTTCCTTTTTCCTCAGCTTAATGGAAAGAATTTGTCAACATCCTTATCTGCAGTTACGTAAATGTAAATCATGAATAGCTGAGCTACTGTTAGGGACGTTATTCTGTATTAACTTCCTGAAGTCCAGGGACAGAACTTGGCCTCTAACTGGATTTTTTTGCACTCTCAAAGACCTTCAAACTACAGGGGAAATTGCTAGTCTGAAACAATTAAAATGACACAGCTCATTAATGTTTTAAGTCAAGTGCTATGACATCAGTTCTCTAGATTTATCTGGGAAAAAACCAAGATACTGAATCAGGATTGTGAAAAAGATGTGCAATTTTCTCTTTTAAGCTGTTAGAATGCACACAGTTGGATTATTTTCTTAAATCTCTGTCTGAACCCCCCTCAGAACTGCAGCTAGGGACAAAAAGTAAAATAAATTAAAAATACTGTAAACAACTGCTGCTCCTGTTGCTCTCTGAAACTGTAGGTGTGAAAGGAGGGGAACAGCAAAATATCTGTAGCTGTACTATTTTTGAAACTGTGGGACCTTGAAAAGCAGCCTGGCTGTATCTCCCAAAACACTTGTGTGCACACCAGAGTGGGGGTGTTTGTGCTGGATATCAGGCTTCACCAATCACCAGTATTCACTTCCCTCACTCTTAATGGTGGCAGCAAACCAGAGCTGATTTTGATAAGAGTTTTTCAGTGGTATTGAGAAGGAGATTTTTACCTTAATGGTGAGGTTTTTAAATTCTAAAGGGATTTGACTGCTCTTGTATTGCCTAGCCAACCATTCAGACAGGAGATATGCACTATGCTAGGATGCAAATCTTGGTTTCCATTTTCTTCGTAGACTTATGTTCATGAGTTTTCATTAAAATGGCTTTCATTTTCTTTCTTAAAAAAATAAACTTGAAATATGTTTTTTTTCCCCGATAATTCAGTTAAGCGGTCTTATAAAAGTCAAAATCTTGTTCATACTGATGATTTTGGCCTTATTTTCTGCATATTATCATATGAAAACAAGATCAGCACAACTGTCAATCTTGCATTCATTTGAAGTATTCAATAAAACATGCATGTTGTGCAAACTGCAAGTTTTAGAATGTAATTTTAAGAGCTGTGTAACATTATATAATACAGATACTGCCTTCTAAAATTTTTGAATATCTATTGCAAAACATTACTTAGGAAAAAACCCTTAGTGTTTCATGGAAATACTCCCAACATGATTTCCGTTTTGACCATTAAAAAAAAAAAAAAAGCTTAGACTGTCAAATCTACTGTAAATCTGCTGTTACTTAATTTAACTAAAACAGTGTGTTCTGTTAAATATTATAAATAGTATAAAAACAATTCTGTATGTGTTGCTTTTCTGGTTAAAGCGATGATGAACATTTGTAATGATGTTGGAATGGAGAAACTTTGTCTTTCCTGTAATATACAGTTCTAAAAACTTAATCTAACATAGTCAAATCAGTTTTTTAACTGCACTGAATCTGCATTGTCCTAGCCAAACAGTGCTTATCCAGGGTTCAGACTGAAGTCATTTTTCGATTCAATTTTCCCTGTCATATTGAATGACTCCATACAGCTTCTGTGTGCTGTTAATAGCTTTCATGTGCTGAGCAGCCATTTCAGGAATAGATACTTTCCTCTCTTTCAAGGCAGAATTTCTGAACTAAAAGACCCCAACACAACAAAACAAAATAAATGAAAACAAAACAGTTTAGAATGGGAAGGTATAATATTATATAAGAAGCAGAAGCAGAGTAAGAAATTGTTTTGAAAACCTTCTTTGAACAATGGATTCAGATGAAGCAGAGAATTGGTGTGAAATTTTGATTGCAAAGTTTAAGTTTTATGCATCCTGTGTATAAATAAACTTTCCAAAAAGTTGTGACTCTATTAAAAGGTTGCAGACAGTTTGTTACCCTTACACTGCTTCTTCATTACTTTCTTTTCAAGTTTCCTTACCTGAGTTTGGACATTCAGATGTGAGCTAAATGACCCAATCCATGTGAAGAAGTAGGTGCCTACCAACCACAATTCGTCTCATTTTGAGGTCACTCAGGCAGATCACAGAAGTCATGCTCCTGACATAAGTGTAAAGAAGACAAACTTGCTAGCTTGAATTGAAATGCAACTTCTAGACATTTAAAAAGTGTATGAGACTATTCTTTTAATTGTAGGTACTTATGAAGTATGTATGAAATTTGTATTTCAAGAATTTGTTAACTACTGAGTGGTCTTTATTGGCCTTTGTGGGTCACATGGAGTATCTTGAATTTTGAAGGTATTTTAAAGTATCAACATGATGTACAGCTGAAAAAAAAAACCCCAAAACTGAAATCACTAGAAAGAATGCTGTTAATTGAATATATTGTATAAGTTAAATTTAGAAGTCCTCAGTGCCACATACCTCATCCACAATTCTCAAGGCTGCTGTTGCCATTCTAGGCCAATAATTCTCTACATCATCATGATGGTAAAGTCATAAATATCTCATTCCATGTAGAATAATTGCTCGTTACTACTCTCTATGCAAAAATATGGTTCTACCAGACAAAGACACACAAAAGTAACACAGGTTAGCCATAGCCACCTGTCCAATTAGAGACGTTGTCACAGCTCAAGCAGATAAAACAGAGCTTCAGGTCCAGGAATACTCAGAAAAAGCACACCTGACAAGCCTCAGTTGAGAGGCTTTGCAGATTTAGTGCAAAGCTTACACCTGTTTATCACAGACAATACTGCATTACCAGGCTACACAGTTAGAGTCTCTAAAAGGGAGTAATTAAATTAAATCATGGTATATGAGTAAAAATAATTACTAATAAGTGTTTGACTATGAAAGAAGAGTGATTCATCCTGTTCATTTTTTTGTTTTACACAAATATCTGCTTACTGCATTCCACCACTTGCAACATAGTGAATTTTTATGTTATCTATTTTTATATGATTTTTTACATAACTATTTACAACGACCATAACATGTTATCTGTAACAAAGGTTCCTAAGCTTTTGGTACTACAAAGCATCAACTATGGTGCAATTTTTACTAAGGAAAATGGAATTGCTTATTTTTGTCTATTAAATAAGATTTCAGTCTTGAATATTGAGAGGCTGTACATGAAAATTGTCTTTTAAAAACCTTTACCACTAATTTTTCTATTTTGTTACTGTTTCTTTTTTAAAAATCACAGCCATCACACTGGATGTAATTCTTTCCTCATACAATCTTGATAATAGTATTGATTTCAGTGGAATTATTCTTCATTTGCCTGGTGTGAACAGAGAATCAGATTAATTCGCCAAAATTATTTTCTTGCCATATTATAGGAACTTATTACTTTTCCCTGTCAGACATAATCATGATAATTTTAGTAGGGAATAGGTTAAAATAATCCAGTTGGGCAAATTGAGTCAGCCTGCTGCTGTGTTATATAGCCCGTCTGTTCTGCCAACTTATTTTTGATGAGCTTCTTAGAAATAGCTGCTTTTATGCGAGTGACTTAGGGTAGGTTTGTGTGTAATTATGCTCTTAGTAACATTGCAAGTATAAAGAAGGAAGGAAAAAAAAAAAAGACATAGGTCTTTTATGGGACCTCTTGTAGGCTTCTGTCTCATTATGTTAACAATCTGCCTAGAGAATGGTGTCAGATTTAGAGAGCAGATGAGATTGATTTACTTTTCAGGCCCTTCTACCCAGCCTAATTATTGCGTTACAAATGGCGATTCTTTCACCCCTCTGAAGGAGCACTTTGATTAGTGTCTGCAATGCAGGTGCCAGGGCTTAATACGGTAAGTGCATGTCAACTAGTTTCTTTCATCACATAGTCAAACTGTATAAAAAAAAGCCATTGCACAGTAGGAACTGATGCATGGCTTTACCAGAGCTTATATGAACTTAAATTTGATAGGGTTAGAACAGCAACGAAATTTGCCATCTTGTTTCATTTAATTTTTCTGTTGTTATTCTTATAAACAGGAGAAAAAAGGGTAGATGTGAAATAGAAACAAAATTAGAGTGAATAGGTAGTTTGCCATTGTAGAATTTTATTTAAAATTCAGATCAGATTTCTCCCTTCTCCCTGCCCCCAAGACAAGATTGAATGGTTCTTCTCACAAATTAAGTTATAGTTTCAACATTATAGTCTCTCTTCACTGCTCGTGTACTTGATGATTTGACTTATTGAAAGGGTTTTATTATTAAGCTGATGCTCTTTTTCATTGCTTAAAGATTCATTTATAAATAGCATACTTTTTGTCAGTTGAGAATGATTACGTAAATACAGGCTTGGATCAGTAAACGGGAACACAGGATAATTAGCTCTAATTCCTTAAAAAATTTATTAATCTTCATTAATGCCAAATTCAACAGGATTCACTTCAGACACACTAGACTTGTCACTGACTTTTTATTGCAAGTTTCCAATTTATTTTGTGTGCTCTCTTATGTGCTAGAAGAACAGTTAAATCTCTTTTTTCCACTTTACACACACTAGAGCAAAAAATATTAAAGATAGCCAGTGTGACATCCTTTTGTAAATAGTTTTGCATAGCACTATATGTATTATAGATAGTACTATAAAAAAATGTGGTGGGGGGGTGCAATGGGGAAATTGTTGGAATGCTGCTATTCTGAGTGGCACATAAAGGTGAGGCCCTTGAGATCACTGAAGGGAGTGTGATGTTTCTCAAACACCTGTGTGTTTGAGTTCCTGGCTCAGAGAACACCTGCTTCTTACTCAGCTACCTCATTTCCCTTGGATCCTTATTATGAACTCTGTCAATCCTCATCCCACATTTAACCAGCGTTGCATGTTAATAGGTATCATTTACACCTCAAATGACTTTTCTGAGTTCAATTTGATACACATTCCTTTCAAATTAGGTCTGAATATATTCTGAATTATGCAAAAAATGGTGAGTCTTCTTCTTAGCTATTTGCTGTGCTATTATTTAGTGGTATTTAGTGTAATTATCAGGAAACTATATCAGTAATCATTGTAATATTCATTACTTATACAACAAATATATCCTATGCCTGTTAATAATGTCTTACAATAATTTCTAGTTTATCTTAGATTCTTTGAGTTTTAAAAAATTTACTTTCTAATTATTGATCATCACATGGAGTGTAGCTGTCAAAACTAGTGTTTGTATTATATTAAAAAAATCTTGTAATTTTAATAAAATAAATGAAAATACAGAGACAAATGTCAAGTCCAACAGGGCTAAGATCTCACAAAATATACCTGTAAATTGTTGGCTGTCAAGTAATTTATTTTAATATACCCAGGTCAAAATTTTTCCTAATTAGACTAAAACAATATGATTATACCTTCATAGCTGAATTCATTGTAGCCACCTGTGTTAATCATAATAGTCTTAACATACAGGTGTAGACTTCTTGAGATCAGAAATTAGTGATGAGTAAGAATATAAGAACTTTGAAAGCAGAACAGACATTCAACAGAAAAATCTTCACATTTTAAAATTAGGCTACCCTGGTCAAGTATTATTTGACAACAGTAATATTGACTCCAAAGTTTTTACTCAACTTTTTTGTGAAATCTATAGAAAATATATTCAATATTTTCTCCAGTGTCTAGATCTTATCAAACTGCATTTTTAAAAATTTTAGAGACTGATCATGGTCCAGAGGCTGAGTCAACACTTGAATTTTGTAAAAGTATTGTCCTTTCCACAGAAAATTTCTCTTGGAGAACCACTGGCTTTGGATTTTTCAAAAATGAGACATTAAATGGTGCCTGTTTTCAAGTTTTCTTGTAAAATCCTGCAAGGCATATGTAAGGTACCTTGCAGATTTTTGGTTTTCTTTTTAAGCTATCTTATGTTATATTCCAGAACTTTTCATAACTTCCCATTTTTTTATCCTGGGTAGAAGTTCTGGAATGCAACATAGTATTATAAAATACCTCTTGTAAATTGCATGCCTCTCATAAAGATATTAGGAAGAAATTTTTTACTGTGAGCATGGTGGGGTACTGGAACAGGTTGCCCAGAGAAGCTCTGGATACTTAAAATGTTCGAGACCAGGCTGGATGGAGCTGTGAAGCATTCTGATCTAGTGGAAGGTGTCCCTGCCCATGGCAGAAGGGTTGGAACAAGAAGAACTTTAGGGTCTCTTTTTAACCCAGCCCATTCTATAATTCTATGAATTCAAATCTTCCATAAGCATGGAAGGAATTAAATATTATGTAAACATATTAGAGGCTTTTAATCTACTTTGGTAAACTGGAATTTTAAGGAGATTACTCTGGTCTGAGCACCAAATAGTTAAAGGGCTATTTAAATGTTAATGCTATGCAAAGACCAACATTTTTCATCCAGTTTAAAAAAAAAAAAAAAACCAACCAAAACTACAAGCAAGAAAACAAGCATGTACAGTAATATAATTTAGGTACTAGCGAATAAATGCAAGCAAGACAGGAATAAATTACTACTATGATTGCTATTGGACATTAACTCTCCTATATTTTCTAGTAAAATAGTTTCTATAAATTAATCCTTTTTGTACATTTTTCTGTACTGACTCACTAAGTCACATGCAGTGTGTGATATAATTTTAGCTTTTGGGGATGGTGCGTACGCTCAGACTGTTTGAGGAATGTGTATCATATACTTGAGTGTAATTTGAAAAACAATCATAAAGGGGCAGTGCCACTCTGACATACGCATTTTGCAGCAGAATGAGTTTGAAATTTGGTTTCATAAGTTTTTAATGAAGTAGTAGACAGGAATTTTAATAGACCACACTTTCTCGCATATACTGAAAAAACCCTACAGTAAATGGGAATAGAATTTGACTGCATATTTTCAGCATTGTAGCTAACTAAATAAGAAAATCCAGCTTAATCTCCAGATTTGGGAATTTTAATTCAAACCTTTGATTCAGATTAGGCAATTACTTATTCTTTGCACTTATCTGCTCAAACTGAAGTATGAGGAGTTTCAAAGCTGCAGCAACACTTTATCATGCTTGCAACGCTAATTACGACATAGCCTTTTTCAATTGCATGAGAACACAAAGATCATCTGTGTCATCATTCCTACTTGATGCATAATTATGACCCAGTGCTTTAATTTGAATTGTCCAAAGGAAGGTTGAATTAACTTCCTTGCCAGTAAATATAACAGCTGGGATTCTGTTAGTTCCCTGCAGAGATCTCCAGGCAATATTTATCAGAAATTTCAAGTGCAAAATAAACTGTTGTGCCATAGCAGTCAGTCTTCACAGTGCTATGTGTACAGCTGTAATAAGTGGCAATATACAGTTAAACAGTGTGAATTTGATCTTGTTACACCTTTCCTATCAACATTTCATGTTCTGATGCATATTTACTTCCTAAATACAATTTTTATGGGAATGTGTAGCGCATCCTTATAGTAGAAACCAATTATGATTGGGTTTTGTTTTTTTTTTGAGCACAGAAGTTCTTTTCCAAAAGAAGTTAGTGCTGATAACAGAAGCATTGATGTTTATGTTTATAGCATTGATATTTATACTGATTTGAGTTTTTAGCCCCTTAAAAATAACCTTAGTCCAAAGGCGCTAATGTGTTTTTATGTTCATAGCTTAAGGACATCTTGAAGGTTAGCTAGGGAGCCTTGCGCTGCCTTTCCGAGGTTAGGAGGTTTGCTACAATACTCTTTCAGCTGCGCAGAGACACTTTGAAGCAATAGCAACGAATGCCGCAGCAATATTAATGACAGCAGCGGGGTCCTGCCGGGGCAGGGCGGCTGCAGGAGAGAGCTGCGGCTCCGTGCGCCAGCCCCGCTCCAGCCGGACCCATTCCAGCCGGACCCATTCCAGCCGGTACCGCTTCAGCCGGTACCGCTCCAGCCGGACCCATTCCAGCCGGTCCCGCTCCAGCCGGTCCTGCTCCAGCCGGTCCCGCTCCAACCGGACCCATTCCAGCCGGTCCCGCTCCTGCAGCGCTCCTGAACTGTTTTGTCAACAGCTCCATCTGCAGCCCGTGGGCAGCCGGGAGCCGCGCTGCCAGCGCGACACAGCTGTCCGGGAAAATTAGATTTGAAAGGCAGCACCTTAAAACACCTTTTTGCGGTTGAAATTTTGGCACTGTCAGGTTTTATATGATTTCTGAGAGTATAGCCGTAGGCTCTGTCAACGGGAACTCACTGGGAAAGAAGCAGGGAGGGAGCGAAAGGGGAAACGAGGCGTCAGTGCTGCTGAGGGCCTGCAAGCAGGCACAGAAAACTCTCCAGTCAGCTCTTTAAATATGTACACAGCAAATTAACCTGGATGTATGATATTAATTTTTTCTTCTTATTTCTTTCTGCAAATATGCTTTTATTTGCAAAGGCCAGTCCCATGCTTTTGGTGCCATGTCCCTTGTGTGACATGACTGTGAGAATAGTGTAACTCACTCTGCCAGCAGTGGAATTTCAGTGGTGTAATGGGTATGTCCAGCAGTGGAAAAGTCTGAAGGATTTCCTTCAGAGTGTGGGGCAAAAATTAGCATTTATACCCAAGGTCTGTAGTCTGACAACACTAGAGGGCTGTAGAAGTCTTTTCTAGTCACCTACAGGTGACAGGGGTTTTGATATCGCTTGGGTGTTTGTTTTTTTCTTTTTCCTGATGATTGAAAGTGATACTGCTGATGGAGGTGCTTGGGCAGGGCAGACAGTATGAATGAACGTGCTAAGCAGGTTTCAAACCAGCATTGGTTTTAAATGTCTTTCAATTATAAGAATGAAAGCAGTTAATCTATAAGTGAATATCTTTATATGTCCTGACTTTTAATAATGTAGGAATTGTCATTACTTCGTAGAATCATTCAGCATAACATTTGTCTCTTCCTCACTTTATTTCATACTTTAATTAATAGCAAGTGAATGTAGGTTTATGTTTTGGTTTTTTAAATTTGTTTGTTTGTTTGTTAGAGTGTTTTGGGTTTGTGGGCTGGAGGTGGATTGTTAGGCTCACTTTCCTGCATGGAGCTATGTCTAATTCTTCCATCTCTGTATGTAAGGTGTTAAAAGGCTGTATGTTGTCTTTAGAACACCTTCAGATATCTTTTTTGACCTATTGGTGCTCTTGACAAATTAAAATGCCATTCACAATGGACAGGAACATTAGTCAGTAGGCAACAGTCACTCCCTGGCCACAGAACACAGTACACAGAAAGCTTTCCCTTCCCCTTTTCAGTCCTCATGACAGCAATTGCTCCTAGATGTCTGTATAGATGGGTGGGACTTTGGTATGTTTTAAAGATTAACAAATTTAGATCACTTCAGATAGGTGTGGAAATGAATTCTACAGTGAAAGAGCACTCATATACCTTGTCATTATTTCCTTATCTTTCACTCAAAGGTGCTTCAGTGGTGTCTAATCTTAACTCATGGGGAGTGACTCAGTCTCTCAAAAAAGCAAGCTTCAAGTCATTTTGGGCTTTATAGGTCAAAATCATCACTTCAAACTCCACTTGAAAAACAACAGGCAGCCAGAGCAGACTTGGAGAGCAGATGTCAAATGCTCATAAAGGGATACAAAGTATATCAAGCAGAATAGCACCTTCCTATAACAGAATGTTTCCCGGTTGATTTAGTGTGAGACCCAATGTAGGGTTTATATTAGCAGCCAGATAGCTACTTGCTAAAGATATGTTTGCAAATGCTAAATTATGATAGTACATTATAGCACAGAAATATAATTATGCATTAAGAGTTTATCCTCTTAATTTTCTGTGTTACAAGGTCACGTAAGAGTGCCCTCAGAAGGGAGCAACACTGCTCAGTATACTTCAGTTTCACCTAAAAAGAAGCCACCTCTATTCAAAACTCCACTTATTGGCTTTGTTATTGCCATTGTCTCTTTGAGAAAGCATCAAGAATTGTATTATACAGCCTTGGAGATCCCAAATAAGATGTGAGAAATTCAGAAGAAGAAGAAATTGCTCCTACATATTCTTCTGATCTGAAAGTCTTCTACAAGTACTTGTGTAGTTGTAAGTTTTGTATATTAAAGTAGAACTATTTTTTCTAGAAATAATTCCCCTGGTTTCAAAGACAGTGAATTTAAAAATACCTATTCATTTTCAAACGTTATATTTTAAGATCCCTTAATAACATGCCATATGAACAATATTAATTAGTATATTCAGATTCTGATCTTAGATCAACCTTTCCTTTTAAATGCAAATATTTTTCCCCCTTCTTATCACTTTATTATTGCCATAGTTTTAATTTAATCTGTCTGGGTTTTTTTTCTGAAACTGCAACAGGTTGTTTGCTCTGCTTAGGTGGCTCAGGATGTACAAACCATGGCCAGTTTCCTGAGCACCTAGCTGGCTTGAGCTTAGCATGCTTTATAAAGTTAGTATGCTTTATAAACTCAATCAATCCAGGCCTGTATTATGTGTGAGGCCATTTTACATCATGAAGAAACTTAGATGTCTCTCAAGTAGAGAGGGGCAGCTCTTACCAACGTGTATTAACAGGACGTGACATTTTAACATTGGTGGTAAGGAATGCAGCATCCAGTCTGCTGCATCCCTTGCATGATTTCTGTAGCCACCTTGTTAATAATGGGAGGTTTTTTGTTTGTTTGGGGTTTTTTTTTGTGTGTTTTTGGGGTTTGTTTTGTTTGTTTTGGTTTTTTTTTTGGTTTTCTGCTACAGATTATAATCACATTAATTTTGTTTCAAACTAGCATAGAATAGCAAAGCTTTTGCTATTGTTTTCAATTGTCAAAATACACTGCTGGTAGGGTTTGTTATCAACTATTGCTGCCAGGAGTTCATTACAAGAGAGGTAAACAATAGGTACTTAATCTGGGTAAAGGGGGGAAAGAAATCTTACAAAGCTGGGAACAAATCAAAGTTAGCTCTATCCCAGCAATTCTTTGTATTTTCTTCCTGTTAAGAATAGACTGTCAAAGTGAACAAGCAAAGTGGGATGCTCTTTTACTGAACTTTCCAGAAAAGGACAAGTTAAAAATGTATAGCAGATTCCTACCATCACTGCAGCTAAATGGAAATTTTGGGACAGTGTAGTCCAGGTTTGAAAACTATTGCATATTTTATTTTGATTTAATGGTGTATACAGTACCTGGAATGTTTATAGGGCGTTTGGAAATCCACTAAGCTGATTAAAGAGCATCAGGTCTTATTTAACTATATTTTTGCTTGGCTTCAAGCAGGGCTTAATATCATTCTGGATGATCTTGTTGAGCTCCTTGTAACATTACTGCATTACTGATGTAATAACTTACTGGAGATAAAAAGTAATGTGATATTGGTTATTTAATTTCTTTTATTGATTTTTCTGACCTTGTAGCACTTTCCCCAGCATTGAGTATGAATAGCATGACCAAACGGCTTCATATTTGAATATAAAAATAAAGTACAAAGTAAACTTTCCAGCTTGAAGAAAATTAACCTAGAGAGCATTTGTGCTATATGAGGGAAATTGGTTTTTGTTTCTTTGCTACTTTGCATATTGAAGAATTTAATCATAATGCTTATTGTATCAGTAATGGTTCAGCTTTCTGGTGCCACATAATTTGGTAAGTGGTTGGAAACAAGGACATAATCAGGTAATTCTGATCAAACTTGGTAAACTGGTGTGAATTCCACTGTGAAGGCTGTACAATCCTGGGAAGTTGGACTGTATTTACAGATAGAAAACTACTGCTTCAGGAAAGCAGTCACTTTCACAAAGTGAAAAAAATTTGCAAAGAGTAGTACTGGATAAACAATGGAATGTGAGTTCACAAAAATGAAAGGTTTTTAAAGATGTGACTATGCAAATATTGGGTAAGACTTAGCAGATTATATTGTCCCAGCTCTTGGCATTAGTATGACTATTTCATGAATATTGTGTCCTATTCTGGTGCCATCGGTTAGGAAAACAAAACAGAAAATGTCAAAGGAGCACGAAGAAATTATTGAAAGGACTGGAACACATGCTTTGCAATAAAAAGCTGAGCTTAGTCTAAAGAAAGAAAAGAAAAGTAGACTTAGATATTTGATTAGAAGCTATAAATACCTATACCGAGAACAAGAATTTGTTAATGCTGGTCTATTAAGTCTGTAGGCAGGAAATGTTGACGTGTAATGTCTAAAAGCAGAATATAGACCAAATTAAACTAAAAATAAGGTGGATATTTTAACTAATCCTGGAAACTATTTTCTGATGCAATTGATAGATTTTTCTGTCACTGGAAATAAAAATATGACCTTTATTCATTTTCTTCCTTTAAAGATATAGTCTATGTCAAGCAAAAAATATTGAATTTGAAGCAGAAATAATTGAAGTGCAGTATCTATAATATACAGGAAGTCAAATAACCACAATATTTCCTCTCTTTAGAAGTGCATTAACCTAAAATAGAAAGCATGCACACTTTTTGTTTCTTTTCATTTCCTTTCTATTTCCTAGCTGTTAAACTACATGCCAATTTGTTGTCTGCTCCTGAAAATACTGTGTGTGTAGAGAGCTTCTACTTATGTCAATAAGATTAGGGGATCTTAAGGTCATACCCTTCATATAAAATATAATTTATTTGGATATTGGCTACCTTCCAGCTGAAACCATAACTAATTCTACTTACCTGAAAGCATACCAATTTTTTTTCTTATTTCAAGTCAAGAATGTATAGCATTGCACAGGTGACCAAGTGTATTATGGGAGAAGTTTCTCTTTCTATAGAGGATTTAATACTACCTTTCCCCAGAGGCAAAATGCCAGATTGATTTGATGGACCAGTTTACCATAGCAAATTGCATATTCTAGAAGCACTTTTGACCAAGAGTTACTGTCTGTAGTGTACCATCTGTTAAAAGTCTGATATCTCTAAATTTAGATGATCGGTGCAGTCAATTTGGATAGTAAATTATTCATTTAGACACTGTAGTGGACACTTCACCACATGAAAGCCTGCTTCTGCTTCTTCTGAAATTTTAGTTAAGTAGGATAGAAAACTGGTGGATAAAAGCAAATTTATTTTTCAGTACTTGGAACTGATACAATTACCTCCATCCACAGAAAACCACATATCAGTGGAACTACACTTATAGTACAAATACACTAATTTGACACTCGGCACCATAAGTTATGAAGAATTAACTCAGGCCCTGCAAACCTTTACATTACTTTGGGTAGACAGTTTGTAGGACATAACACCAAACCATGTATGTCTTTAAAATGCTCTGTCCTGAAAATGGGAGAAAGCAGCACATAATGTGCAACTGCCTGTTTTTAAATTTTGCTTTCCTATTACCTCTTTGTCCTTGTATTCAGTGGGTATTGTGTAACTCCTTTGAGAGCAATGGCTAGTGACAAGCCTGACTTCCTGGTTAAGCCCTGTAAGTTGACAGCATGTCTAGGCTAGACTGGTGCTAGGCCAGTAGTTTGTGGCTGCCCAGTGGGCCAGAAAATAAAAATTGTAGGTGTCTAATAGGCTTGCTATTAAAACTGAAGTTTTCTTGATTGTAGGATTTAAAGACAACCCACTCCTAAAATCCTAACCCCAAATTTAAATGACAGCTGCAGACTGAGCTAACGAGTTAGTAGTGATAGGAAAAGGGGTACAGGATTTAAGCTGAAAGAGAGTAGGCTTAGGTTAGATATTAGACAGAAATTCTTTACTGAGAGGGTGCTAAGGCTCTGGAACAGGTTGTCCAGAAAAGTTATAGATGCCCCATCCCTGGAGTTCTGATCAGCCTGGTCTAGTGGAAAAAGATGTCCCTGCCCATGGCTGGGGGACCAGAACAAAGTGATTTGTAAGCTTCCTCCTGACCCAAAGAACCCTCTGATTCTCACAGGTATTATGAGTCTGACTGGTAACATTTTCTTCTATCAGTTGGTTTTAAAGTCACCTAAGCACCAACAGAGAAGAGAACATCAGAAGCAGAGGGTGGGTTTTTGGTTTCTTTTCAGCTTCTTCTTTGACAGCCTGTGAGACAAGATGGACTGTACCCTCTCATGTTCTGTGCTTCTGTCTCAGCATTTCAGGTTATGCCTTTTTCAGCTCTCTGAAACAGGCTTTGCTGGCACTGCGGACCCATATGTGCTGCCTATCAGCAGCTTCAAAGCCTTTATAAGCCTCATATCTAAGTAATGATGGCATTGCTAAGTAATTTTGAAAGGTAGAAGTGAAACACATGTAGTACATTAGGAAATATCAGTGCTGTTTCAGCTATAATTCATGCTGGAGAATTAAGGAAGTAGCTCAGAGCTGACACGTTTTCAGGATCATCCACAGGAGCTGGTCTGTTACTCAGGCGTAGGAAGGCAGGATAGGCAGTACTTTCAGTTAGTGTGATGGATAGTAGCTGTGTAAAGGACAGTAGCTGTGTGATGGACAGTAGTATTATCACATTATATACAGGATTCACATGCTTGATTCCTTGTTCAACAGTCTTGCATAATAATTTGTTAAATTTTTAAACTTTCTTGTTAATGACCATGTTATCTTATGACCTGTATGGTAAGATAATACAACAGTGGTATGGTGTGCTGCCACTCATCTCTCTTCATTTCTGAGGATAGATGTTTCTGAGAGAATTTTCAAATCAGGAACATTGCTAGTCTTAAACTAAAAATGTAGCTCTAGTGCGAGTTTTTGTTTGAAGTGATGTGGTGAGCACACTGAAATATCTCTTGCTCATTTGGATATGCGTGTCTCTGAGAGCGCAGTTTTTACATAGGTGTTAAATAAAAATTTCAAGATAATGTACATAAAAATCATAAAAGCAGAATTCTATAATGTTTAATTATGTGTGCGCTTTTCTGTTTTCTTTCCTTTGAGATCAATGATGAAAAACATTTGTCCAATAAGAAGTCTCCTTATTTAGAATATAAGGGAAAATAATTGTAATGTGTGACTTGTTGGAGGGAGGAAAATTATTGGCATTTTTAAAAAAGTAACTACAGACTGCATGTACATAATTATGAAACACTAATTACTTAAAGGTCACAGAAAGAATTTTCAGGGTTTTTTTTAATATCCCACGGTTTCCTTTTTTATAAAGCATAGTAATTAAATTCCCTATCAACCATTTTCATATGGTGTCATTTTACTGCATTATTCTAAAAAGAAATATGGTGAATTTATGCTGGTATAGGACTGCTTATTCTGCTATTTGCTATTTTTGCTGATTGACACATGTCTGGAAGACACCTTAAGAAACAATATAATTAGTCTATTTGCATTGCCTGGAATTAGGTGACCTTTGGTTTTGACAGTAATTAGACTATCCCTGCTGTACGCTGTTACTTGCTGTTAGTCACTAACCAGGCAGAAAAGGAGTCCAAGCAGCTCATTTAGTGAGCTACAAAAGCTTTTCAAATGTCATTAAAATGAACAGGAAATTATAATTAATAGTACGGTCTCATTTTATGGATGTGTCCCACAGATAAAACATGGCTAGAGCAGCTATTTATTTAGCTGAAAACCCCCTTAAAACAGAGGAGTTTTCTCAAGTACTACAGCACCTGAAAGCATATGCGTGTTCTGAGTGTTTTCTTCTCAGGATGTATGTATGTAGGTGTACTTCACAACTGGTTCTCCAAGGGTACTGAAAAATGCACATAGCTGCATATTTCTTTCTGTAATCCAAAGCCACATCTCTTGTATCCATCTCTTATATAATGCTTCATTATATTTTTTTTGTTTGTTCATAAAAGATATTAAAAGGCAATGTGGTAAATTTTTGAGTAATATTTTTTACACTATTCAAAGTGACTAGAAAAATCTCTAAAAAACAAATCCCCAGGTACTTGCATGCTTGATATACATGGATGATATCCTTCTGCAGGAATCCAGCCCTGCAATAAGATAAATCTTGGTTGCCATTACAACAAATTGAAGGTTCATGCTTTCCTTTCGAGCAGCTAATTGAGGCACCCAAGTTGATAGACTGGATTAAATAGACTCCTAGATTAGGTCTCGCTTTTGTGCTTCAAGTTGCATGGTAGAATGATTCAAAATTGTAAGGTATCTGTAGTAAATGGCTCACCAGAACTGAATTTTACACAAAATATCAAAACTGTGTTGAAGATTTACCAGTAAGTAATGACTACATTGTATAACCCAGTTAAGATAATAACCCAGTTAAGATAATTGATCTATGCATTTTTGTGATTGGCTTGTAATACTGCAGCTCTAGAAGGCAAACAAGGCATATTCACAGGACAGTATTAAAAACCAAAAACAACCACATTCAACTGACTTCTGTGATATGCTCTTATTTTGTTGATCGCAGTGGCTGTGGGTTAAAAATCCTTTCCATTCATGAATGCTGAATGTGGGACTGAAAAGGTTGAAAATACAAGACTGGCCAGGAGAAAGAGTTGTTTTAAGAATTTCTTTTTCTCAATATGACCTCGCATCTGGGGAATGCCAAGAATATTCAGTCACATTGTTTTCTGTCTTTCTTGGGAAGTGATGTTTCTGTAGAAGATAACAGAATGCTGTAAGGACCTAAAAAGCATTCTTCACAGGCCTAGCCCTGTGATGGAAAAGGGGGAGGGAGATATGAAGCTTGGAGATTGTAAAACACAGTCTGATGAAGAATTGTGCCTGCTCCAGAACTTTTGGTATGTGAGCCAGGAATGGTGGAGCACTTTTTGCCCCTGCTAAGATGGAATAAGCTTCAGCTGTTGATTGTGGCCATCTTGGTATTACCAGCATATATTTGATTCACACACAAAGTGTGTTTTTTTCAGAAGATTGCTGGAACCTTTTGGGGCAGGGGGCAGGGGGGGGGGGTAAAAACATCAATCCTTAATATTTTTGTGACATTCGTATAAATATATATTGTCTATTTTTATAAAAATGTCAGAAAAGTTCATCTCTTAGCTGAGTGCATTGTATGTATAGTGTAGCTCTACATGCAATTTTATGTCTCTGGTTTCATAAATGAGCATCAGATGTTAGGAATTTAATTTAAATTCAAATTAATGTTAACTTAATGTAGAATTAAAGGCATTTGAATTAAGTGATTTTTAATCTAAAGCAGCAGATATGCTTTTCACTGCTGCTTTTTCACTGCTGACACCACTGCTTCAAGTCCTCAGCCAGCAAGTGGTTTGGAAAGGTCAGCAAGTTGAATTTTCTTCTTAGGAAAAAGATTTATTCTACCTTATTTAAGACATTCAAATCCCACATCTTAGAATGCTCATATTTCTGTGGCCAAAGGAAATAAAGTAGATTTACTGTTCTGTAATCTACAGATGACTGTTTTTCTCTGTAACTATTTGTGCCTCTGAATAAAAAGTTAAGGGTTATTAAAAGTTCAGGGTTAAGTTGTCTAGGATGTCTAATTTCAACTTAAACATCTGATTTTAAATTTCAAGACTGAAATACATTGATCACACCATTCTCTAAACTTCAACAGCTGTGTCTGAGTATCATCAGAGCTCAGCTGAAAGCAAAGCTAACTTCAGCTCCTCACATTGCAATTCTGTATAATCAAACCCCACCAAGTTCACTGAAAGAAGGCCAGAGACCCATGTTACCGTACCACCCTATCTTTCAATTGTTTGGGCCTTTTTTTTTCTCTTTTAATCAAGAAGCCACTTTATTAGAAGTCCATGTACAGGTATTCCTCACTCACTTGCTGAAAGGGTTAAAACTTTACAGTGTCACAGCTAAGACTTCCGAAAACTCAGAGGACCTGAATCCGTTTTGACAGTAACAGCAGACAGGTGGTCGCAAAAATGCATAAACTAATTTAGAACATTCAGGACTTGCTATTAAAAAGAGAAGATTGACAGCTCACAAACTTTTTTTCCTCAGGATTGAAAAAAAATCTTTTACTTGACATTCTGCAGTCATTTGAAACACTGGTTCAGTGAGATGTCAAACTTATAAATGGAGCATTCAATATAAAATGTTTTTCACTTTTTTTTTTAATCTGTATTAGTAAATTTGATTTTTTAAAAACACCAATCACAGGAAAAATCCAGTTATCTATAAAATAACATCATGTAGATGCACACCAAGAGCACTGTTGGCAGAGAGCTAGACTTTAATAGATTCAATTGTCTGAAAAGTCAGACACCTTATAATTGTCTGATGAAGCAGAAAGATATAGGCACATTGATAGGCTGCTTACCCTGACCCATTTTATATATATTTGTATCTAAATACAATCACATCATAAATTTCTTTTTTTTCATTAATTTTTGCCAATGTATGTGAGTTACATTGAACTAGGTTTGCACAATGAGCTGAGATTGCATCCTTAATTTTAATAACTATTGTTTGCTGAGTTTCACGTTGTTTGACTGCCAGTGGTGAAATATATGAAATTTTGCCCCTCATTTAAGATATAAGAATGGAAAGTAGCTCCTCTACAATGTGATTCATCCCCAAGACAGAGATACTTAGTTATAGTAGTTCATTAATTGCTCAAAAAAATCAATCTGTCTCTATACTGAGGCAAGAAATCTGAAATTCTTAAGCAATTCTTTAGTGAGGACTGCTTTGAATGACCTCTGACCAGACTTGAGCAAACAGCCACTATTACATAGATGCTGTATTTTTTTTCTGTCCTTATATTAATCTGATAATACCTCTTAGGGCTACTTTAGGAATTTTCCCATACAGTCACATCATTTTACTTCATCAGTTGCCAAATATATTGATAATCCTTCATTTTGATAGTGAAAAATTATATAATGCAGAAGTGAGGAGCTGGGATAAAGCTTTAGAGTAACTGATTGTGTGCCATGTCATGTTGATTTCCTTTGTGAACAGATTTTTTTGTTTGCCACTTCAAGTTTACTGAATCCCTTATTTTTTGAACTGCTGGGTGAAGGTAAATGATATTGAATAACCTAATTTAAAACAACATTATTATAAGCAAATTCAAATGAAAATATATTTCTAGCTGAGGGTTAAAATAATACAGGCTGTTACTCTTTTCTATGTATTTTATTTTGGTAGCATTCTATGGATCTGTTGAAATATGAAAAGAAACACACACACAACCACCCCTTTTTACAGAATCCCAAATTGTAATTTCAGTAGATTCCCTGGATAATGAGATATGAATATAGATATTTATGAATCTTTTGTGTAATATAAAATCTTAGTGCAGATTTCTGGAGTGGGGTCTATCCACGTTTGAAAATACATGTAAATATGCAACTGCTGTGCAGACACAGATATAATAGCTATGAAACTGTGAAGTATTTTGTCAAGTATATTTTAGGCCAGATTATTATCAGAAGTGGAAAATAAAAGCTTTATAGATGCAATTAGATTTCTTTTTAAAAAAAGTAAATTAAAGTATATGCCCTAATAATTTGTAATTATTTAATGTTTGGTTAAGAAGGCTTTGAAGGACACTTTTGGGGTTTTTTGGTGTTGGGAAAGTGTATTATCTACAAATAACCTCCCTCAATTATGGCTGATGTTGAAGTTACAGTTATATTAATGTCATCTCTGTTAAGCCTGTAAGGGTAATAGGTGCACACTAGGGGTTGGTTGAGCATGGAAAGTATTCTCATTTCTTGTGCACAGCATTTACTATTTATTCAAGTTTTAAATTGCTTGGAATAAGCCACATGGAATTGACATTCAGTATTTTCAAATTCATAAAGGGCAAAAGATTATTGTCTTTTCATCATTTCCTGCTGAGACAATTTATTTTCCTAATCAACATCTTAAAATATAATTTCTTTATAAAGGAGGTGAAAATGTCTCCAGTTATAGCCCTCAAAAGATTCTGAATGTTAACCTACTAGAAAACTACCCAAAATACTGTCCACCTTTTCCATTTCCTTATAATATCGAATTGTTACAGGAGAAACGGTATGGGATATGCTTGTATATAGCAGTCCTAAATGGACAACAAAGATGACTGTTGAAAATATTTGCAAACTTGGGATTTTTTCATTCATAAGTAGTGAGGAATTTTTTCTCACCAAAAATGATGAAAAAAAGTGATAAAAAAGTTGTGTTTGCTAAACACAACTTAAAATGCCAATAAATTTCTTGCAACAGCTTTTTAAAATTTAGTTTCTAAAGTCTCTTGATTCAGTGGGAAGTGTAAAGGAAAGGCTATATATTATGTAATGATTTTTTTAGTTCTCTACAAACACCCACAGATGCATTTGTGAGAATATCTTTAGCTTAGAAGTCTGTGAAATTAGAAATATAGGAGAAAAACCAAAACATTTACTGGCCCTTAGCTACAAAGTTATCTAAATGTGTTATTAAAGTCCATACTAGCTCTGGAACTACTGAGAAGGGAATTAGGCCTATAGTTTGGCTAAGGATTATATTTTGACATTGTTTGCTAGCATTATCTTAAAGCTCTTGCAACTACCTCACCCTCTGCAAAACAAAACAGTAAGTCAATATCAAACATTTTGTTATCCTCAGATTTTAGTTTCTATATTTCTTGTAATAATAAGGGTGGAATTTGCAACAGCTAAAACATGGATGTACACAAGGTATCCATTCTGTTTTATACATAAATATTGTAATTGAAGTAACCCATATTAATTTAGAGAATTTTAAACAAATATCAAGGTGTTCATTGCTCTTGTAACCTGCAATAGTTTTAAATACTGAAAGGAAATGGGTCTAGAGTATTTCATCTGCAACCATTTTCCCTTCTGTATTTCTCATTCTACCAAGTAAGAAACAGAATAATCAGAAGTTCTTTGAAAGTTATTAAAACAAAGTGTCATCGACAGCCTAAGGTGTTAAAATAGAAAGTTGTCACTGACATTTTTTCTATGCAAAAAGAGATTTCTAATCTCAAGATGTGGAGATAAAAAAATGACAGATAAATGGTAAATAGAAGTACAGTATAAAGGTGTCACTTCTCTTTTGCATCTCCAGCTGCTTTCCTTCTCAGCCTTATTCAAATTTATTGCTGATCCTTTCAAGGCTATAAAATCCTGGAGTGTAATACAACCTCACATAATGCTTCTCTCAACTTTTATAGTAGAGATATGATTTATGATTGCAGTAAAACTCTGCTATCAAGTATTTTCTAACTGATTTTATCTCTTCTGTTGATGAATAAAATGTAAAATGAGATTCCCATATGAGTATATAATTGAAGACAAAGTTACTTATTGCAAACTACTTTGGGAAGCAAAATAGATTTAGATGTGTTAGTTTAACACTGACACAAAAGTGTCTCATGATGTGTAATTCTCATCTTTGATATCCAGGAGCTTCAGAATTTAAGCACAGTGTTAAAGAAAAAAAAAAAAAAACCCAAAAAACCAGAAGAGTTTGACTCTGTGATTGCAGGGGCATACAATATTTTCTGTGTTTGATTTCTGTGTCAAACAATTGGATAATTACTCCTCTTTTCATAATAGAGTTCAAATCTAATCCAAAAGCAATATTGTCCAAGCTGTTTGTATATATTCCAGTTATGGTTTTTTTATCAAGAGTTACATTTCTTAATAATAGAATTCTTTCCAAAGAAAAACCATTCTATTCATACAAAAATTCTATTAATACAAAAAAATTGTATGAATTCTATTCATACAAAAATTTTCATGCGCCAACAAAGAAAATAGGTTTTATACCTGTTCACTTTCCTCTTTATTCAGTACCCATTACTTTCACAATATTTTTCTCAGCAATGTTACATGATGATACAAACAGAAGGATAAAATGAAGAAAGAAAGAAAAAAAAGAAAAAAGGGAAAAAAAAAACAGTGCTGTATATTTCCTGCAGATGTGAGTGCTCTGAATGCCACATCTTAGAAGCTTTGGCATCCATTAAACATGCTACCCCCTGTGGCTTAAAAGCAGGTTTGGTTGATAGTAAATTCAGTGGGTTTTTGCGAAGGTCTGTATGGTGGAGTTGCAATTTAGCATAAAAGAACAGCTTGTAGTCTGAAATGTGTGGCATGCAGAAACTGTGAGATGCACAGTGTGGACATAGAGAAGGGAGTGTGTTCTGACTCCCGTGTGCAAGGATTTCTGCATGGAACTAACCTAGGCATGAATGGAGATGGTACATACCCTGCTGAGTTGCCTTTTGTGCTTTTATTGCAGTGCTCGTACCAGACTTACACACTGTTTCTCTGCTGGTTTCTCTTCTCAGATGAACAGTGGGAGCTGCACTTACTATTTGCTACCAATTCTTTTTCCTGTTTGCTGCCCTGTCAGATTTACTTGAAAGAATTTTTGGAGCAGTGGAAAAAATGTTACAAGAAGGCTGCCATTTATAAGAAGCCTTTTTATTAGGGTTTTTTGAAGACTCTTTTTTTCATGAATGATCTCAGGCTTTTGAAATGTCTTTTCCTTCTGAATTGGAGCTAAATCTGAAAATTCATATGAAGGGATTTAAAAAAAATAATTTCAGTTTAATCACTTTTATTTAAATTCTTTTTTGTACTGTAATACACAGAATAATATAAATAGAAAATGAACAGGATGACAGTTCATGTCTGCCTGTGACAGCATGGTTTGGGATTTGCTAACCTAGTAGATCTCTTTCAATTCTGTGAATAGTAATTTCAGAAGAAAGGATTAAAGACAGTCATCATCATCAGCTTTTTGCTTCTTTGAAACAAAATTTCAGCAAAATTACAACACTCTGTGAGCTGTTTCACTGTTCCAGTAGAAAATATGTTTAATATACATTTTTAAAAATTACTTGTAGAAGTAGACTGCCATTTTGTAACAAAGGTGTATGCAGAACAGCACTTTGAGTTTGTGCCTGCTTTTTTCTTCAGCGTGGATTGCTGGAAGGTGAAATTGTGCTGGTAACTTTGAATTGGTCTTATAAATCAGCAATCCAATAACAATCTCCTACCTGCATTTTTCTTCCCCTTCCTATGGGGTTTTAATTTAGAGTGAATGAATGAACCACCTAATTTTTTAGTGAACTGCATCGTTTGCAGACAGGAAAGGCAGTGATGCCTTGTGAAGGCTGACCTAGAACAGAGGCTAGATGGAGTTAAAGAATAAAGTAGGTATTTATTAGAAGGCCTCAATGGATACGCCTTGGGCAGTACAAGAGCCCAGCCAGGGCTACACCCAAGATGAACCCAAATTAGTCACAAAATAGATGACTGGCTAGGAGGTCCCTCACTTTTATAAGTTCTGGTTATTATATTCTCTCATATTGGAGTTATTGTCCAATTGTAACTTTAGTTTATGAAGTCCCATCCTTCTTGTTTTTCTCTCTTCAGTCCATGTTGTTTACGCTCTTGGGCCTGAGATTTGGATAATTTGTCCTTGGTCCCAAGTGAGGAAAGGAATTGTCTACCTACTCTGTGAAGAGAGCTTACCATCCCCTAATATGAAGTTTAGAACTACACACTAAAGCAGTACAGAATCTGAAAAATATAAAAGATAAAACCTGAGGCGTCAGCAGGGTGCAGATCAGAGGACTGTGCCCTTACTTCGTGTAGCCCTGTGGGAGCCAGACGAGGATTTGAATTAGGAAACAGAATAGCAAACAGGAATGCTGTACTGAAGCATTCTACTCAGACTTTTCCTAGCTAAGCATTACTTACCAGAAGACAAGAGGCTTATATAAGTACTTAATAACTCTATCTCAGGAACATAGTAATAACAAGCTTTGAGAAAGGAGATTTTAATTATAGCTATTTGAGAAATTAGAACCTGTGGCAAAGAAAGGGGAAGAGGCTGATCTGAAGTCAGAAAGCAGAGCAGGGTATTAAATTCATGATTCACAATTTTTAGTCCCTACAGTAAATGCCTTAACACTAGAGGTGTGTATAAATCACTTATCTCACTTAATCAATTGTCCTCCATTGCAGAGGAGTTTGGATTAGTAGCATCTGTTTTTCTCATTTTCTGTCTGCCTTTGGCAAAAAGCTTAGTCTTCTGAGAACCAAAGTGCTAACTAAAGTCTTTGGGCTTAATTTAAGAGCTTGTGGTTGAAGCTTAATGGTTTATGATATATGGGAGGTCAGAGCAGATGATCTAATAGACCCCTCTCACCTTAAACCATATGAAACTACATAGACTTCTGAAATATGATAAAGCTAGAGCCAGTGTCACAGATCACAGTGATAAATGCTGAACAAAACCTTCTGCTTGGCTGCAGCCTGAGAACAGGACTGACTATGATCATCCCAGTGCTATGAAGAGATTCAGCCTGCCCCTGTATGGCAGAGAGGAGCAGCAGTGAAGGAATCTGAAATAGCTTAAACTCATTTTATAACTGACATGTTTTGTGAAAAAATATATTTGTTGGAAAGTAAGCTCATACTTAAAGGAAGTATGTTAAATGCTTAGTATTTCAAGAATGGGGTTCACCTAAATGAAAAGCTCACACTTTCTTATCAAAGGAACAAAAATTGTTAGGTACATTGATGCTTTTTCACAGTCTTTTGGCTTGGTTCAGCTTACAGATTCTCTTGAAAAAAATCAGTGAGTCTAAAGTAAGGGACTGAGTTCATCATGACCACTGAGCTGAGAAATTTCTGAAAAACACAATATATGTGGGTTTCTAGAAGGGTCTAAACCCATTTCACTATTATCCTGCATCCTGTATATACCAGTGAAAAATGATGCTTGAGAGAAGGGTTTCATGTCCTTCATTGTAGGTGTGTTTCAGTCACAGAAGGCTGGCAGTTCAGGCTCCACTGAAAAGCTACTGCAGAATAGAAGCTAATTAGAAAATGCATCAGAGGTGGAATAGTTTTTGTGTGGAAATAGACCTGCTTTTTGTATAGATATTTCAGACAGGAAAAAGCTGCCACTCTCAGATGTGTACAGGCAAAATAAAGATAACTGACAACCATATCTAGCTCCTGAAATATGTGTAGAGGCAACAGCATTGCATTTCACTCCAGTTGTCATCCTTTCCCCCAGCCCTCTCCTTCACTGAGCAGCATGACTGCTCTTGCTATTGCTTGGAAGATTTACTCAGCAAGTAGGTCTTGTGATGTAGGACACTGCACTGCTGGCTCTGCTGCCCTTGTGCAGTGAGAAGGGCCTAATACCTTATAAAGATCCAAAGACAGGGATTTAATGAAGAGGAGTTTTGTGCACAAGATTTGGTTTTGTTTTGGGTTTTATTTTTTTGTCTCTTTTGAACTCAGATTCTTAAGTATAGTCATTACAACATGGAAATGAATGGAGCAGGACCACATTTTATAAAGTGTGAGCAAGAGATGTTACTGTAATCAAGGTGTAAGATAAGAAGATGGATAGAGATTTCAATTTTGTAGACATAGATGAGAGGTGGCTTTCTTTCTGCCGGACAGAAAGAATCCATAATTTAGGCAAAATCTGGATACAAACACCTAGAGGAGGGAACCTAGAAACATTACTTAAAACAGCAATGTTTTATTACAAACAAAAATAAGAAAGCAATAAAAAAATGAAAAAGCACATTAATTCCCCTATAGATCAGTTCCTACATACAAGCCCAAATTCTAAATGCACAGAATTCCTCAGATGGAAACTATAACTTTCTAAAGAACCACATAATAATAAAAAAAATATTGTGCTAGCCAAAATAAAGCTGTTTAAGGCAAAAAAATCCAATACACATTTATGTTATCAAAGACAAGTAAATAGCTAGTGGAAATATCAGGTAAATACTACAGGTAATACACCTAAACAGGGTGTCCAAAGAGAAGCAGCAAACCTGGAGAAGGGTCTGAGGGAGCTGGGGTTGTTTAGGTTGGAGAAAAGAAGGCTTAGGGGAGACCTTATTGCCCTATGACTATCTGAAAGGAGGTTGTAGTGAGGTGGGAGTCAGTCTTTTTCCCAAGTAGAAGCAACAGGAGAGGATGAAATGGCCTCAAGTGGCACCAGAGGAGCTTTAGATTAGCTATTAGGAAAAAAGCCTTTACTGGAAGGCTTGGAATGGGCTGCTGTGGAGGCACAGAAGATGTTTAAAAGATGTGCAGTTGTGGCACTTGGGGACATGAGTTAGTGGTGGACTTGGCAGTCTTGAGTTTATGTTTGAACTCAATGATCTTGAAGATCTTTTCCAGATTAAATCATTCAATGATTTTATGATTCTGTCTTTCAGGTGATGCCTTAAGTTTTAGCTTTCATATTTTCCATGTTCTGTACTGCATTACTGTGTAACTCTGCTCTTCATATAAAATGGTAGCAAGTTCTCTTCACAGTTCATTTAGACGAAACAATCCTATTCCAGTGAGAACCAAGGACACCCTTGCAGCTTCAGGCCCAAAAAGTGTAAACAACATTGAATTGAGAAGAGCAATCTGGAAGGCTGGGACTTCATAACCTGAAGCTGTAATTGGACAATTAACCCCAATCTGTAAATGGACCAAAACTTATAGAAAGTGTGAAAATGTCTGACCCATTGTCCATCCTGGGTGTAGCCTTGGCCAGGCTCTTGTACTGCCCAAAATGTGTCCTTTGAAGGCCTTTTTAATAAATATCTACTTGAATAAATACCTACTTTATTCTTTTAAAACTGTCTAGCCTCTATTCAAAGTAGCCTCCCAAGGCATCACAGGAAGACAAAACTTACCCTGAACACCCATATTGACTGAGAGACTGCAAATCTCTTAGTCTCATAAAGAACCTAAAAATATAAAAGCAGCTTTATGGAATAAATTCACAACTGGCAAAACTGGGATTTTGATGGGATTTCAACAACATATGGTTGGCTGACAAAAATTTCTAGCAGAATCACAGAATATTCTGAATTGGAAGGGACCCACAAGGATCATTGAATCCAACTCAAGTGAATGGGCCATAAAGGTTTGAACCCACAAACTTGATGTTATTTGCAGCATGTTCTAGCCATCTCAGCAAATTCTGCAGTATGTTGCTCTTCATCTTACTCACAATTTGTGCATAACCTGATCTTTAGAACATTGTTGTCCAGCTTCTTCCTTTCCACTTTTTGTGTAGATGAAGACCTGTGTTTTTTGTGATTTCATGGTGATTCTGCAGGTCAGTTGAAATTTGAATTTTTGGTTGTATTAGAAATGGATAATTGTAATAGTAACATGAAATTGGCCTGGATGGTACAGAACAGCTCTCCTAATAAACATATGGGTGTGTTACAAATATTTTATTAAATAAATGGCATTACATTGAAAGATGGGGGGCTTGGTAGTGTTTGGGTTTGGGATTCTTTTTGTTTGTTTGTTTTTTGTTTTTATTTTTAGGGTTTTTTCTCTTCCTATTAAATTCATCACAATCCAAAAAAGGAAGGAAAAAATCTACAAAAAATTGCACTTGAAAATTCAAGGGGACTAAACCATATTTTTACCTATACATGAAAGTAAATGTTGACTTCTCTTATTATGAAAGTGCACCAGAGTGCAGATAGGGAAAGGTTGTGCCTATATATAGAGAAATCTTATCCAGCTAAAGAAAATGAACAGCATTGAAGGACACATTAAATCATCTTTTTCTTTTTAGTTTTACTAAATATAAATCAGAAGATTTAAAGATTTAAATTTAAAAGCCTCAAGCTAACTAAGGTAACTACAACCCTCCCTAATCAAACAACATCAATATGATAAGTCATTCTTGCAGTGGTTACACTGCTTGGCACACTGCCTCTTAGTTCCTGGAAGAGTGATTTCCCTGTCAGCTTTTCTGATGATGAGAAGGGGGTGGTTTTTGGTTTTTTTTTCACTCTTTGTATTTAGCAGGTGTCAGGATACAAAAATCACTTCTCAGCTGTGCATTTGGGATGTCAGTATTATGCCACTTAAGAGTGTCCTTACTGAAAAGATTTTGGGATGTGTGTGACCTTTATATTCAATCCTACCTTATATTTATAAGAATTAAACCTTACTGAGGTATTCTCTAAGATGTGATAGAAATGTCGGAATTTTCCTGAAGAATTTTCTGATTTTACATTTACTAACAGCCCTTTGCCACTTTCTGTCAAGACAGCACATTATGTTTTCTTCTTGTGATTGCTTGTTGCAAGCAAAGGGTTAAATCAATATGAAGATAGTAATTTCGAGCTATAAAAGTAGTATCTGAATCATGGAGTTTAGATTCTTTATGCACTTAAATGAGCAGGGGTTTATAGCAACCCCACGTTATTTTGTGTAAATGTGTGTAGATTGGCAACCACAGGTCATAAGTGCAATTTGATATTAGGGCTTAACTGAAATAACTTGTGCTGGTAAGCTGAGCATTTTGAGGTGATGATGGGCTTGGGCACATAAATTTTAACCTTCCCTCAGAGGAACACAATGAAAAACTTCATTGAATTTCTTTCTGGGTGTGAATGGTTAATAACAGCCTTGTGTTGATAATAAATGACAGCCCAATTTTTATATTGACTGTGTATTTTTTTCAGTGCTTCCTGTATTATTAATCAAGAGATGGAGATGGACTCTGACAGGGGACTGATGAAATCATTCAGAGTTAGCCTGTTTCCTCCTTGCTGGGATGAGATAGGGGGTGGCAGAGAACAATTGCTCAGCCTCCATGAAGGTCCTCTTGCACATGGATTTACTTAATTGACTTTCCTGCTTAATACTCCAGACGATGTAATGAGTTGATAGAACAGGTGGCATTGCTTAACAGATGGATACTGCATGCTATCTGTCTTTAAAGAACTGAAGTGATGATTTTGATTTGCTTATCTAGTATCTTGCTGTAACTGGGTTTTGGATGAGGTCTTCCTAATTATGAGTCATTTCACAGCTGAGTGACTTTATTCTTCTATTAGTAAGAGTCACACTAGTCCTCTTTAGGCACATATATATATCTATTATTGCTGGCAAGTGTCCTTTCTTTCTTCTACCCCAGTAGTTAAGGTCTTTCTTTCTAGCTGCTAATTGTGTCAGCACAGTAAACATCAGAAGAAAACAGCCCCAGTTTACTTTGTGTGTGTGAGGAGATAAATTGGAGAGTAGGAGCTCTCTCTGTGCATAGGTAAATTTTGAAATTAGATGCAAACAACATATTCTCAATGCTGAATGTTGACAATTCAATGCCAATTGGCATCTTCACTTCCCCAGTCTAAAGACGGCATGGAATAGCATATGGGACACATAATTCTTCTGCCTGCTGTAAGATTAGAAGTTTGTGAAAGGGGGGTATGCGGTTACAGGTTATCATAAAAGTAAGTTGCCTTTGCTGGTGGGTAAAAATGTTGTGAACTAATTTCACCAGTTCATTTCAGACCTTTTCATTTAAACTGACAGAAGCAAATTATGGTGCTATAGCTCATTCATCCATGATTTCACGCTCCTGCACCCTAGGAAACAAGAGGCAAACCTCAAAGGGTTTCTCCATGGTAAAACATTTTTAATTAGTAAATAATTCTGAAGCTGTGCATTCAAAGCAAATCCTCGCTAAGCAAGCCATATTGTCACTTCCAATGACAGCACTTCCAGATTTCTCAATGACTGTGTGCATTGGTTCACTTTTCACAGCAGCTTTTTCTCCAAAGAGAAATAGTCAGAGAGTGAAAGAGAGTCAGTCCTGGACATTGTTGTTGTTTCTTGCCAGTTAGACTAGCATACAAATTGAGCCAAATTTGCGTTTGTGGAAGTGTTTCAGTCTGCAATCCAGAAGACTTATAAATAGAAATTAAACAGTGAGTTTATAAATAGAAATTAAACAGTGAGTGTTGAAAAATATGAGGAAATGTCAAACAAATATGCCTTTATTTTAATGAATGTATGGTCAAAAATACTATTTTCTGGTGATGGCTTTAACAGACAGACTGAAAAACAGAAATGTGACTGTCTTTGTAATGTCATTTTGCTTTAATTCATAACAAATAGAAACAATCAGAATTCCTATGCTAGGATCAAGAGAATATAAATAAAACAAACAGGAAATAAACCTGAACCACAGATCCAAAAAATTTTAAAAATAAATTTGGCAAAGATGAATGAAAAAAAGTTGTATAGCAAGCCTAGAATTTGTTTTCAGTTACTTTGATGTTCTTCCCCCAAGAAGGATTGTCTTAGCAAGGTGTCCTCTCTCCCGATCTGTTTGCAAGTTGCCATGGTATATCCACTAAGAACAAATTATATTTAATCATTATTTTGAAGTTTCAGAATCTTGTACCCAGAAGCTGTTATTAATGGTGCTTACTGGAAACTCAATTCAGCCCCCCCCCCCATTGTAGGAATTGCAATACAAGTATTTAATTACCTAATCACATATCAATCATTATATCCAGAGAATCTTGATCTTATTCAGCACACAAAATCTTCAGTCCAAGTTAATGAGCTAAACTCAATATTTTCCCTCCTCCTTATTCACTATCTGTTGATGTTATTTGTTGCAGTGTTCATATCCTGTTTTGAAGACAGAGCTATTAGTTTTTCTCATGGAATTTGCTATGACATTTATCACTACTGTTTCTGAATGCTTTGCAAATATTAACACACTGTTGCTGCACTCCAGTAAAGAAGCATAAGGATGTTAGTACTCTTTGTGGCTTTGACATGGCACATAAGGCACTGTTGTATGCATGATCTCAAATCTCAGACCCTAAATTAACCATTCAGGAAATACAGAGCAGAAACTAAAGGAGAAATTACCTGGCTTCCATAATATTCCATCTTACTTAAAGGAGGTCATGCAGACATTGGTTTTAGTCAATGTAAAGTAAGTGGCTTTGACAGAAAGGAATTCATCCCACCTTAAGGATGATGTGTGTAACATGGCATCCTTGGCATATGCCCATTTCTCTTCACTGGCTTGAAAACTAATCTATTTTTTTCCACCCTAAGTGGTCATTTGCAGAAAATGTAACAACTTCCTTAGTACCATATACATTCTGAATAGTGAAAGGAGGGATAAAATCTTATAGAGTGGGATTAATCATATAGCTTTTCCAGGAATATTATTTAAACCTTTAACCGATCCTTTTAATATCTAGATTTGGAACAAATGATCCGTTCCTGATGACTAGAATACTATTTGCTGCAGAAGTTTCCTTATTCCCAGGAGAATTCTGTTCTATTGCCACCAAATCAGGACATATTTGCTCAGACATTCTCTTTGTGGATTTCTCCTTGTCTTTTCCATCCATTTCCTAGTCCAAACTGCTCAGGCCAACTAGAGGCTTTTCTTCCAATTCTTTGCAACGTTTGCTTCCTTTTACCACCTTCCTCTTTCCCCACTGGTAAGTAAGAATCAATACCCATCTTTACTTTGTCCTTGCCTTGTCATACCCGCTCAGTCTTACCCACTATCTTTGTGTGGCCTTTCATGTCATTCTTTTTTCCTGACTACAGGGTTCGAACTACTTCCCTGACTTCAGTCCTCCTCTTTCTATCCACTTTCAGTCCTCTCTCTGGTATGTTCTTTTTAAAGACTCAGCCTCATTTCCACTGCCTTGGTCAGTGCACATGCCTTCCTTTCCAATGATCTAGCTCGTGTCCCCTTGGGGACCTTAATTTGCCTTTTACATCTGGCTCCAAAATACAAGAGAAAGTGTTGCCTTCCCACAAATTACTGTATTCTTGAACAATACAATGCATGAAAAATGATATTCAGGCTTGCTTTCCTGGATTTTAGTTGTCAAAAGAGAAATCAGCAAATAAATGATGAGTAAAAAACCCCAAACAAACCAAACAAAACCAAACAAAGAAGCAGAAGGACCACATTTAAAGACATTATGAAATCTGGTTGAAAACATATCTGCCTTGCTAACTCATCTCCCCCAAATCACATGTTCAGCAATTGATAGGAATGAAGCTGTTCTATAATGTTTACTTTCTTCAGACCTTCATAGTCTAAACTACTGCAGAGCAAAATTAACCTCCTTCTCGTCAGTCTCCTGCCGCTCAGAGAGTTTTGAATAGCAGCAGGAAAATATGAAGAAAGGCTCTTGTCAGTTTTAACTCTGCTGTAGCCTGTCAAATCTTTGGGTTACAGCAGTGGCACTCCAGCTGTCTGTCTGCTGATTTAGAAAGCAAGCACCGCATTGCCTTCATTCAGTTTACAGTTTCAAGACCATTTTTTCAGAATTTTTTAAAGACCTTAGATTCTGCAGAAGCTGATAAGAGTTTGGAAAGAGTGAATGTATTCACTTATAACTCAGAGTAAATTTCCAGATTGACATTAATTTAGTTCCCCCATGTAAGTGACTGGAATTTAAGAATTACATTGCATTTTGATGTCCTGATATTTCTTTATGATGAATATCTCACTGAATGTAATGAAATTAACCCCAGTAGTAGAAACATCACAAGAAAGTGATCCTGCTGAGTGTTCAACTGAATGAACAGATAGGCAAATCGGCTCTTTTAACATTTGAGTGAGTCTCAGAGGAATTATGAAGGGAAGTACTGGCATGTAAGAAGATAAATCTTCAGCCACATTACAAATATTTTTCTTCAATGATTTTTAAAAGATTTATTTTTTCTGCCTATACACATTTATGGTTTGAGTTATTGAAATCACTTGGGGGATCGTATAACAATGATACTTCATTTGAATATCAGATAGAATCCTCATGAAATCTGTAGTTTCTTGTTGCTTCAAAACAAAATGGCAAATGAAGGAAGATCTTTACCCTGTCAGGCTTCACTAATGTATTGCAGCTCCTGTAGTGTTCTCCTTCAGAGTCAGAATGCTGTGCTGAATGCAGGCAACAGTAGAAAATACCAGCTAGTTCCCTAAGCCCCACATCTAGCCTTTACTGTAAAGCATTTTAGAAATAAGCTGTTATATTGGAATTGCTTTGTCCAAGTCTTTTAAAGATGACAATTGCAAAAAAATCAAGCTGCCCTCTCTCTCCTTGGCCTGGAAAGACCTGGGTATTCTCGCTGTCTCTGCAGCCAACTCCACTGGAATTTGAAGAATTACTTCAAAGTTTGATTGTTGGTATCCCAAATCCTGTTACACTCTGGACAATGCTTAGGGAATTAGTTTCAGACCAATATTTAGAGTCTAAAGGAACATGTCTGTTTAATCTGGCAAAAGCCATCTCAGCAGTATTATTAAGGCATTGAGGGAATTTTCAAATGCTGGTGTCTTTGTTCTTCTTCCTCCTGGCATATATCCTGAATTGCTCCTAGATCAGAGAGATGTGAAAGTCCCTTATGATTAAGGGTCTCTTTGTGAGAGTGTGTGAGTGGCCCTCTGCCAGACCACTGCTTTTCATTTCTCTAAAACCTTCACCTACAGATGACAGACATTAGAGTCAATGAGTGATATCTGTTAGAAAGAAAGTGAAAGGGAGAAAACTGTCATTGGAGTGTTGGCAGATTCACAAATATGTGACTATTCTTCCATGCTTATCACAAGGTGAGATAGTGGCCATTGAACTGGGTATTGCTTTGCAAAAAACCATAGCCATTTAGGTGTAGGAGAAGAGAAAAACTTTTAGGCATGTCATGTCATCTGCCTTAGTTAGAAGCTGTCCTTGCTGTTTTGCTCTGTGGATGCCTAAGCTGCTGCAACTTGCTGATTTCAAGTGTTGGTAAACAATCTGAGAAGAGATGATGCTTTTGATTTAAGCAAATAGAGAATGATTAAAGCTTTTGATATCCTACTGCATCTGTACTCAACCAGGTCTGAAAGAAATTGAAGTGACTCTGCTGGATCCATGCAACTGATGTGGGCTTCCGTATACTGTGAGGCTCTAAGTTAATTGATGCATCTTGTACTTGGTGGGATTTACTAAACTGGATAAAATAAAAAAAGTAAAAAGTAAAAAAAAAAACAAAACAAAAAAAACCCCAACCAACCAAACAAAAACCAAACCAAACAAACAAAAAAATTCAACAACAACAACAAAAAAAACCAAAACAAACCCACGAAACCAAAAGAAAAAAAAACCCAAACATTTTAGAATAACGCTTAGATACCCTTATTTTAATGTAACATGTTAGTCTGCTTCTAAGTCATTATTTTCTGCTTTGTCTTAAAGCAAAGCCTGGAAGATGGCAGAGTAATTATTTCTTCACTAAAGTGTGCCTCAAAGATAGGAAACCTATATCTGGAATTTACAGGGAAATTGTTACTAGACAGAGGGATTAGGATTTTGCAAAATATTTATTAGAAATGTCTAGGTTTCAGCTCAATCCTGTTTTTTAATAGTCTCTTAAAAATGTTATTTGTAGCAGATTTTCAGAGTTTTCTGTGAAATAAAGCTTCCAAACCTCTTGCACCTTTTTCTTCCTAAGATGGGTGGTGCTTACTGGTTTATAAGTGAGATTCTATCCTGATTTCCATTAATAAGGGCCAGAACCTTATTATCATTATGGTTTTCTATTTCTAATCTAGATGTTTTGGGGTATTTGGTCAAAGTCCTTATGCAGAACTGTTATATAGGTTATACAAAGTATATATTTCATATAGAAGGGTGCCAAAGTTATTAAAATTAGGTGCAAACAATTCAGATAAGAATATTGTTAAAAAACCCAAGCCCACCAACATTGAAGATGATATGCAAACATATACGCCTAAACAAAATTTTCTTGAGGGCAGTCCTGAAAGGAGTTTAGTGTGGTAGTATTGTATGCAAACTAGGGAGGGGTATTTCCACTTGAAAAGAGACGGGAGCCTGCAATTTTTGTATAGATTTTATTCTTGCACTTGCCTCTGATTCAACTGTAATTCTACAGATATGTGTGAGAGTAGCTATAGTCTCCATCAATACATGTAATTCATAAGTGCACCCAGTTCTATGCTGTGTAAGCACTTTTAGATTCAGGACTCTCTTAATCATGGAGGATAGACTTATTAGATAAAGGAAAAAAAATGTTTTATTTTAGCAAATAAAACCAGATCTGCTCATTTCTCCAAAACAAGGCAAAAATGCTGAGAATCTAAGTGTCCTAATTGCAATTCCAGAAACTTCTCATGGTATTTCTTATTTATTTTATGTAGCAAAATGCATGTGAAAATTTTGACTCCCCAGACTAATTAATTCCGCTCACTAATATTCTGACTTGCAAGTTTTCTGTAGGCTGAGCTTTTGTGGTTCTACTGTTCATATTTCTTAATTATTTTGCTAAAAAAATTCTCACTATGCTCATTTGCCTCATTTAATTTCACTCAGTTATGACTGGATCCCAAGCAAAGATCTTTTAAGAAGAATTTTCCACTAGTTTTTACTTCTTTTAACCTCTATAGCTTCCATTGGTTTCGCCAATATGTGTGCTTTTTTGGCACCTGCTTTTGCTGCCTAGATTGTGTTAGTTCTTCTCTCAGAATCAATCGTGAGCAGCTTGCAACCAGATGCCTGATTAAAAAGTTAGCAGACCTTGAGTGCAATTACTTCAGCTCTATGGCATTCACGCATTAAACCCAGTGTTAATTGTTTCCCATTTTTGTAACGATCCTTATAATAGGATAAACCAGAAGAGATCATTTCTTGAAGTTAAAACAGCAGAAAATAAAGACATTTGCTCTGATTAATCATCTCAATATGAAATTAAAAACAATCACAAGTAAATATAGAAGGTCTTTTTGCTAGATATCAGTCAAAATTGTTGTTGATACTGTTTGAAGTATTTATTCTGGAGCCTGGCACAATGCACATATATGTTGTATTAAAGTTTAGACAGAAATCAGGATTGAGTAAAGCAGTTTTTGATTTGCTGCTTTGAAGGAGTGTCTCATCATTATTTATACAAGTGCTATTTGGATATTATCATAGATAAATGTCCATATCAGGTAGCGTACGTAGATGTACGCATACTTTCCCAGAAATGAATAATTCTGTGGTTTCACTTGGATTACTCTTGTATGTTATCATGTCACTTTAGTTAATGATCTTTGTATATTAAAAAAAAAAATCAAAAATATCTTTATAGTAGCAATAAAGGAAAACTGAGCGAGCGAGCTGAGTAGATGCTCACAGACCAATGACATCACCTAAGATTAAAACAACTCCTGTAATGATACCAAAATTTACATTTATGTATTTTCGCAACTATTTGTTTATGCAGAATATCATAGTGTCATAGAACTGTAGAATGGTTTGGATTGGAAGGGACCTTAGAGATCAACTAGTTTCAATCCTCTCTACTAGGGCAGGGACATCTTCCACCTAGACAAGGCTGTTCAAAGCACCATCCAACATGTCCTTGGACAATTCCAGGGATGGGTCATCCACAACTTTCTGGGCAACCGGTTGTAGTTGCAGTGCCTTATCACCCTCACAGTAAAGAATTCCTTCCTTGCATCTAAACTAAATCTATCCTTTTCAGTTTAAAGCCATTCCCCCTTGTTCTATCGCTATGTGCCCTTATAGAAGTCCATCTCCAGCTCTCTTGTAAGCTCAGTTTTGTTATTGGAAGGTGATATAAGTTCACCCTGAAGCCTTCTCTTCTCCAGGCTGAACAGCCCAACTCTCTCAGCCTGCCTTCATAGGAGATGCGTTCCAACCCTTTGATCATCTCTGTGGCTCTCTTCTGGACTCACTCTACAGATCTGTGATGATCATTGCCGATAAAGATGTTAAACAACATCAGCCCCAAAAGGGACCCCTGAGGAATGCCAATTGTCACTGGTCTCCACTTGGAGATCAAGCTGCTAACTGCAGTTCTTTGAGTGCAACCAAATTCCTTATCCACTGTTGTCCATCGGTCAAATCCATGCCTGTCCACTTGAGAGACCAGGATGTTATGCAGGATAACATCAAATGCTTTGAGCAAGTCCAGGTGCTTTTTCCTTATCCACAAACACTGTAATCACATTGTAGAAAGCCAACAAGTTTTACAGGCATGATTTGCCCTTAGTGAAGTCATGTTGTCTGTGATCAATTGCCTCCTTCTTTTCCATGTGCCTTAGCATAATTTCCAGTAAGATCTGCTCCATGATCTTGCCAGGCAACGAGTTGAGACTGACTGGCTTCTAGTTCACCAGGTCTTTGTTATTTCCCTCTTTTAAAAGTTGAACTTCTGTTTCCCCTTTTCCAGCCAGTGGGAGCAAACTTCACTAGATTCCCATGACTTCAGATGGATAGTGGCTCAGGCACTTCAGGCACTTCACTTGCCAGTTGTTTCAGGAGCCACAGATATATCTCATCATGTTCCAAGTATTTGAGTACCTTCAGGTTCCTTAGATGGTCTTGAATCTGATAATTTCCTACTGCAGGCAGTTTTTCATTCTCAGTCCCTCCTTTTGTCTTCTGTGACTTGGATGCTGTGGCTGGAGCACTTGCTGGAGAAGACCAAAACAAAAAGTTGTTATGTGCCTCAGCCTTCTCCATATCCCAGGTAACCAAGTCTCCCATTTTCTTCTGCAGAGGGCTCACATTTCAATCCTTTTTCTTTTATCTCTGCTTTATATAAAAAAGCTTTTCTTTTGTCACCTATGAACCCTGGGCACATTTAATTCTATTACATATATCCTGTTCTTGCCATCACTTAATAAGGGTCTTCCTATACTTATTTTCTTAAAGATGCCATTGTTGTTTGCAGGTAGTTGACTATTGGATTTTACAAGGAAATGTCTGGGGGGGCAGGGAGGGTAATGGGGAAGAAAAAACATAATTCTTAATTGTTACTGGTTTAAAAATCAGAGCATGACCATGAATATCTTAAAGTAAAATTCATTCCTATAGAACTGCAATTAAGAGATTAAAGAAAATAACAATACATTATGAACGCAGCAAAAGAGGCAAAGATAGATCTGCTGCTTTTTCTTCTCTTTTTTTTATTTTTTAAGTGGGAATGTATATCCTCAGAAACAACTAGAAAGCATAATAATTTAGATCCATCAAGCAGGACACATCGCTAACCACAGTAATCATGTGGAGCTGTTACTGCTGCCTATGTTATTTCCCCATGGCTCTCTTGTTATCTTTACTTCATCGAATGTTCAATCAAATTTTGTAAGGGAAGAGTATTTTTTCCTATGTTATTCGAGTATTTCCTCTCACAGTGCTACTTTTCTGTTCTTCCATCCTTTCACTTCTCAGTGTTAAGCCTTTTATAATCAAGTTAATTGAAATGCTAAGCATATTTCTTCTAGTTCAAATTATAAAATAATAAAGTGTTTATTCTCTGGATAGCATTTGCCATCTGAGCATCTTAAATTCATTTGCAAATATCATGTTAGCTTTTGAAAACATCATGCCTAGTTGAAAAAAAAAGGCAGTGATCTTTCCCACTTACCAACAAGCACAAATGTTAGGTGTTTCACATCACTGGCAGCTGACAGCAGCTGGCCACCATCAGGAAGTTTTCAGTACCTGGAAGATAGATCCCAGGTATCTTATTCTGAGTTTAATTGGAAACTTACTATTGATTATAGTGACTTACATTTTATTACATGTCAAATATGCCGCAGAGTCTGTCTTCTAACTCAGGTACTTTAAGCACATGATGACCCTCCATCCCCTGGGTGAGAATGACTACTTATATTCCCTCACATGTTGGCTTCTCTGTCATTTTCAGTTTAGCTTAGAAACTCAGAATCATGAATTCTTTAAGATGCCACTTGTCTGACCTGGCCCCTGATTTTAATTGTTAAGATTCAGGCTAGCATTCCAGATGGTCCCCTCTACCAGGGCTGCACAAACTGGACCTGGTTGGTGTTTTGCCATTTCTAAGGAAAGTGCCAGCTGTTACTCATTTTCCTTGTTACTGAATATCATTCGAGATTATACTAGTGGGCAAAGTCCTAAAGGATATTTGGCATTACTGCTCTGGTGAATATTTGTAGCCAGTGTTATTGAGTAAGCAGTTTCATCTATGCCTGATCGTCATCTTACAGAAAAAAGGACTAAAGGAAAAGAAAAAAAAAAAAAAAAAACAAAAAACCCCAAACACTACCCAAGAAATTAGAACACATCTGTCTTTCTTTTTCTTCCATCTGTCAACCCAGGGCATGTATCATAGCATTTCTTTTCCTAGTGTGAGAAACATTTGGCTTCCTCATTATGAAGTTATCCATGTACAGCTTGATTTTGGATTATTTTTGATACTTTTACTGTTTTTCTTAGGAATACTACTCAAAATACATAATTTCAGAGGGCTTCTAATTTCTATTCTAGAGATTTTAAACTATGCCCTTTTCTAAGAAATAATGATAAATAATCATGCCCCTACAGAGCAAAGCTCATACCCTCTGGTCTTTTTCAAAGTGTACAGAAGGCACTCCTCTAATAGACACATATTTTAGGCTTTTGTTTGCATATGATGTAAAATTTTATAATTTTGATTGTATTCATTTCAGTAAAACTAATTACAACTAGTTATTTCCTAAATAAATAACAATATTATCTAAAACTATTCCCGTGGAAGAGTAAATTTTGTGATAAGCACTTATCCAAACATAGTCATACCTGCTTTTTTTTCCCCAGTTCCAGGAACTCTTGCAGAAAAATGATACCAAAAGGCTGATCTAAGTCCCCTAGCTGCCTTTTTTCCTCCAATACATGCTTTCAGCTATTGTGGCTCTACCTGGGCACAGAGCATGTGGTGTTTCAAGGACCAAAGTGAATACATCTGTGCCAAGTGGGACTTGGCTGTCCTATATCCTGCATGTATGGGAGGTTTGATCTGACCAAAAGTGATGGATGCTTGACACCTTAGCAGTTTGGCTGGTCTGTCTTTGCATAATGGAGCTATTAACAGAGTAATTACCTGTCAATGGAATCAGCATTCCTTATTGCAGTGTAAGGCCTCCATTACCTTCTGAGGAAGAACTGCAGGATTTGGCCTTTAATGAAGCATGCCTGTGATTCCATACTGAAATGTCGATCTTGCTTTGACTGCCACATAATTTTTTACTGCTTTTTTTTTGGACATTGTATAATTCAGAAGTTAAGGGCAGGCTTCATATAAAGTTAATTAATTACACATAAGAATTTGATCTCCATTTAGAAACTAGAGAGATAAGCTATTAAAGGAATATATATTTAATTAATTCTAGGAAGTTCAGGCACAGGAACTTGCATGTACAGACAAAACACTGTCACACAAAACACTTCATGTCAAAGTGATTATTTAATATACTTAAAGCTTATTTAAGAAACCATAATCAGATTTAATTTTTTATATTGAAGGAATACTTACTAGCACACATTAGAAAAGAAAATCCAACACCACAGGGCAAAAAAGTAGAAATGTATAATGAGTATCTCTAGTACAAAACATAATATCTGTGAGTAATGTAATTTAGATTTAAAAGGTTGGTAAAATCAGAAACAATCATAACAATAACAGATGACAGGAAAAATGTGGAATTTTGTTAAACTTAGTGGTAGCAGAAATGCCTATAAACCAATCCTAATCCCATTGAGATCAGTGGAAAACTTTTCAGTGACTATACTAGCTTCTAAGTTAGGCCCACATTTATTCTTTCTACTAAGGAAATTCAAAATTGTGTGAAGAAGCATTAAGGTCTCCATTTCAGAGAATTTTCTAAAACTTGTTTTTGCTGCTCTTTTCACTACTTTTAAAAATATTACTAGCAACTGTAATGTAATGACATCTTTCTCTGGTCACCCACTCTAAAGAAAATAAGCACCTTTCCACTTTCACATTTTTTGAAGAAATAGGTGTGGTTGTCTGCCATTTTTGACTGGTTATCATCCTACTTGCAGTTTCTGTGGAAATATCTCAGACTTCCGTATCTGTGATCTGTCAACAATAGAGATCAAACCAGGGAGTTTGGATGCATTCTTTACATGCCTTGTCAACCTGTGAAGACTGAGATAAGGTGGCTTCCACAGGCATTGAGCTCTGTGATTTATTCTAGAGTTTGATAACACCTTAAATCTCAAAGTGCCACCATGCATTTTCACCCATCTGTCATAGAAAGGATCATATCAGAAATGAGCTACTATATGTGAGAAATCAATATTAAAACAAGCCATTTCAATTTGCCCTTATATAAGAGTAATTTATTTAATAATTTTTCAAATGCTAATTTCTTACTTAGAAGTGTGTCCTGTCTGTTCAGTAGATAACTAGCAATGTGGAATTTATCATGATGTAACTGCAATATTTTTCAACAATTGGTTTAGGTTTGGATGCAACCTATAAAGACTTATTTTTTTCATATTCTCTGGGAAATGAAGACACATAAGACATGTGCATATACCTTTACAATTTTTTTGTGAAGTGCAGTTTCATTCCTTTGTGACGCTGTGATTTTCATGCTTTTATTTAAATTAGTATTGTTGCACAAAATAAAATGTGAGACAGAAGTTTTGTGCTTGTCAGTTTGCCTAATGAAAAACTAGAGTTTGAAAAGCACATACAAATTGCCCTTGAAATGTTAGTAAATATTGGACTCAAAAGCCAGCAGTCCTTAGCCATTTGTATTAATTAACATGGTCATGTGTACTAGGTAGAGAGGGCACAAATAAATCCATCAGTTTTAAACATGGGGATCAAAGGTGATGGCATCCAACAAATTCTGTGAAATGAGACACTTGCTAGTATGCACATTAGAAAAATAAATGCACTAATCACGAAACTGTTTTATGCCCAAAGTAGGTGTCCAACTTCCTGCTTTCTTCAGTTTTGTAGACAGAAAATGAAGAAGTCATAGGCCAAGGTTGTCTAAAGTTCTGTATTTTTCTGAAAGTGACTTAGTGACTGTCTTTACAACAGAAGCCGTGTAAAAGTAGGTGACTATTAGCATCAGTTAACATAACTTCAGAGACTTCTACAAAGTTATTCTTTTAAGCTCCTGAAAGAAGTTCAGCAGTGTGATTTTATTTTACTAACATTAATCTCAAGAAGCACAAAGTAGGTTATTATACAACATCAGAATATAATGTGGAGTATCAAACATTTTCTGCTTGTTCTAAGGGGAGCATGGCATTTGGCAGCATTACCTGACACTATCTAAATGATAGTCAGAGTTCTTGTTTTCCCTATAACTTTTAATGTGTCAAGAGCATGCCATATGTAATTTGTGGAAAATACTGAAAATTGGATGCAGTCTAATAATAATCATAATTCTTGTCAGGTCTCATTTGACTTCTGCTTGAGGCCAGCAGAAAATACATCCTAACTGTTTTTTCTCACAGTGAGATACCATTGAGAGTATCTGCTGTTTTGATAGTACAGCAATACCACTGTCACATTGCTGATTTCCATGCAAGACGTAATTTTTTTCTTGTTTCCTTTTTCATCCTGTTTGTTAATGAGGTTTTAGCTCTCTTTCTGGCTAAGCTGCTGGCACTTTTATTTATTTATTTTTTTTAAATAGAAACCTCTGTGTGGGAACACCTTCATAGGCTTATTCTTGATTTTATGTTTTATTTGGGATTGTAATTTCATGTAGCAGAGACTTGTCCCAACAGTTAACATGGCACGGGAATGAAAGACCCCTTATCAAAGACCACACAAACCCTCAAAAATCCTTCAGCCACTGAAAATACTAGCGTGCTCTGTGGGTTTAGTTTTTCAAGCTTTGACATTATAAGATAGTTCAAAGCAGATATACATGTGTGTTATGTGTGCTGGAAGAGAAGTCAGCAGTCAGTATTTTTAATATACTGGAGAATCCTAAGTGAAAAGCTGGGAAATTTTTTTTTTCATTTTAATTTTCTGTATCACATGTTTGCATATGCAAAATGAAAACTCCAAAGCTTTGGGAGTTTAAATTAAAAAAACAAAACAAAACAAACAAACAAACAAACAAACCTAAAATAAATTCATAAAACTGTGGGTAAGAAAGCAGTTCTCAAGGACATGCTCTCCCAAGTGAGAAAGCATATGTTTTTATGGTGGAAATACATTACTGTCTAGTTCTTTTTCTATTAGAGGTGCAGATATGTTAACAGAGGTGTTTTAATTAGCTTATAGTGTGTGGAATCAATTGGGATAATAATATTAGTTTCGAAATTAAAATATTCTAGAAATTACATCTCTCCCAGGATGCACTAGCTTAACCATATTATCCTTGACAATCATGTCCACTCAGTTTTTCCAGTGTGGATCCATTTATCTAATGTGACAGCTCTAGTGCTCCTTGTGTTAATAGATGTACAGCTGCTTTCTGGAATCATAGCATGCAAACATTCTCGTCCTCAAAAAGCAGTGCTGCTGCTGTTTCTGCTTTCTGTGCTTGTAGGAGAGGACACGACTGCTGACTCAGAATTAATTGTAACCCAGTGAGTTGACAGTGACAGATACCTATACATGCCACTACTAGTTCAGGAAGCAATGTCCTAATTTAGTATTCTCCAACAACATCCCTAAATTGAAAGCCTCCTTCCTTTCTTTCCTCCTGTCCCATGTTATTACAAAATATCCCTAGAGTCTTTATAAGAATTCTGTTTTTTTCTGCATTTTTAATCCTTGTTTTATTGAAGATCCATATAATCTTAATTTAATTTCCTCAAACCCACATAAATAAAAGTGGAGATTTCTGTCATGATGTCACTATGAACACCGGTTAGTTTACAGTTTGATCATTTACAGGCCTTCAGACTTTCTCTCCCTCACCCCACCTTCCCCCCCACACATTTTTTTCATTTTAGGACAGTTACTACCTTTAAAGCCCTTTGGTACAAACTTCCTAGTGGACGCTGGTCATTTTTTGTTAAACCTGAGGAATTTGAAGCATGTTTTTCTTCCTTTTACATACATTATTAAAATGAAAACGTTCAAATCACAGATTAATTCTAATATCGAGCAAGGGCTGCATCACCCCAGACAAAAGATTGTTACCTGCACACAAGGTCCATGGCCTGCTTGATTTCCAAGGTTATATGTGATACTAAAGAATGCTAATAGAACAGAATACCAAAGGGGTTTTTATCACATCTGTCTTTTTGCTGAAAATCACTGTAAAGTTTCCTGCTTCCTGGCACTGCAGAGCTCTGCATATCTTCTGTAGTTACTGACAGTGATGGAACCTTAAATACACAGTACATCTGTAGCACAGTAATTTTAGGCTTCAACAGTAAGATGCAGTGTCAGTAATGATTGTTGACATCATACTACATGTATCAGTTTACTCAATATAATTAATAAGCCTTAGTTGATGGAACACTTCTGTAATTCATTAAATACTATAATCATAATTTATGTTAACATTATACATGTAAATGCAAATATAGTAGTCAATTTTCTTATATATTAAAATAATACGGTTACTTTTATAAGCAGCCTCCAGATAATGTACAGTCCTGAGACAGGAAATACTCTCAATTGTTCCTTCTAACATTTAAAAATGTGATTTATAGGTTAAAGTAAGTCCCTGAAGCTTTATTATCCCATTCACATTATGGAAGCTGGATGAGTTTTACAGAATGTAAAGCAGGGTAAATATATTATTATAATTTAACTTGTTAAATCTCAGCAACAGCTGTTTCTACATTTAGTACTTCATATGCATTATTGATCAACACATGCTTTTACTAATGTAAAACTTCTCAGGGTATAGAGAAGTTACTCTGGTTTTTTTAATTGGTACAGTGCTTCTGAAATGCTTCTTCAATTGAGTGCACTTGTAATGTGCATTATCTGTCATGCTAGGAGTACCTCATCACCAAAATAAAACTAAACAAATAAATTGAAGATCGCTGAAGTCTTCAAATTACTAAAGATCACATAAAATACAATTCTATTACAATTAAATTGTTTATATGCAAGTCAGTCTAGTATCTTTTTGTCAGTGAGATCTATTTCTTCAGGGTCTTGCATCTTAAATACTTTTCTTAAACACAGATAAAATTTTAAGTATTGAATATCTAAAGTCAAGTGGCTAAATAGTTATGAACATAGTGCAAGATCTAGGTAGGTTAATTTGGGGCATTTAAATTTGAAATCTCTGAACTTCATGTCTCTCTAATGTCATGGGTTATAACAACAGAGTTGTCAAAGGAATTAATCTGTGTTACATCTTCTAATACATGCCCTAAGTTTACCTTGTCATCTATAGTCAATGATTGAGTACAGGCATTCCAAAAAGGCATGGTGCTGTTCTTTTACAATTATATCTCTTTTAGGATGGCATGAATGTTCATTAGAGCTGCCTTTCCTCCTCCATTGATTTTTAATTTTTAATATGTATATACAAATTTGTTCCATTTTTAATGAAATCGTTCTCAGGCTTTTTTTCCACAGAGTTTCTCATAAAAATATGTAATAAATATGTCAAGCTAACGTGGTTTACTAACGCCTAGCCATTTGGGTGAATAATATTTCTGAAAATTAGCTTAGTTTTCTACTGGAAACACACATGGCTATTTTCTTTTATGTTGTATTGTACAGAAGGTTCCATCTTTTCTCTCCATTTTCCTTTCCTGCATGCATCTCAGATATTAATTTTCATAATCATAGGCTTAGAACCGATTCTCTGTGTCTCAGACAATTAATTCAGGAGGATGGGGGCTAATATTTAAAATGTTCAAAATTTATTAATATTTTACCAGACTCGAAAGTTGAACAAGGTAATGCTCTGGTTTAGACTACATTAAATTTAACACTTAGCTTTCCTGTTATGTCAAATTTACCTTGCAGTCAAGATGATTTTAGGTAAATAGAAATGCCTATTTATAATGCATATAGAAAAGGACTATTTGCCTTTTAGGTGGATATTAGGAAGGCAAAACTTAAAACATATGATAGTCCTGTGTCTAGTGTCTTTAGTTAAAGGTTTGTCAGTCTTTTGAATGCCCAATTAAAAACAAAACCAAACAAAACAAAACAAAAAGGAAAAAACCCAACCACCAAAAAACCTAACAAAACAGGAAGAATTTATGAAATAAAGACTATAGTTTCATGAAATAAAATGAAGGAACATCAGCATATAAATAGGGGAAGAATGTGATACTGTCTCATATGTTAATGGAAACCACAAGATTTGACTGCAGATTTTTCTTCATTTTCTTCATTCACTGTCTCTGAAAAGCTAACACAACTCTCTAGCCAGACAGGCTCTTTGTTTTCCATGTTTAAATGTGCTTGGGACCATCACGCTCTCAATTCCTACCTAGTCATGCATCAGATGGTAATTAATAATGTTTTTCACCTTTATGAAAAGGCTAGTTCTGTGCAGCTTTAGTAGCAAGACAGATATAATAGGTAATTATATTTATGTTTCCTTTTAATGCATTGCAGTGTAATTTACAGATTTCTATGAAATTTTAGTACTGAGAAATTGAGCAGAAGAAATCAAATTATTGTCTGGTATAGCAACAATTTACATTCTGAAATCAATACCAACATTATTACCTTAAGGGGAAAAAGAAGTATATACTGAGGCACTCCAGCTATTTATATGGATAGCACGGTATGAAGAAGTAGCATGAAGAGGCTGTAGCAATTACTTTTTCTTTTTTTCATTCTTAGTTTAGCTTGAAAGATTGTCCAAAACCCTATCTATCTCCATTATCTTGGTTCTGTGGCTAAGATATCAAGATGAGCATGGAGAATGGATTATCCCCTGCAAGCAGGATCCTTGAATAAGGACTGCTATGGGCACTGCATGAGGAAGTTTAGCTTAGAAGCAGCCAAGAAAAAATAACTCTATTTCTCTTAGCAAATTGCAGGGATCTACTGCACAATTTGTACATAACACAGACCTGAGCCAAGTTTATCAGGGAAAAGCAAGAGTGGATTTTACTAAGAAAGTAGATTGATTTTATCTCAGATTTACAATTTTTTACAAAGTTCAGTGAAACATGAAAGAAGAAGGTGTGTATCAGTGAGCTGAGTTAGACAAAGCCCTGTTTGAGGTGCTTTCTGGCCCTCTTGTGAGATACACTACAACAGTCCTTGATTGATCTTTCCAAACTGGAAGAGAATGTGGATTGTATATTTTAGGGGCCTTTCACTAAGTCAATCAGAACTGCAAAATATAACAAATCATTGTTTATTTATAAAACAAAGTGATACAGCAACCATATGTTAATTTGAAGACCTTGCCAGTTCTTTCTGCTGAGCAAATACAAACATAGATATGTTTTGTTGAAACTGTTACTAATCTGTTTTTGAGACTTGGTCTTCATTTACAGGCTTGATCTCATAAGAAAAAAAAAATCCATGTTTTAGTGCATGAAATAGGAATCTTTGTTTTGATCCTGGAAGGAACAAACGTTATGAAACAGACATCTTCCACAAAGACAATTGGAATTAAGCATAGATTTTTCGTGTGTCTTTACAACATCTTCTTAAACTTGTGCACAAGCAGTATCTTCTCCATAATCATCATTTAATCATCTCACGGCCTTTTTAGGATATTTGTCTACTGTTTACACTTGATTTTATTTTGATATGCTTCTCCTCTGACTTCTTTATTCATGAGTGAAGTTTCCGTAAATTATGTCAGGTATAGATTCTTCTGTTTATTTTCCATAATAAAGGTAAATTGTTTGTTCAAGTTTCACTTTTAAGCCTTCATATCAGGAATCTTTCCATAAGGAAAATATTCCCAGAATGTTTTCTTTGAAGTTGTTTTCTTTTTCATAATATTTCTTTGTCATCTTAACACAAAGTATAGCATAGTAGTTCAGAAAAGAAAGGGAACTAGTTTTTTGTTGATGCAAAACCTCCACATCTAAAAAAATCTTTCAATGACAATTAAAAAAAATGTCATGCTTGAATATATATTCTGATATACAGACCTACATCCCATTCTTTAAAGTTAATTTGTCTTGCTGCGAACAGGATGTTTTAGTGGCTTCTTCCTGTTTGGAAAATCAAGGAGAAATCATGGCTTTTTTATTCACAACTGTATTGAGTGAAGAAATTTAAAGTACCTAATTTGTAAACTCAAAATGCAACTCGGCTGGTTAACATTCAGCAGGTTCTATTTCCAGCTACCCAGTGTAGAAATGTTTTTTTAATTACAGCTTGGTTTATAACAATGGATAGGATCTGTAGCCAAATTTGTCCCTGTGAGACTTTCAGCAATGGAACAATAGTATAATTATTTCTGGGATTCCTGATTAGCAAAAACAATACAATAGTTGTACAAAGCTTGAAGGTTTGGTTTTTGGAGTAAAAAAGAAGCTGAATCTCCTCTTAATACTGATTTCTGTAACTTGCTGTATGATTCAAGTACATAATTGGAAATAAAATGCATTTTAGAAGCTAGTGCACAATGGAAAGAATAGAACAATTTTGAAACCTAGTGCTTACGCTTCCTACATTAAAGTTCTGTTTCCACACAGCTCATAACTCACCTGCCACAGGAAATTTCAAATACTTTATATCACTGGCATGATTTTTCCTGTACTTCAAGCTTTTAGCACTCCGGTCAACAAAATACGTTGCATTATTTGCAGCCCACTTTCTACACATGTATGAGTGTGTCTGGGAAAACAGGGCAGCAGTGAAAAAGCTAAGTCTCATAAGTAGTGCCTTAAACTCACTAGTATTGGACTACCTTTTCTAGAAATCCATTCTGAGGTACAATTTCTACCAATTCTTTTGGTTGTGTAAGGACTTCAATATTGTAAATATCATGCTCTATGCAACTTTTCCAAAGCCATAGATTTGTAATGGATGAAATTAGAAATTATAGTATGGGAATACATTTTATACAGCTAAGATTGTAGAAAATAAAGTATTTCAGTACAAAATTATATTTTCAGCTCTGGGAAAATATGAAATTGCACCAAATAATTCTATATTGTCTTTTATTTTCAGTAAGAGCTGACAGAATCACAGAATGGCTGAGGTTGGACAGGGCCTTTGGAGGGTGTCTAGTCAGCCCCCTGATCAAGCAGGGATAATTACAGCTGCTTGTCCAGAGCTGTGTCCAAATGGCTTTCGAATATCCCCAAGGAGGGAAGCTACACAGTGTATCTACACCACTTGTGACAGTGCTCAGTCACCCTCCCAGTAAAAAAAAGTTTCTTGATGTTCAGAACCCCCAGTGTTTCAGTTTTTGCCCATGATTACCTGCTCTGTCATTGGGCACCACTGAATTCCTCATATTAAGAAGGAATGAGAAAAATAGAATGGGAGAGTGCATGGAAAAAAAAAAAGACAAGCTGCAACACAAATATATTTTTAAGTGTTTTCATTATCTCCAAATAAAGTATAATAACAAAGAAAAATGCATTATGCTATGTCAAATACAAGTTCTAATTTTTTGTACTTGATCAGTAAGATTAAAATGTCCCCATCCTCTGCCATCCATTCCTCATCTCTACACCAGAGTTTGTGTTTCTATTTTTATTGGTATTTTCAAGTACCACAGCTATTACTTATATGCCGTAATTTCACAAATTACAGTTCTTAGAACATGCTAGGCACCTATTTGACTTCGTTGTAGCAGGAAAAAAGGAGCCAGACCAGTTTCATGTGTCTTTGATTTGATGTAATTTGGTTGTTACTATGTTAAAAAGTGTTGGCTGGCTGACCACCTGGTCCGAAAAAAGGGAAAAAAAAAGTGTTGCTACTACGCTTGAACCGTCCTGTTTTCAGCACAGGAGTTTGCTATCCATTATCACCATCTGAAATGGTGTTTCTCTTGTGGGCATAAAGTCATGCTTCACCTAGATGAGCTTCATGGAATCTGCTGCAATAGGTGATTAAAGGAATGATTCCTGATTGTTTTCCTGAATTTTAAACTCAGCCCAGGTTCAAAAACCCCACTGAGTCTAATTGTTCTGAATTATATACTGAAGTTGCTTTGACATAGGTAAAATTATAGTGCTTTGACTGAATTCACATTTCAGTTTTGGGTTTCACAAAACAATGAGGTGATAATTCCTGATTAAAAATAAGGACTGAATTTTTTTCAGGACCTGAAGAAGACCCCTATTCCTCCCCACCAAATGCTTGTTCATGTTTGAGTATCTCACAGATTTTAGATGTGAATTTTGGCCAAGCATTGGGACCTGAACCATAACCTTATCTCATGCTTATATAATCCCACGTATGTTGTAGTGTAATTAAACTTGTAATTACTTGTTATCCTTAGTCCCAGTGTTGTAACAACTATAAACCTCATTACTCAAAACAACTTGAATCTGTCTTTAGGTAAAAAGAATTCAAACCTGGATTTTGTTGCATGAGCGAGTAGATAAACATGAGCATAGTCTAAGCATATTGGATTTTCTGCTGAAAGAAGAGTTCCTGTCTCTGCTGTGGTGGTGATGAGAAATTCAGTGAACAATCAGTGAGGGGCTCAGTGCTGGATCCGGACTATGCATCACATCCTGTGATGTGTTCTGCCTCCAGTGGAGAGTCTGTGTACCTTGTCCAAGCCATCTGTGCATGGTGTGTTGGTGTAGATTCACCGGTAAACTCCAGGCTGGACCAGCCAAGAGTAGGAAGCCCCAGGTCTGGGTGGGGGTATCTGGCAGGCAGTGGGACAATGCTGGTATCTGGGGAGGACCCATGAGTGTGGCCTGCCTGTGGGACAAGTGTGAGAGTGCTGCATGTGGGCAGTGAGTCCCCAGTGAGACCAGCTGGTGAGCTGGAGACCTGTGGGGTCGGTAAGGGGGACTGGGATCTGAGCAGGGATTCTGGGTGGGCAGAGGGCCTGTGCTGGTGCTATGTGCTTGTGAACCTGGAGAGGGAGGGGTGTGTGCTTCACTTGTGACTTTCTGCCTCTGACAGCCCAAGACGAGGAGGGGATTTGTCCCTGTGTGACTGTGCCTGGTGTGAGTCCTGAATGGGGGGGGCTGCTGGGGCCAGAGCCTTATCTGAGGCTGTGTAGCCGCAGCTGTGGCCAAATCAGTGTCCATGTGTGTGTCTGTGTTACACACTCAGTCTTGGTACTGCAGCAGCTTTCCTAGCCTAGAGATCCCAGGCTGGGCTCCACCAGCCAGGCAGGAGGGTTCTGGACAGGGGAGGCAGTGGCCACATATCACATTACTTGACAATTTTAAGCTCTCAGTACATTGAGGACAATGTTTCTTTTCAATTACTGATATGCCCAAGCTTAAGTATTTGCGTTGAGTCTCTTTCTGCAGAAGGCTTGTTCCCCTCATTATTTTGATACCACAACTAAATCTAAAGTTTCTTTATGGACTGCATGCTGTCCATCCATCATCTCTGGAACTGGGTCACTGTTCACATGACCCTTAGATTTTTTTATAACCCTTTTTAATGATTTGTGGATTCCTTAGTGAGTGGTCATTGTGTGTGAGAATGAAAACTTCAGAGAAAATTTATTAGAGAAGCCATGCTGTTGAGTCATGGGGTGCAGAAAGGCCCCCCATGCTTTCTAAACTTCTCAGAGAGGAATTCAGTTGTCACTGGATCCAGTCTTAATCCCAGACTTTGTCAATGGTTTAAGTAACTTTGTCCCACAGGATTAATGATGGCAAATCAGATACATTTATATAAAGATGAATTAATTTATTATTTAGATGACAACTGATTAGACAAAAGATCTTAATCAGATTTATTTACTACAGAAAAAAAGCTAAAACTACTAGCAGTGTATAGTATAGGTATAGTGCCCTATATCAAAGCTATTACATAAGGCTAGCAAAAAGGAAACCATTATTAAGTAAAGCTTGATGTAACTCACCACACCAATGCTTATGGGCAGATCTCTTTAACTCAGCCTCAAGGAGTATCCTTGAAGGGGTTTCCGCACTTCAAGGGAGAAAACTTCATACACTCCAAGAAGGAATATGGGAGAGGAACCCAACTGTGTGAAAGTGGACTGGACTTCTACAGTTTATAGTGATTGACTGCCAGTCATATGTCTCCAGGTCTCCTTAGCAGCTTATCTGTCACATCTTTGCCTCACTATCAGGATCTTCATTTGGACTTGGTGAGTCAGACTGCTTTTAGCATAATTCAATGGCAAAACCAGTCCATGACAGCATCTCTCAGCCCACAAATGATAGCTTGCAAAATAGGGCATTATTTGAGTTGACCAGATTCCAAAGCAGATCATTCTGCTACAGTGGCTCAGAAAGGCAAGACAATGTACTTTTCTCTCATCACTTAAAGTATGGATTTAAAAATTAATAGCAAAGAAGTTGCCAGTAAAGTGTTAGGGTCATTTTACTGGCTAACTGGTCTCTATCACTGTCAGTATAGAGTGAGAGTGGATTTTAGCTAGTATGAGGAATTTTTGTTACCCAAGATCAGTACTTTTACTATATAACTCATGAAATAGGACATTTTTGTAATTATTTATTTATGTAGTTAATTAGTTATAGGGATTTTATTATTTTGCAGATCCTAAAACTTAATTTGTCATCTCCTCCCCTATTTTAGGGCTTAATTTCTCAGTCATTCATGTCTTCTTATAGTGTCTTTTTGGTTTAAAACAAATGAAAGCAATCTCCTTTCCTCAGATCATACCATGACCTGGGGAGGGAGTGGGTGTAGACAGAATGTATCAGAACAGTTTGCCACTTGCTGACTTTGATAGTGATATAAATTCTTAATTTGGAAAACAGATCTCCAATTTTAGCTTTCTGAAAGTAGTTGCAGAAAAAGAAGACTTTAAGTTATGCGGTTAGCTACATTTCTATTGTGCTCATATTTAAGGGGAAGAATGGGATAGCAATTAAAAATTGTTCAGGGTGGTAGTTCCAGAACAAAAAAGTTGTAAGAGAAAGTAACAAAGTGTGAGCTGAAGTTTTTCTTAGTGACACATATAGAGTTAGGTTCTCTGTTGATGTAATGAATACATCCAATGACTCAGAGGATCTATTTGGTTTTCTACAGCTGGATTCTATTCCTAAAGCTAGAAAAGGAACTTAAAAGCAAAATACTAATTATAAAATCACAGCCAAGAGCAAATAGTATTACATTTATTTCTATCCTGAATAACACAGTAATCTAAAGTTGACTTAATCAACTATATGCACCCAAGGGAGATGAATAAAAAGAAACCTGGTAGATTTTATTGATCATCATATAAAATGGTAGCAATTACCATTAACAAATAGTCTTTAATAAGCAAACATACAGTTAGTACTATTTACTTGAGGTTTTACTCATTAAAAGAAAAATGAAAAAAGGAGGAGAAAAAAAGAGAAAGTTGGGGCCTGATGCTGTTTCAGGATGGATATAGGACACCTGATGTTAACTACTTTAAAAAGTATTAACTAGTGGAAGATGCCTGTTGTAGTATTTTCCAAATGTTTCATTTTCTTCTGGCTCTGTAGAAATCTTGAATCATTAGCTTAGGTATACCCCAAAAATTTCAGATTACTAATATTGATGAGAAATAGCCATTAAACTAAACAGTTACTATGCATAAGAAAAACTTTGTAAATCTCTACTTTATCCTAAATTAATCTAGCAATACAGCCCACTGAAGCTGCCTTTTTTTTTTTTTTGTGGGAAGATGTGCTTAACTTAATTTAATCACTCTCTTGAGGTACTCTTAAACGAGTTGCTTCCGATCCTTCAAAGACGCAGTCTTTTGATCCATGAAGACCTGTAATATTCCTTTCATGAATCCAACAGTCATGGTTGCTAAACAATTTGCAGCGGTGCTATCAGCTCTGAAGCTCTTGGGGAATCACTGTATCATTCTGTGGCCACAATTCAAAAGTCAGATTATTTCTCCAGATGAGAGAGGTTCAAAATCAATAACAGTTAACTAATCCAAGTGCACACTGAAGGTTTTGTTTGTTTTTTTTTTTCTTTTGAAATGGCTATAGGTTTATTTTTTTAAGAAGTTCAGTAAAATGTGTAATTCTACCTCTCAGTCCCTGTGTTTTTTTGTGCAAACTCTGTGCTGTTTTATTTTTATTTCTCTTATCAAATTGATAATGTTTATTCTGTCATTGCATTTTGTGATTCTTTGCTGAACACTGTGAATTCACACATATATTATCAATCCTAATTATCCATTTTAGGTACATGACTGCTATCAGTTAAATATAGATAGCTATTTATTCATGCTACTATTCCCAAAAGATGACAACCATTTTTATAGGTTTGTTTAGTTTGGTCGATGTCTTTTTTTTCCAGTTTGAATAATGATAATACAGTTTTTAACCTCAGAAATATATACTTATTAAATTTTTGGATATCATTTGCTTTTCATAACATAGTTTCTAATGGTTTCTGCTTCTCAGAGAGAGGTTTTTAAATAGATTATGTTTTAAAAATTATGAGAAATATACCTAATTTTCCACTGATCAATTTCTTAGAAGAAGTTTACTTCATGGATGAGCACATATAGACCTTTGATAGACCTTTGAAATTTGTCTCTCCCATCTGCCAATTTCCCATCTAAAAGCAAGCCAGAAAAAAAAGAAAAGAAAGAAGGACAAACCAAACCACAAACAAACAGTAAGCAAACATGATAATAGCAATTGCTTCATAAGCATTGCCAGGGATCTATTTTTATGTCAAAAGTTTAAAAAAAAATCAAGAGAATTGAAAAGAAGAGCACTAATCAGTGTGTCCTGTGCTCTTCTTTGTAGTCCCAGCGCCGTGTTACATTTCACCTCCCCGATGGCTCCCAGGAAAGCTGCAGTGACAGTGGTCTGGGAGACCACGAGCCAGTGGGTGGTGGAACCCTGATCTCACACCCTCTCCCTCTGGTTCAGCCGCAGGACGAATTCTACGACCAGGCTTCACCGGACAAGAGGACTGAAGCTGATGGCAATTCTGACCCCAACTCGGGTGAGTCACCACCTTATCTCTGCTTATCTGAGTTGCTTTGCTAACTTGGTACTTTCTTTTTCATCCCTTTGAGCTTTGCAATGGTCGAGATGTTTTTAAGCACGTGCATGAATGTTTGTTCATATTAGCTCAAAAGGATTGTTTGGAAATAATGTAGTTTGCCTGAGGTGCCTCATGTTGTAATTTGACTGTGGAAAGAAAAGTATATCCAGTAGAATAAATGGCTTTGTACTAATCGCACAGTAAGTAATACCAGCAGGGGAGAAGGATGTCCTACAAGGTAGAAAGTTTTTCCTGATGTTTGCAGTGCTGTAGCCATTTAGCTTTAGACTGTTTTAGGAAAGTCATTCTAAATATCAATTTAAGTTCAAGGACATGGAGGTTGCACTGTCTTTTAGAGTAACAAAGAAGTCAGTAAATCGGTGAAGCACTGAAAAATTGAAAGAACCCAAATTTCTTAACAGTCTTAAAATTCCCTGTTCTAACATTAAGAATCACAGGGTTTCTTTGGTAACTTGGAGTGGCATGATGTATTGGAACTGTCAGATACAGGTTTTCATACAAATATTAAGGATTAACTATTTGATTTGGGAACTTCTGCCTTTCTCTTCTGTCCTCCTCTATAATACATTTACATTATTGCTGTGTTTTTGTGAGAGTGTTAAAAACTGAAGCAAGATCTTAACCAATAGGGTGATTAGTATTTTGACATTGCAATGTGGAATGTGGAGACTCAGACATACTGAAAACAGAGAGGGGGAAGTAGCACTTCTCTTAAGTTTCTTGGTTTTTGTCTATAATGTGAAACAAAGGTTAAAAATCTATCTGTGCTCTTGGAAGGTAATTGAACCTGAGTCCTCGTGCATCCCAGGAGTATAGAAATAAGAAATAGTTTCTGTCTTTGGCATTTCTCCCTTTTGTATAGATGATTAAGTTGTCACTGGGCCTGTACAAACCAGGAGAGAAGGTGGCCTTGGGATCTGATGAACAATGTTAAGGTCCATCTCCTCATTTGGGCAGAGCTGGATCTGAATGATGACATTTACATCATGGCAGATGACAACATGAACTGTGGAATATTGACTTTGGAAATATTTTTCTGATATGTATATAGGAAGACCAAGAGGAGGTTGTGTTGGATGAAACTCTACAAAGAAACAATTTGAAATGTTTTACTGAGAGTTGCATTCTGGTTTCTTTTCCTCTATTTTCCTTCTACTTTTTTTTTTTTTCTCTTCTCCTCCCCTGGATATGACACCTGCATTTGCTTCTCTTTATCAAAACAGAAATGTGTTTGGAACTATGATGTTAAACCCTTAATCTGTACAAATACAAAGAATGATAAAAGAATAGCAACTATGAATGGATTGCCTCTGGAGCAAGAATGTATTTCCGCTTAAAAAGCGAGGAGCTTAAGTGGAATTATCTGGTTAATTCTCTGACCACGTATGAGACTTGTGAAAGATTTAACAACATCAGAGAGGAGTTTTTTAGGCAGCGTTGCATGTTGGCACTGTCGCATTGGCTTCACAGACTCTGAATTGTACATCCCTTCAAAAGGCAGCATAAAAGTCCTCCAGGAGAGTTAGGAAAAAACTGGCTTAGTAAACTTACAGCAAGTTATTAAAAGTGCAGTTTTGGAAATTTTGTGTTAAGCACATTGTGTAAACACAGTATATTAATCATGATCATCTATTCATGCCTAATATAGACATTAATAGAAGATTAGTCAGAATGAGTAAGTGTTCTTAAAAGCTATATGAAAAGTTTTAATATGTTTGCGGTTACACCTAATTTAGCCTTAGAGATGCTAAATTTGTGTCAAATTTATGAAAATCTAACCATCAAGCTATACTAAATATTAGTGAAGTGTTGAAGTATAGTCTTTTTTTTGCTTTTACCAGATATTGAAACAGTACACTCTGTATCTCATCAAATCTCACAAACTAAGAGAGGAATTATATGGTCAGTACTGTGACAGAAATTTTTCTGGCAAAATCCAGGCCAGGATGGGAGTCATGTTGTTCATTAGATGGCTTTAACTTGTATATTGTATTCAGTATCAAGCTATTGCCTAAGCACTGTATTAAAAGTTATTTTGCTACTGTAGGCACAAGTTTTAATGGGATGTGAAATAAGGTTTAAAGCAGTTTATGGTTAATGAAGATCCTGTGAAAATTTTCAGAAGAGAAAATTCCTGTCTGGTATTGGCCAAAGTTACTTGGTGGGTATTTACATGTGTTCATGGTTAAAATACGTAGTGTCATTTGAACATTGTATTCCTTGACATTCCTAAGCTGAATTTCTAGTTCTATTGCAGTGAAATGTTCCCTAGTTGTATTTAACTGTAGAGGTAGTTTTGTTTCAGGGGCTGTTTAAGGGATTGCTGGTTATGAAAATACTTGGGACATGCTAAGGTGAAAGATACAACTATGAAGTAAGGAATAAAGCCCTAGTGTGGAGAGTTGTAGTATTATCATATACATGTACTGCTAGCAGTTCTGGATGATAAGTGTTGCATAACAATATTTTTATTTCAAATGCTTCAGTTGAAGAGAAAGAACAGTGTTTTTGGGAATGTTTGCAAATGACATCTACATCAAAAACACAGATTTGTTCAACTGTATTTTTATGAAAGTTCATTCAAAGTAAAACTTTGCTTCAGCTCATGAGAATGTGATGTTAATCTTGGTAGTAAAGTCCTTGCCTCATGCTGAGAGCAATTTTGCTTAATGACTTTAATGTTCAGTGAATTGTGTGGGTTATTACTGTACACTGCGAAGTTACGTGAATAAAAATACAGCCATTGTTTCTGAAAATAATGTCCTATTTTAATTATATTTGAAGAGTGACCAAGGCTCAGGTCTTCAAAACCTGAAATAGGGACAGAAATGTGGTAAAAGTCTTGCTAACTTTTTACACAAAAGTATGAGAAACTTTACTGCCATATTTACTTTCAGTCATTAGCTTCTACAGACACAAGAACTACAATTACATGATTTAATGAAATAAACACACACAGTGAGAGTACATTCATCCAGCTAATCTGAAAACAGAAATCTCTCACACCGGGTGAAACTGGAATGAAGAGAAAAGCCAAATATTAGCATTGTCAGCCACATGCTGTCACTGTAGCTATGAGAGAAAGGCAACAAGATAGAAACATGAAGTCTTTCATAATGAGATGGAAGTCCAAGTTTGGTTTGCATTACTGAAACCTGTCTTCATTATTTAGGTCTTTTATTTTGAGGGTTGTATTCATTTTGATAAGATATATTTTGCATTTTCCTATTGTTAATTGATCGGTATTATTGATGGTCAGAGGAGTTTGATGTTAACCTGTCAATTGCAATTCCTTATAGCTCATCTTTGTCTCATTTGCAGCTTGATACACTTGATTCCTTTAAAAAGGAATATATTCCAAAGATCTGTCATCTGATACAAGTTCTTTACCTTTTAGCATATCAGATAAGAATTTAGAAAACATTCCAGTTTCTTTAGAATGTAAAAAAATAAAAGGCCTATGTAAAATTGAATTTACCTATACTACATTAAAACATCTTTCATTGCCAAAATTCCTGCTTTCTAATGGTTTTAAATGTGCATATCAGGAAGTGTACTTTTAACACAAACATCTTTATCATCAGTTGTATTAAAAATGTACAGCTCTCTGATGTATTTTAATGTGAATTATTTTTTCAGGTACTACTAAAAAAACTCCTGGGCTTTTGTTCTCCAGGTGTTGGGTGCACACTGTTACTTCTCATTGCTATAAGTGTGGTTTTCATCAGTGTGAAAAAACACTTGATTAGTGAGGAATTCTTCTTTCACTGTGGTTTAGTAAAGGTTGTCAGGGACTTAAATTTGGCCTGGAATTGTTAATGTATCTAAGAGTTGTATGCAGCAGAGCTGTGCAATAGAACTGTACGAAGTAAAAATGTGCCTCCTAGTGTAAGAGAGGGGAAAAATGCATTTTCATGAAAATGCTTGATAAATCACATTTTGATAGCTGCAAGCTGTGGATGTGATTCATTTTTGTTCAAAGAGATAAAGAGCAATAGCATATATTTAGTGGAGTGTTAGAACTGCTCTAGGGAGAAAGCCTACTGCACACTGTGGATGAATCTATGCAATAATTCCAACAGTTTAAAACCAGACAGAAATATAATATTTATGTCTTCTGATACATGTTTACGAAGCTAAGTAAATGTTTGCCTAATTTCTACACTTCATTAATAAGTAGTATCAATATATATCAACAAAGTAAAAGCTTCATAAAAACATGGAGCTGTAGCAAAAATTGTAACACACCCACCAGTTTCAAGATCATGTTTTTATTTAGCAAAATTAAATAGAACATTCTATTATGTCCTGTGTTACTTCCAAAGCAATTCCATATTCTTGGAAGTAATGTTATAATGCTGTCTTTCAGTAATAATGTTTGTGGATAGCTTTTTTATTTCCAGTGCAATAAAAACTGTGTGGTTAAATTTGGCTGATAAATACCTGAGTTCACACTTTTTAATAAACCTATTACTATGGCAGTTTAGTCAAGTAATGTCAGGGGTGTTAAATGGTACTCTAATTCCAGTAATAAGTAGGAATATCTCTGCGGCAGTGGCTTAATTATGATTAAAGTTCAGAGTAATGGCAAGACTGCCTTGTATTACACTTGGTCATATGATAGTGTCCCATGTGGAGAAGCTAAGCCTCTGCTGCAGAGAGCTTTGGTTTTACAGTGTCACTATCATTACACCCGGTGGGTGATGATGGTTTAACCTTGAGGGCATACCCTCTGCTTAATCCTGTCTTTCATTTTGCTGCCTCCAAAGTTTCTTCTTTGGCAATACTGGAGTGGTCCATAGCTAAACAGCCTAAGGTGTAGAAAGAAATGCTACTGTATTAATGCCTAGATCTAGATAATTTGCCATCCATAGTTATTCTTGTGTTTTCATAATATGAGACTATGAGAACTAAAATAGGAACATTTGCCTTTGAGTCACATCCTCTATTTCATTAAACACGAGTTCATACCTCACACAGAAACTAACACTGTCACATTTAGCTACAGGCAAGCAGGAGTAAGAAAAACTGGAGTCAGGTTGTTGAATTAGCCTACAGAAGAGCTATAAAATAGTCTGAAGTCTGAATTCAATCTTAGCCTGTGCACTTATGACTTTAAAAAGATAAATAAAATCTGAGAGGCATAAGGAGATTGCTATCTCTTTACATCTCTTTGATGCCTCATTGCAGTGAGGATTTAAAAATTCTCTTGGTTCAGAAAAGCCACTGTGCTACATCTGTTCCTATTCTACTCTCTTTTCCTCCGCACACCAAAGCTAATTGGAGTGTAAATCAGGAGGCCATAACCACTGAATGAGCTGTAGGAGGGGAACTTGTCTCATTGCTTCTCCAAGAGGAGCGGATAACCTTCCAAAACTTCCTAGCTGCTGCTGCTTGAGAAGAGCACGTGCAGGTCCTCAGCAGTGAGATGAAAAGGCCACATGGGGCAGGGGGACTATGACAAAGGTTGGAGGATTAAAGGAAGGGGAAGCTTGCACATGAGATGAAAGCTGGTGCCTTTGGCTGCCATTACTGATGATACCAAGGACAGTTTAAAACCTCAGATACTTTTGCCAGGTTAAAACAAGGGACTTAAGGAATTAAGAGTAATTTTTCTCCTGTAAGTATTTTCTGCTCACAAGGCTTTTCTTCATATCACAGCAAGCCCAGATCTACTACAGACATTCACAGACTTTTTTAAGTTTCAAAGTGATACCATTATCCAGTCAAACCTCTACTATAGCACAATGCTTAGTGTTTCACACAACTTTCCTTAAATCAAATTGAGGTTTTAAAATATTCCAGTGATTTATTTCCACTGGTGTTTGATTACATGTTTTATATGGATTTACATGGCAAGGTTGTGGATAGGGGGCTGCAGAGGGTGCCTCTTTGAGAAGACACCAGGGGCTTCTCCCTTGTTTGACAGAGCTAATTCTCAGTGGTTCTAAACCAGATGCATTGCTGCCCAAAGCTGCGCAGCATCTGGGTGGAAGGAGTAAGAAAAATGTGAGAGAAACAAACCTGCAGACACTAAGGTCCATGATGAAGGAGGTAGAGAGCATGCTTCAGACACCAAATAGCTTCCCTTTCATCTTGTGGGGAAGGTGGTGCCCCCAGAAGCCCGTGGAGGAGCCCACCCTGAAACAGGTAGGTGTGCCCTCCCTGAAGGAAGTTGCAGTCCACAAAGGGCACGTGCAGGAGCAGGAACTGTGGCCCCTGAGGAGTCCCCTCTGGAGCAGTCTTGTCTCGGAGGCTCACACACTGTGGAAGGGACCCGTGTGTTGCTGGGAAAGGACCCCATGTTGGCCAGGGTAAGAGTATGATGAGGAAGGAGCAGCAAATACAAAGTTTTACTTGCCAACTGCAACTCCTTTCATATCCCTTAACACCACTTAGTGGCATCAAATGAATTTGATCCTGGGAATAAGAAAGGGTTGAGTAGTGGGAAAATTGTTTTTGGTTTTGTTTTTCTTGTTTCTCACAATCCTACTCCAGTTTTAGTTGATGATAAATTAAATTTATCTTCCCCAGGCTGAGTCAGTTCTGCCAGTGATGGTAACTAGTGAGTGATCTCCCTGTCCTTATCTCAACCCATGAGCTTTTTCATCTCATTTTCTTCCCATCTTGCTGAGAAGGGGGAGTGATAGAGCAGTTTGGTGAGCACCTGGCAGCAGCTAAGGTTAACCCACCAGAATATTAAAGCTGGTATTGTATTCTCAGTCTGAAAGCATTTATTTTCAGTTTCTACCTCTTGTCTGTGTGACTGTACCACCCTTTGTCAATCTGAAGTCTGACTTCCAGAAGTGCAAGTATATTTTGAGGCCCAAGGGACTTTTTTGACTAGTACAGCATCCTGCACAATACAAATCAGAAATTCTAGCCAATAACCTAAAAAAAAGCATGTGTCTTCTGCTGGTATCTACAGCATACAGTTACAGAATGATTTCTTGATTTAATGATCTTCAGTGACAGAGGAAATAATACTACATTGCTTACTGACTTCAACTGAATCAGACTTTTATTTGATAAAAGAGGTTTTTAGTATCCATATTTCAAATGGAGTGCTCAAGTCTTCTTGAATCTGAATTATACAGGTTAATTAGTGGTAGTATTTTGAATGTTGCAACATTTTGTTCTTAAGCACTTTTTTCCTCTCTGTATGTTAGTACTGGTCCAATGTATGTCCAGTAATATATATATATTCAGAATAAGAAAAATAAAACATAAGTCTTCTATATTGCAGAGTTTTAAAATCATTTTTTTTTCTTTATCAGTCATTGTTTTGATCTGAGTGGGGGTTTTTTGCTGCCTCATGAACATGATGTTTAACAATACTTTTTAGCAATAGAACAGCAACAGATTTTTCTACTGTTTAAGGACCTTCCATGAGAAATTAAAGTCAAAAGCATGACTGAACACATATATCTTTAATCATCATGAAATATATTTGAAAGATTTTTTTAGCATTCTAGGTGCTCTATCACCTAACTGTGTTTGACACAATTCACCTTTTAAAAGTGTGATGGTGTGATTATGGTAGAAATATGTGTTTGATTATTTTGAGGTTGCTGTTTCTGAAATTCAGTGGAAGTTATTGTTGTGACTTCAGTCACAACAATAGGAAGTTACTGTTGTGACAGCTGTGACTCCTTGTTACCTTGAAACTACAACTAATTTACCAATGTTACATGTTCTTTTACTAATAGAGTCTTAGTAGTGCAACTCCTATTCCCAAAGGCAAGTTGACAAAAAAAAAGATTGTGAGAATAAGGTGTTGAATTTAGCATGGGATTGTTAATTTCAGCCTTTAAATGGTTACAAATTTTAAGTAGAATTAGAATTGTTGGTGGCTGCAATGAGAGGAATAATTTATATAACAATGAGGAAGAATAACCTCATTGCAACCACACAGACTTGGGCCTGACAACTAGAAAACAGTTTTGCAGTGAGAGAACTGGGAGTCCTGGTGGATAGCAAATTAGCCATGAGCCAGAAAGACACCCTTGAAGAAAAGAAATCAGTCTCCTGAACTGCACTAGAAAAAGTGCTGCCAGCAAGCTGATGGGAAAGTTCCTTTCTTTCTACTCCTCACTGGTCAGACACAGTTGGAAGTGCCAAGTCCAGTGCTGGTTTTTCCAGTATGGAAGGGAAATGGAAATATGGACTGAGTCCAGAAAAGGGCCACAAAGATTATTAAGGTATTAGAGCATCTGTCACATGGGGAGGTGCTGAGAGAACTGTGACTGTTCATCCTGGAGAGAGGAAAGGCTTAGGAAGGATCTAATTAATGTGTGCAAATACCTGATGTGGTGCAGGAAGGAGAGTAGAGAGAGAGACAGACTTTTCTCAGTAGTGTACCAAATCAAAGAAGGGACACTTGGGCACAAACTGAAATAGAGAGACATTTTCTTTAAACAAAAAAAGAAAAAACACCCCACTGCATTTTCTTGCTATCGGAACAATAGAACTCTGCATCAAGTTTCCCAGAGAGATTGTGGAATCTTCATGGATATTTTAGAAATCAAACAAGACATTTCTCCAACTGAGTCATGTTAACTCCCTGAGTTGGGCAGGAAGGTGTGACTAAATCCTCTCTGGACTTCCCTTCCAAGTTAATCATTATATGATTCTGAAATCCTATAAATTATTAAATTTGTCTTGCATAGACTGTGCAATACAGATGTGAACTAAAAAAGGAAAGAAAAATCTGTATTCTCTATGGTAAATCAAGTATCAACTTGTAAATGTATGGTAAGGTGTAGTACTATACACAGTACAGAAATCAACCCAAATAGGTACTATCCAGGTTACTTGTTGCTTCTCTGGTTGAGCTCCTGAGGTAAAATCTGAAATGGGTCAAGTAAATCTTGTAAAATAATGCCTTTATCCCACCACAGGTTATGAATGAAGGTTCTAGGAAGCAATCAAGTAATACCCTGTTAGTTCCAGAAATTAATGATGAACTCAGCTTCATATTAGATACTCTGAATTTGGATGCTTACATGCAAAAATCTAAATCTTTATCCTAAGTGTCTAAGCTGCCTTTTTAATTTACTGAGCACAGAAACTTTCATTTAAACTAGGAACTTATACCAAGTTTGCTAAATTTCACTCTAGAGTCCATTCACCATATTTCTCTTGAGTGTAATAGGAGCTCAAACACAAAATTCACACAAAGACCTTTTGGATTAAATTTAGCTCTGCAATTTATATGCATAGGACTCAAAAACTTGTTATACATCAGCATTTGGTTGAATACCTACTTCTTGTTAATTGCACTCCCTTCTTTCCTGTTTGACATCCTGGGTACCCCAGGATATTTCTTACCTGGCATTGCTGATGGTTAGACAGTAGAAGTGAGGTTTAGGTCGAGATTTATTCAAAAAGCTGTGAGTGCAGGTGCCATGTATGTAGCCTCGTGATGTATCTGTGACTCATTCAGATGTGTGTTGGAGATAGATGTGAATCTGAGAGTCTGAGATCCAGGTGTAGTCAGTGGAGACCTTAACTATCATAATTGAGACTAGAGACCCAGAGAGTTGTGTTTGATGAATATGTAGTAGATGCATCTAATGTGAGAGGCATAGTTTTCCAAAATATATTGACTGGATTGACATTGTGTATAGAGGAAACTCAGACACCTAAACTGACACCTAAATTTAGCTGATTCCCACAAATCCAACCTTTTGTGCGAGATGAATCTCAGCTGTTCTTGTTGCTAAGGGAATACTCATATGTTTTGGGAGATTTATCAGTTTTTCTTATCTATCTACACATAACATTTTTCAAAGGAGAAGGGTATTGTTAATTTTTATGCCTCATTTTTACAGTATTAATGAAATAAAAATACCAATACCATATCTTCCTTTTCTTCTTTTTTTTTTTTTTTTTTTGCTATAACTGAAATGAAAACATCTTACCTTTTAAAAGCACAATTCTAATGAAGGATTTCTAAAAGTAAAATAACTTCTGTTCTCTAATCAGTTTTCCTTCCTCCAAACAATCACCAAATATTGACAGGGAAGTATGATAAGTCTCATGCCATTTTGAAAATTAGCATGCCTTGAAGTGCAGATGATGCATTTTGACTGTCTCTTTAAGAATATATGTATGATACATTAATGGACTCCAGGAGTTCCTTCCTTAAAGCAAGTATCTTAGTAAGCTTCACTTTCTGGGAAGGAAATCTAATCTTTTGGAAGAAAAAGTGTGCTATCTTAAGAAATAATCTTATGCAAAAGTGTCTTCAGGTTTGACCTAGACTTGTCCAGAAACTAGGTGTTCGTTTTATTATGCTTATCTTATGGATTTATCTTTTCCTTTTTCTCAGATTTTATGTTTGGTTTTTTTGTTTGTTTTTTTTTTTCCTAAGGAGAAATCCATGCATAAGAAGGGAGGTTCTCTGAATAAAATTCAAAAATTATATTATGTAGAAAATGAATATTCTGTTTTCTTTCAAATGTTTGCCTTTGCAAGGAATGTTTTATGGTTTTGTACATGCATTTGCTCTGTTTGTCTTCAACAGGAGGAGAAGGAGGAGGAAAGATGAATTAAGTAGATGAGGAAAGAAATAAGGAATTATATTTGCAGTCTAAAACCCATGAAAGTAAACCTTCTAGAAATAGGAATAAGAGTTGAATAATTTCTTTATATAATGCTTTATCCCCTTTCATACTAATCCAGATAAATACATGTTAAGATAAGTAGGGAGAAGGAAAATAAGAGTAGAATACTTACCTTTTTTTCACTGTGCATTGCATGTTAAATGTCTTTATTCCGTGCTTGCAAGGTGAAGGCCTGTGTGCTACAGAGAATCCATCTAGACACGGTAGCAACATAAGCAACTAAACTTAAGACATATTTACCTGTGGCAAGAAAAGGAAAATATATAAAAAACTTTTTCCAAAACATTTAAAAACTTTGGAGTTTGTTCCCATCTTGATATCAAATATAGATAAAGACATAAATAAATACTTAACTGTTCAGGACAGTTTGAAAATTTTGCAGCTTTGGCAAAAAGCTTTTCAATAGAAATCCTATGCTACATCAGCACAAAATCCACCCACAAAAAACAAACAAGCAAAAACCACAAACAAAACTAACAAACAAAAATCAACCAAAAAACCCACAAAAATTATTTAGTAACATCTGGACATCTTTGTGAGAAAGCAGAAAAACATTTTCTTGTGTATATCTATATTTATTTTTTTGTACATTTGTCTGTGTTTGTAGCTCCACAGTGAAGTATTACACAGCACAGTAGGAACAGATCTGGATGTGAAGATCCAGAACTGGTGCTGAGAACACAGAGGTTACTGTGTATACCTCCATGGCAGCATAGACTTCTGTGGTCCCTGGGCTGAATGCCCATTCATTACTGAATTTGTTTCATTCCCTTCCAAGGGAATCCCATCCTTGTACTCCAAAAGGTCATCACAAGTATATCAAGTGGAGATGATTAGGAGATTCATGTCGGAAGTACACTTGTCCAAGTTAATGTTATCTTACTATTTAGTAAGATATATTTCTATCTACATGAAACAACTCACCTATTATTTTAAACAAATCTGCATTATTGAACTGTCATTTAAGTACTTCATGGTCAAATATTCCCAACATATGTACGGTGATTTTTAAGTTCTTCACTCTGAAGACCGCACAAAAATGTCATTTTCAATACAAAACTTGAAATGAAATTCTATGTGTCTACCATTTAGGGGAAGGATTCTTTTTGCTCACTTGGTGATATGCATCAGTACTCTTTTAGATTAGATCTGTGTTGTCTTTGAGATCTAAAAAAAGTGTTTAAGTTCATTGAGAAAGATTGAATAACTTAATTCTTTTACTTTATCTTTACTGTACTGAACTATTCTATTCCATATCTGCATTTGTTAAATAGTGTCATGGAGATAACTATTGAAGACATACTCATATCAAGCAAAAACATCAGTTGTAAATGATTCATTCATCTAAAATAACCAGGAAAAAGCAAAAAGCGTCTCAACTTTATAATAATTGCATATTTTATAATCCAAGAGCCAAATGGTGTGATGTTTATCACTTTACACATCCTTCATTTTTTCTTATGTAAAATATATATATAACTGACAAGTGAGTGTGATGGAGTAATTGGCGAGTTTTGATGTTTTACTAAATATTAAAAAAAACTTTTTTGTTAAAGAGCAGTAGTCAATCACTGAATTAAAGGGAAAGAAATGTATTGGTAAAAGCACGTTAAATCATTGTTTTTTAAAATGTACTTGAAATATACAAGAACATATTTCAATATTTCCAAATACTTACGCGGTAACGGCAAAGGCGTACAAAATTGATTTCATTTGCAGTGGAGAAGCCAATACGGTTTTAGTGTTTTGGGGTTTTCTTCTTTTTATAAATGTATTGGTTTTGCAAAAATTTAACAAAAGAGGCTGGTTTTAATTGGTGGTGTTATTCCAAGGCCCTTGAAACCCTGGCACTTACAGTGGCTAGGAGTGTGAATGTGATCTGGCAAGCTCAGCATAGTCATTAACTAATGGATTGTTGCTACACTCTTTCAATAAAAACGTGTAGGTGGTTAGTAATACCGTAGTGTTACCAGCAATTTTAAAGTCATTTGTAGGTTAGTTTGTAAAATTAAAAGTGTAATCAAAAATTTCCCTGCCCTGCTGCCTTTTTCAGCTGATTTAAGTGCAGATTCTGTGGATCATTCAGAAGAGAAACTAAATGATTTAAAAATAATCATCCACACCACAATGGATTAGTTGTTTGAATTATAGTTTCACAGTTCATATATTTCTTTTCATAAGAAATGAAAGGAATTGTATAAGATAGTTGCTTTGTGCCATTACTCCAGGTCTTAATATTTATTTATTAATTTTTCATATACTACACATACTTATCCTTCATTATTACTTCATTATGAATGGAAACCATATATTTCCAGATGTAAATAGGCACTTAGTAATATGAATCCCTCTTGCATGAGCAGCTACACTGTTTGGAGACATATTAATTATACATTTTGCAGAATACTGAGAATATGTAACATATGTTATAGATGAATATAGGTCACTGTGACAGCTGTAATAGATAAATATATGCATATCTATGCATACAGACATGCATAGATATAACACTTTCCACTAGGGTACAGAGTTATTCAGACAATCTAGATGTTAATGATACTGACCTTTGTCTACCCAACTTCCCTTCGGCATTTAAAGAGACAGCATGACTGATTTTAAACATAAACATCATTAAAAATAAGCTGATGCATCACTGATTATGTTCTGTTAATACCCTCTGCAGTCTTACCAGACTCTCAGGGCCACATTCTCAAGAAATTCTAGCTATGCTCACATGTTCTATTTCTGCATATCTGGATTGCTGTGTTAGGCATAGGATGACTGCCCAGTTCATCTTTGAGAAATCTAACTAAAATAGTCTCTTTAGGGACATGAAGATGGGGAAGTGTCTACAGGGAAATTCCTCATTTGAGAAGTGACTGAGGTCACTTGGTCTGTTCAGCCTGGAGGAGACTGAGGGGAGACCTCATTGCAATTACAACTTCATGAGCAGAAGCAGAGGGGCAGGTACCAATCTTGTCACTCTTTTGACCAGTAACAGGACTCAAACAAATGGCATAAAGCTGGAACAGAGACCTCAGGGATGTGGTCACAGCACCAAGCCTGTCTGAGCTCAAAAATAATTTGGACAATGCTCTTAGGGACACGGTGTGATTCTTGGATTTGTCATGTGCAGGGACAGGAGTTGGATTTGAATGGTCATTGTGGGTTCCCTCCAACTCAGAATATTCTATTATGTGGTTATATGATTCTATGATTTTTTAACCCCAATTAAACACTATTCACACTTCAATCCATAGCCTATGAGTTATGCCTTCTAATAAAACAAAGTACTTTGCTGTTAAGAAAAAAAAAAAAAAAGTTGCTTTACATGCTTTATTCTCTTTTGGGCTAAAGGGTGATTCACAAGAACGTGCATGAATAATTTAAAAAAAAAATCCTCATAAGAGCACAATAAAATTTAAAGAACCACTTAAGAATAAGCAATTTAATGCTTTGGAAGATATTTTAGTACAAAAGAGACTTATGGTCCACAGTCTTTCATTTTCGGAGGAGCATTTTCTGTGACCTTTTGTGTGTATTTCTCCCTTGCTTGCTTGTTTGACAAAAAGTATATTCTACTATTCTGTCTAATCTAATTCAATTATTGTATGTATTTATTTGTTTATTTATTAATTTTGAAAGGATAAACCCTGGTGGCACTGTATGTTAGAATTCCACATGTTTAGGCTGATGACAAGATAAAATGCCTTTCTCAGTTGATCACGTCCGGAAGTGACTGCTGATATTGTCTACTCTGTTTCACAAGTATAGGGAGAGAAAAGGAGAGAAATTAGATGAGTGTTATTAGGGCAGCAGAGAAAGGAATGGCTTGGAAGGTGTCAGGTAAACTGCCAGCTGGATAGATTATGCACGACAGCATGGGCATTGTGAATGAAAAGTTGAGTGCTGTGCAACTGACATTGCTATAGGTAACGCTTCCATGTACATTGAAACATTTTAGAACAGCTCTGTGCTGCTAAAAAGTTAGAAAGCTCTTTTATTTATGGCTCAAAAATGTCCATGAATCATTCTGTCAACTGAACAAACTTGAACGAAAGAACGCCTGTCCTCAGAAGACTGTGAAGTTCCAGAACAATCTGGAAAACAACCCAGATTGAGAAAGAGAGTGCTTAACCAGGGGAAAAGATGAGTGCCATATTGCTTAATTCAGCCTCCTTCCTTTTTGGTCTTGTCAAATGTTTGCCTATTACAAGATGCCAGCCTACTCAGTGTTGTATTCTGCCACAAGTTATATGACATCTCACAAATCTGGCAGTACACTGACAGCAGTATTCTACTTTTTTGTCTGGTTACCCATTAAAATTTGTATAACTAGGCTGAGGGAATGAAATTGGAGTATCATGTTTGGACTAGCCAATGATGGTAAACTGTTGTGGTGCCAGATGTAATACTTGAGAGCACTTAAAACTCATCTCTGAAAGGTATTGAGTATTGCTACATTTCTGCTAGCAACAGGGATTTGGTGTTTTTATTTTCTTTTTTATATCATATGCAGTATTACTTCCTCAAATTTGTAGAAGTGCTATATATTCTGTTCAGTGCATGTGAAATCAAAATATGTGATATGCAAATGAATCTCCTTAACAAGTCAGGCATAGAATAGTGTATTTAGTCTAAGAAAAAACATGGAAAAGTACTGTTTTGGTGTGGTTTTTTTCCAGTAAATTTAGCAAATCTTGCGCCTTAGCCAGATTAAATAATTAGATCATTTTAGAGAATCAAAAAACCAATCAGGTTGGGAAAGACAGTTGAGGTTATCGAGTCCAATCTATGACTGAGCACCACCTCATCAACTAAACCATGGCACTGAGTGCCACGTCCAGTATCTTAAACACCTCCAAGAATGGTGACTCCACCACCTCCCTGTATAGACCACTCTGGTGCCCACTCACTCTTCCCGTCAATGACTCTTTTCTTCCTAATGTCCAGCGTAAACCTCCCCTGGTGCAGCTCAAAATGGTGCTCTATTGTTCTGTCGCTGGAAGAAGAGATTGATCCCCATCTGGCTACAGCCTCCAGTTGTAGAGCGTAGTAAGGTCTTTCCTGAACCTCCTCTTCTCCAGGTAAAACAACCCCAGGTCCCTCAGCCACTCCTCACAGGACTTATTTTCTAGGCCTTTCACCAATAATAATTTAATTTAATTATTTAATGAAAAAATTCAAATCTATTTTTCACTGGAACACGTAAGTGACTTTAAACAGGTATAGCGCCTACCTCAATAGCACTAGTTTTGTTTTGATGGAGTGTATTCAACAGTTTTGATCATTTGAATTGGCCTGTCACAGTCAAAAAGGGTCGATCAGTGTAGCCAAGTGTATGTCTCTGGATGATACGTCAGCAAAGTCTCAGTTAAAAATAGCTGAGAAATGTCCAGTTAAAAAAAATATAACAAAAAAAACCTTCAGCAAACTAAGATATAGCCACCCACTCAATAAATAATTTGAAATAAACTTCTTTCTGTAGTTGAGAATCAGCTTTGCTGATAATCTGCCTTGTGAAAGGTTTGTTAAACTGGGCCATTTATCTGTGCATCAAAATGCCAAACTGTGAGCAATTTGAAAATAGCACTTTCTACTGTAACAGTTGGTTGTACCTCATAATAGATACTGAATAATTTTATAGCAGAAAAAAGCAATGGTTTTCATTGTTAGAGGTTTTTTTTGTTTGTCTGCCTGTTTGTTTATGCAAGGTTCTTTTTAGGCAAGACATTTGAGAAAAAATGTCCTTAATTATCATTGTAAGCACCTTTGATGACCAGAAAAAAGCCCAAAAAACAATCACATTAATTAGCACAGAGGTCTGAACTTCCAGCCTTTGTGCACAGATATACTCAGATTTTCCTCCTTAGCCAACAAAAGTGGGTTTAGGGAGCACCAGAATGATCAGCTAATTATGAAGCCCATGGTTATTTCTAGATCTGTTTTACAAAATAGGTTCTTTGATAAAATGTACTCATCCAGTGATTTATATTCGGCCATTCAAAGTGTAATATAGAACAAATACCTTATCTCTTGCTCTTTCTTGTTTGCTCAATCTTTTCATGCGACTCTTACAAAACTTTGCCACTTGATGCTCTTTCAACTTTTCCCAAGTAGCACTTAATTTGTAAGGGTAAAGACCCACCAGTTTTATCTTCATTAGCATGTTATGTGGTAAACAAATTTGGCATGCAATAATTTCTCTGCATGAAGATTAATTCAATCATTAGACTTAACATTTGCTGCTCTACAAATACCCATTTTGATCTATTGAATTTATTATTTAATATCTGTGGGCACTGATTAGCAGTTTTGCTCATTATCACTCTGAACCTGCTAAATAAATCATGGCCTTAAATTGTTTGTATGATTGTTCCATGAACTTGTTTTAACCTTTCTGGCTCAAGTGTTTCAACTTGATTTAAAAAAGATAAATATTTCATTTTTCACATTTGATCTTGACAATTGGAACAATATATGAAAAATTCTATTCAACTATACAGAAAGAGTCTCTGCCCCATTACATGGGCTGGCTCTATGCAGCGAAACAAGAGTGCACTTTTATTTTGCTTAATATTCATACTTTTCAACCTTCTTCACCTATTTTTTTATTGCTCACCTCCTTTTTATTCTTCATTATTTATGTGAATGATGTTGGATGTGGGCTTCCAGGTTTATATTGGTCCAGGTTTATATTGGTAAGAATTGGGTGCAGGTGCCCTAGCACTGGCGTTGGGGGCTGCAGGGTGACCTCTGTGAGGAGCAGCTGCGGCTGCCCCATGCTAGGCTCAGCTGGTTCCATGTCTCTCCAGACCACCCACCTCAGGGCACAGCTGAGCGCTGCCACCAAGGAGGTGGCATCTTGCAGAAAATATGCTTAAGGGTAAAAAACACCACCTGCAGTAAAAAACAGTGTCTGGCAGTAAGAAGTGAAGAAAAATAGGAGAAACATCACTGCAAACTCCCAGATCTGTGAAGGAGGGAAACAAGATATTCCAGGAATCAGAGCAGAGACTGCTCTGCATCTCTGAAGAAGGAGTCACCAGAGCAAGTATATTCACAAGTCAGGAATGAGAGAGTGAAGTTGAGCCTCAAAAAGGGGTGAGTGCGTATAAGGTGTTGCTTTTGTTTCTTTTTACTTTGCTTCTCGCCACCCAGCTCTATTTTAATTGCAACAAATTTTATTTTCTCAAAGTACCACCCCTTTTGCCCATGGTGGTAATTGTTAATCAGTCTTCTTATCTCAGTCTCAACCCAAAAGTGTTTTTATCTTACTTTCTCTCCTGTTCTGCTGAGAAGAAGCAGTAAAAGAGGGCCTGCTTGGGCATTTAGTATCCAGGCAAGGCCAACACACCACAAGTGGTAGTTTGAACCAGTTGCCTAGGAAAGTAACCTCGGACTTTAGAGAAAAATATTCAATAGATATTCATCTTTACCAGTGAAGACCCCAGTTAAAACACTATGGCCAGGTTTTAATCAATCCTATACCGTTTAACTTTCTAGATTTCCAGTGTCTCATCTTCTGTTTTATCTTCCTGAATCTTCTCTAGTTTTATCTTCTCTAGTGTATTTAGGCCATGCTTACCTATAAGAGAAATTTGTCAGATACTAGCTCTGTGACATTACCATACACTTATATGTGAGGAATTGTGGCAGAAGGTGTCAGAACTCTTCTTGATTATACCTAATAAAATTTCAAGAAACTAATGATGTTTTGAATGTATAGATATTTGCATTTCAGAGGATTCTGTCATGTCACTGAGGCAACATTCATAAGTGTAAGATTTCAGAGCAAGACTTATTCTGAAAGAGGTACTGTTCTCCCCCTGTTTTGTTCAAGCCTTTGCTTCTGAACAAAATCTTCCTGTGTGGAACAGCAAGCTTTCTCCTAAAATAGCTGTACTGTTCTGTGTTTCCCGCCCAGGAAGGCAAGCTTCCTTAGTGGCAAGAGAATATTATTGTAGTCTTAAAGCCAAAGATAATAAGCTGTGTCTCCTCTATATTATGGTCAGTGGGGAGAGGTAGCAACAAGAAACTAGGAACTATTGCACACAGATTGTTTTCCTCTTTTCTTCCATGAAAGAGCTGTAGAGAGTCTAAGTCAGTTTGCTATTTCAGCTCCTTACAGGGGTTGCAAATATACCATTCAAATAAAACACTTCCATAATATAAGGTTTTGTTTTCTATATAAGTAAAAGGGAGCCTTGGAAGAAAAACCACAAAATTTGCCTATTCACTTTGTGCAACAGGAGGTCTTACAGGTGCCAAATGGCCTGTGCTGTGCTATCACTCACCTCATTTACACTGCTGCCCAGAGTTTTTGAAGACTGCTTTACACAGTGATATAGCATAATAAGACTGCTTTGAAATGCTAATATTAATTCTTTAAATCATATTTTCCCTTTAGTTCTTATAAAACAGCAACTATAAATAAAATCCTTCATTACTGTCATAAACCCACATTAAGAAGCCAAATGCTGTCTGAAGCAGTACCCCTTTTCAAATTGAATTTAGCTTTGTCTTAAACACAGTACTGTAAGAATTTAATTTCCTTGCTTTATCATAACAAAAAATGTTGGATTTCCATACTTACAGATTTTTTTAAAGTGGATCAGGAGACGTTGTAGGTGCTTTCTATTATGTTCTATATCTCTCCATTCCTTCTGACATATAATACGTTGCCATTCTGAATGGCTCATCCAGAAACTATGAAAATGAATTCTGAGTATTAAATAATGGATAACTAAACCTGAAAAATGCATTTGAGAAAACTCAGGGGTTAGTCTTTCAATTTGCACTACACAAATCTTTTTTAACCCAAAAAATACCATTATCATTTATTTTCAGGTGAGTGTATTTTTATTGCATGCCCGTTTCTGGAAAAGCATTCAGATCTCTATTTTTTTCCCTAAAATTACTTCTCTGACATACAGCTGTGAACAGCTTAAAAGGAAAACCTGTAAACAGTTGTCACAGAATACATTGATGTTTCACAAGGCTTTGCTTGCAATCTTTTTTTCAAAGTACTGTAAGAGTCTCTGCTTATGTTTCCATTATAAAAAGCTTCATTCTCTGCTAAATAGTGTGTGGATCTTTTGTCCCTGATGCTTTATTATTTCATCCTTTGGATCTATTTTTCACTTGGCTGAGTAGTCAACTATTTAACATGCATTCAGATAACCTTTGAAAAAGGCTTTTCTTGATGTTTGGTATGCAAGACCTGTTCTCCAAGTGCAAGCAACAGCACTCTTGAGGCTTTTTGATTTGCTTTATTTTGGTTTTCTTGAATTATTTTTCACCTTTATTCCTAATCTGGCTACAAGGAATAATTAGGAGTGTAAACCTACAATTGCTTACATCACTTCCACCTGCCTGTGCAATGGGAAATCCAGACACAGAATACAGCGGTGAAAAAAACCCTAGTAGTGAGCAAGACATAAATGGAAAAAATTGGTCAGCATGTCAAGTTCTGTGGTGTTAAAATAGAGCCTTGACTGATTACTGTACATCCCATGGGCCAGTGTCTCAACGGTCATGCAGAGTCTCTGGGGCCTAAGTCACACATTGATCAGGAGTGTCCTTTAAGCATTCATGTAGATAATACTAAGCTCCAGTTTTTCTCATTACTATCACATTGTAGCTATACTGGATGATGCTTGCTGTTTCTTCAAAAGAATCTTCAGAGGTGGATTTCCAAATGTCCCAGTTGCAGAAAGATTCTGCTCAGTTTTTTTAGCTTTATAGATAAATTATGAACCCTGAAGATACCTCCCTTCCCATCAAATGAATCTGTTCTTGTTTTTAAATAATTGCTTATGATATAATGATGTAACTAAATGCAATACAACAGCTGTCATAAATGCAGATAAAATTCTAATTAGCTAGTACCATCGGGATTTGGAAAACATGTTGCCTGGTTAGCAAGGCAATTCTTATTTTACAGGGAATGTTTCTGAAGACTAGGAGAGTTCTACCATGGCAGGTTAACTTCTGATAGAAGACTGATTCCAGCTTTTGATTTTCATTGTATTCCTCAAGTGGGTTGAATTCTAAATCATAGAGCAAAAATTGTATCTGGCTCACAGAAAGCAGTTAAAATGGGATTATAGTTTATATAGACTTGATACATGACCATAAACACATAATTCCCCAATTAGAATTGTGCATTGTGTTATGCTTTACATGAAGTTCAACATCCATTTCAGACAAGACATCATTAAATAAATCAGAACTTAAGAATCACTGATTTGAAAATTGTAATTCTTGCAAATAAGTTTTTTTAGTTTATTGCTTCACCTGTTTGAAATTTAGCTCCAAATGAATTGCGCTGGATTTTTAGCTGGTTTAGGCAAGTAAAGCTTTTTCATGTGCTACTCCTTTACAGAATTTTCCAAGATACCATGTTGTCTTTATTGAGAACAAACACATGCTAACCACTGAAGATAGATTATAGCATCAGTTGAATTGTGGTGCAAGAAAGGAAAAGTACTTCTTTAACTGCTGAAGACTGTTATATAAAAACATAGCTCATGACACTACGAAATAGCATGCTTGCCTATGTGCTGAGTGCTGATGACTGAAACAAGAGTCCTGAAGACAAAAAGTTACTATATCTGTGGCTACACATTTTTTGACATTTCTGTATTAATAATATTTTGAGGGAAATACCATTTGTTTTATTTGGTTCTGATTTAATTTTTTCCTCCTTCCCCCCTTATCCCAACCTTTTGTGCGCACATATGTATGCATTCCTTCTGTTCTCTCCTTTGAGTGTAAAATAAAATAAAAAGTAATAACACTGAAAAGCCGATGGGCAAAAATTGATTCATAAATGAGAAGGTGGCATTCATCTTGGAGCTCTTATTGGAAACCTAAATCTCAGTAAATTTGTAGCCTAAGGATACAATGGGCTTAAAGGATTTCTGTCTCTGAAGAAAAATTAGAACGCCTTTGAGGTAAGGTAAATGGAAAAGGTTGTTTGGGCAAATGTGGAGTTCTACCACTATTAAATGTTAAGCACCATCAGGGGGTATCTCAGTCATTAACAAGAGTGGCATGTTGAAGATTGTTTCAAGCAGGAGAAGAGTTATGGATGGCTGTGTGGAGGTGGCACAATGCCACAGGGAAATTATATCAAGAAAAAAGAAGACTTTTAAAAATATATTGTGGGAAAAATCCTGCTGAAATAGCATCCTTTCTTTACATAATTTAATTTTTTTCCCCTAAATAACAGCCCTGAGTTGTCTTTTAAATGAAGCAAATCTGGAACACTAACTTTGAAGCCCAGTGTGCAACCAGTCCCCCCTGATCTTTGGCATATTTTGTCTTCACTTGCAGCGTAAACAGAAGTACCAACTTAATCAAAACACAAGCATGTTCACTTCATATCCAAGTAGTTAGCAGTCTTGACTGACTTGGAAGTGTTTTATGGACCTTGTGTGTTAGTTTTGTATATAATTAAAAGGGCTCTCAGGGCTTCTGTAGGCAGCCAGCAAGTTAAGCTATCTGGTGTGAGAATAATGTGTTGCTATCTAGGGAAGGAAAGATTTAGGAGCCAAGCTAGGATCCCTGTTTTAAGCCAAGAGAGTTTGAAAAGTGAGCAGACATGAAGTGTTATATCTCTAGGCAGTAGTTACCAGATTTCTTATTACGCTAGCACATCCTCCTGGCTGCTCTGCAAAATAGCCCTGAGATTAGAAACTCTGCAGGAAGCTATCTGTGTTCTCACTGTTGGAAATATGTTGTTAGGAAGACAGCAGCTACATGGAAAATGGGTATTAAGATATTCTTCAGCATCAAAAATATTTTGCTTTCCCAGTTTGCCTTAAGGTATTGCTTAGAGAGAATAGCAGGTAGTGTGGTCTGTGCTGTAATCCTATTTGAAAGTAAATAGTGATAAATAGCATAAGTTCACCTTCTAATGTATAATGTACAATAAATTGTACTGTGGAACAATGAATTGTATTGTGGGACAAGAAATTGTACTGTGGAAGGACCCTAATATTTTACTCATGGAGAGATCTTTAGTTTAATACATTTTCATATCTCTACAATTTCCTATATTATGTTATCATGAGATACCCTTGCAGCTTCTTACATTGGGTTTAGGTGGAAAGGTTTGCTAGTGGGGGGATGGGTTTGCAGGGATGGGTTCTGTGAGAAGATTCCAGAGGCTACCCCATGTCAGGCAAAGCCAGTTTCACCTGGCTCCAAGAGAGATCTGCCACTGGCTAAATTAGAGCCAGTCAGGGACATTAGGAGCACGTCTATGAAAAGATTGAAGAAAGGGTAAAAGATGCTGTGCAGTAGCACCTGGAGAGAGAAGGGATAATACGTGAGAGAACCACCAATCAGTGAATGAGGTGGGAGAGGAGGGACCTCTGGCAAAAGAGCACAGATTCCCCTTCAGCCTGCGGAGGTCCACGGTGGAGCAGGCATCCATGCTTCAGTCCAGCCTGTGCCAGAGCAAGTGAAAGCTCTGTAGGAAGCTGCAGCCTGTGCAGAGCCCTTGCTGGAGTAAGTTCCAGGCAGGACCTGTGATTCTGTGGGATTTAGTTAATACCTGAAGGATTTCACCCCACTCAGGTGGGTAAGGTAAGGTAAGGACTCATGATGGAACATTTTTTGAAGAACTGCAACCCGAGGGAAGGATCCATGCTAGAGAAGTTCCTGGAGGACTGTATCCCATGGGAGGGATCCCACACTGGAGCAGGAGAAGAGTGTAAGGAGTTGTTCTCCTGAATAGGAAGGAGTGGCAGAGACGATGAGTGATGAACTGACCACAGCCCCCATTCCCCATTCCCCATCCCCTGCACTACTGGAGGAGAGGAGGAAGAGAAAATAGGGAGTAAAGCTGAGCCTGAGAAGCAGAGAGGGGAGGAGGGAAGTTGGTTTTAGATTTGTTCTTACTTGTAATTACACTACTATGTTTAAATAGCAGTAAATTAAATTAATTTCCATAAGTTGAGTCTGCTTTGCCTGTGATGGTAATTGGTAATAATCTTCCTGTCCTTATCGTGACCCATGAGCTTTCCATTGTACATTTTTTCTCTGTTCTGTTGATGAGGGCGAGTGATAGAGTGGCTTGGTGGGCACCTGGTGACCAGCCAAGGTCAACCCACCACGCTACTAAAATCAAAGGTTGATTATTTATAGGAAACTTGACAGCAAAGTGACCTTTTAGTTTCCTTTGAGCTGCCACTCACAGCAGTGCAGCCTGCAGATTACAAGGTCTTATTTATCCTGCTGTTTCTGTATGCTGGGATTTTATTTTATTTTATTTTTTTTTTTTTACTTTGGATTTTTTTTGAATATTCAACATCCTTACTTTGGGCCCTATTAAAAATGTAGTTTCAGTTCACTTTTATAGTGTTCTGGGGTATGTTTGATCCGTTTAAAATTATCCATGGGACAGAAGATTTCATCAGTCCACCTAACTTTTGTCTCCCCTTCTCCATCATTTTTAATCTAAATGAGAATAGAAAGTTCTTCCAATCTTTTTTTTTTTGTCTTTGATCCACTTGTACAAATGACAGTTACTTTAGATCAGATTATAGACACAATTTTAGGTACAGTTTATGAGATTACCATTTACTTTGTGAAGGTTTAATAGGTGTGTATATATATACCAAGTTATGTCACATTATTTTTTTCTCCAGTGGTAACACCACTGACAAGAAGAAAGATATTAATAGAAATAATATGACACTGATATGCCAGCTGAAGTATGAACTATTGTAAAGCATTGATGTAGTATTTTCGGGTCTATCAGACACTAAAACCATCAGGCTTGAAGGATGAAGTTATGAGTAAAGGAGGTAAAGTGCCAGACTGACCTAATTATCACAAATTGTCAGTTTTCACAGATGAGATTCAATTACACATATCTTGATATCTTCTCTGCTCAAATAAACACCTTATTATTGATAGTTGTTATTGAGACGTTTAGTCATGTAATTTTGTTTGCCAACTAATGCTGTAGGAATGAATGCAAATTCATGTTGAGAAATGTGAATAATTGAATTTGTTAAAAATTTCTTAATTCATTCCTATTTCATCTAACATTTTTCAGAAGAAATTCAGCTTCAAGGAGTGGACACATTTTCAGAAACTGATAACATAGCAAATATATATAATCACGCATATAGAAAACTAATGTGGTACTTTACTGGATTTGCTAAGCTCTTTTTAGTGACAAAGTCGCTCTACAATTCTTAACCATCTTGTTCAGGGTATTTAATGTCTTTAAAAATTAAAACTCATTATACCTATTTCATATTTAATACAAGCCTAAGAGTTCAGGGAATAAAACACTGTGAAAGAAAATGATCACTTTCAGACTAAGATGTTACTCCACTAATCTTGCAGAAAAAGATTTAGGTGATGTGAACTTTTATATAGTTTTCAGTGAAACATAACACTTGGCAAGAGGAATTAAAGATAAAGAAATGCATGTAAAGCCCTGAAGTGTTGGGTTTATTCCTTAACTAGAAGTTTTAGGCTACAGATTTAATGCATAGCTTCTGAAAATGTTAAATATCATACATATTAAGGCTACTTAATTCAGATTTAACAGTAGGAGTTTTGGAGGCCTGCCATGTACAAAGTAAAGGGAGAGAGGTAAGCACTCCCCTGATGTTAACAGGAGCCATCACTCAAAATCATTTCTGCCTAGTTTAAAACCATAGATCTGCATGCTGAAATCCTATGGAAGATTTGTGCTTCAGTCAAAAGTTTACATTAAACCCAGAATAAATTGTCCCAGTTGCAGTATTTGTGTATCAGAACAAGAGATTTTTCCCCTTGTCTTTTCACAGTTTGAATAAAAAAGGCCTACTAAAACCAATTGAAGCTATTGCCTGTTATGGGATTTTGTTAAACTGTGATGTTTCAATGTAAAAAATAGGAGTATCAAGTCATTTTTATTAATAATAACACAATGTCTGCTTCTTCAGAGCAAGTGTGATATTGATTGACAAGGAATAGCTGCAGAGCAAACTTGAAATTACAGTATTTATTATGAATGTGACTTGTAATTAATTATTTAAGGGATACATTTTGTCCTCATTTACAGTATTGAAGTTCTCTGGAGTTGGACATGCTCATTAACAGCAAAATGAAACTCTCAATTTAAAAGTTTCATGATTTATGTTTTGAATAAAGATGTTATTCTTATAAATAGAGCTTAAAGCATAGAGCACCTGTACTGAAATCTGATGTTACATATTTTTGAACAGGTACACTGAGATCCATTTTAGTTACTTGATTTATGAACAAAGAAAGAGAATTTAGGCTCCTATATTTGATGTGAGAGTACATGATTATGCTATTTACAGTCCAGTTTTTCCAGGTTTTGATGTAGACACCCGTTAGTGTTCCCCAGCTTCATTACTCTCTCTTATCTGGTGTATCATAATTTCCTTTATGTGCCTAACCATTAGTTAACATAACTGATACCCTGCTGAGGAATTGAGAGACAGGTGAGGCATGTACCTGATCCCAGGAAGCTGAAAGTTTATAAAATTAATTTCTGCACTCTTTATGAAGCTCTAACTACAAAAGAACAGTATTCAAGAAGTCATTTTACTGAGGAGAAGTAGTCTAAGATCAGGAGTTAGAAATGGTCAGAACAAAGATTGGGTGTGTCAGTAAACTTAATTGTTCATTTGTGATTCAAATTACATTTTCTCATTGAGGCTGAAATTCACAATTAAAAATCCAATTCTTATATTTGATGTAAATAGCTTCTGTGCACCTGAATTTGTAGCTGAGGCATTAATAATCCTGGAGAAAGAAAATAAGAGATGCTTGGTTTTACATAATAACTATTAAATGGGGCATCACCCAAGAGTGTAGGAGATTGCATACAGGATTGCTTTGAGGAAGGAACACAAAATTCATTGCAGATGAATAGTGAATGATTCCCTTGAAATATGTGGGATGCTGGAGTCTTGTCCTACCACAGAAAACTGCCTGTGCCTTCTGACCACTGGATACATTATAGCCATAATGATATAATGTATAAAGAAAAACTGTAGTAAAGAAGGACCAACCTGTCCTATTACTGCTTCTGGGGTATTTTCCTGGGTTACTATTTTTCACTGTATGTGGAAATCTGGAAAGCAAAGTAGATGAGACAAACAATGGAAGGAATTGGCCATGTATAGTAGAGAACAAATGCTTTCAAGGTAATAAATGGGGACAACCTGTGCAATCTTCCCTGAGTACAGAAAAGATGCAACAATTGTGGGAAAAAATAAAGTCTTTATAGTGCACTTTCACGGAACATAGATGGGCCAGCCCACTGACAGCAGTCTTATAGTTTAATGACAGATGTATGGTAAAGCCTAGTTATTAGTCTTGTCTAAAAACAACCTGTGGGCAGATTTCGTGCACCAGAGAGGGTCACAAAGGATTTCAAGTACACAGACTGAAGAGGAATGATTTTGAATCAAGAATAAGAACCAAGAACACATTAAGCAGAAAATTGCAAGACACTCTTCAGCTTTCAAGACATGGTCATGTAGCTCTTAGAGGCATCCAACTGGTTATGACGCATAGCAGGCATGAGTGGACCCGAATTAGTGTCCTACGTTTGAAACATCTAGGTACTGCCTGGGGAATGACTGTCCCTGCTAGCCTTCCATCTGCAGAGAGGCAATGATTTTCTAGGTAGTCACACATTAAATAGTTTGGTAAACAGAACTGAAACATTTTTTTGCTGTTTCAACTATATCAGTTCTAAACACACTAGACTCCTCTGTGGGCTTCAGTACAGCGAAGAGAAGCAGTGAGGATGAAAGAAACAGTAGATGTTCACTATTCCCTTTGTAAATATCTCTTTTAGGATAAAAGTAAGCTTTTCGGTGTAGAACCTGCAGGAAGGTCAGAAATAGAACTCAAAATCATCCAACACCCTGCTTTTGCTATTTACAGCTGAGGAGAGAAGAGGGTTTAGTCATCAAACTGCAGTCTAATTAAGGAATTATATAAAAATTGCATGTAGAAATTCTTAATGTTTTCATTGTTCCTCTTGATTTTGCATAATTTCCCTTGGGAAAGGTCATAATTATTATGCCATTTCATTATAGTTGTGTAATTTTGTTTCTTTTTGGGTTGTTTTTCTGTTTCATTTTGGGGGAGTTTTGTTTGTTTGTTTGTTTCATTTTTATTTTTGTTTGGTATAGTTTATTTGGTAGGTATTTTTGTTCCCCTTCTCTGGTTTAGATTCATGCTCAGTCTTCCTGTTTCACTTAAATTTAATCCCTAAAGCTTGTTAATTTAATATGCATTCATATAATCTTTTGATTATTGACTGTGAATCAGATGCCTTAGTGGGAATCAGCAAAGTTTGCTGAATTTCATAAATCCAAGTTTATAAAGAGGCAAAACTTTTGCTCTGCAAACACTTTTATTTTTTTCAAACCAGTAAGTCATCCACTACTATACAACTCAAGCAGAACACCCAATCTTAGTAAAATATGAAAGCAATCTCCAGTTGCTAGAACAGGTTGCTTCTATTTCGGTTGCTATGGAGCTCTACAAGCAATCAAAGTGCAGACATGAGCTCTGACACACTGCACCTGATGTGTTTCATTGATAGGTGCTGGGGGACCCAAGGCAGTGCAACATCTGTGCAGTAATGTCATATTCCCACACAGCCAAACCCTAACCTTCAAGCAAGAATTAAAGTTAACCTTAAAAATGTAGTTGCATTGAATTTTCATACCACGGGCAATATACTTTTATGCTTGTAAAGTAAATTTAATAGGAGTTCAGTAAAACCAATCCCAGCAGTGCTTGTAGTGTTTTCTCTTTAGTGAGATTTAGTTGCAGAAAATCAAATACTGCAGAAGAACAAATGATGCAAACATACGTAATAATACACTTTTATGGTATTCTTATGATTAGATGCAAATTCACCAAGCTATTTTTGTACTTCAACATGTCATTATGTAACAGCAGGTTTCCTCTGAAGTTTTGTCTTTTTCTCAGAAAATTAATGATTTTTTTGCACTTTGTGGGTACTTAGTTACCTATATATTTTCTTTTCTTTTGATGAATCTGTTATATTTTATAATTTCCTTTGGCTTTTTGCTTAGACATTTAAGTAAAAATATTTTTAGCAGTTTTTTTTTTAATAATGTAGATAATACATACAATATAGATGGCATTTATTTGTTTTTGATAGATGTGTTCTTGAAATTAAACATAGATATGGGTAAAGAGGAAATGCAATATGAACACAGGGAGGATGTGCATCATTTGAAATACAAAAATTAGCTCATAAAGAGTGAGTTCATAATGTGTCAAGATGTCTCAATAACTAAATAATTTTGTTATTCTTGAACATGTACACTATATTTTTTACCTCTAAATCATAAAAAAAATTAATTAAGAAGCAGAAAGAAATATTTTGTAATAATGAAATGTTTCTCTGTGAACATTTTCCTTGTAAAACATAGCTATTTTTATTTTCATTTTATGTTACAACTTTTTCTGACAACCTTTCTACATTTGCCTTGCATTTTTTATTTCAGTAGTTCCTTTTCAGCAAGTATTTAATGCCACTCAGGGTAGTAAAATTGAAAAGGAGTTAGGCTGTGGCAAAATAATTGATGTCCCTCTAGGTTTGTCCCATGAGAATGCTCACATAATAACCCAAATCCCCTTGATTTAGGTCTTACAGTTTAACCTGTCAATATGTAATTATGGTTCCAAAACAAAGCAGATTATTTCACAGTTTTAGTGTGGCTTCAACCATGCAGAATGGAGTGGAAATATCCAAGGCTGGTAAAAGCGATTGTCCCATTAGTAGTTTTTTTATATAATGACCTCAGGGGACTAGGACTATATTTGTGTGTATCAGCTCAGCTATCTGAAAGAAGAGTCCTTTTTTGTTCCCCTAGTTAATCTAAAAGGAGTGGCACTTTGATTACCACTATAATTTTAAAAATGCAATGGCACATTTTTTGCATACTTATTGTTTATTGTTCTTTATCAATTGTTGGAAATATCTTCCCAGGCAGACTGGGTAAATAACTCTCTAGAGATAACATTTTTTGTCACACCAATGCATTTTCTGTTATGGATTGTAATTGATTTTTTAAAACAGTTTTATGATGGCTTAACATTAGTATAGATTAGCAGTGAAATGTCCCTCTAAAAAGAAAAGGGGATCAGTTAAGGTAAGACCTCTTCTATTAATATATTTTTAGCAACTCAGCAAACAATGTGGAAAATATTTATGCTTTCTCAGTTCTTTTTTCTCTGTCAGCTCTTCTTCCTCACCTCCAGTTTGGCAAGTGGAGCTCTTTAATCCCAGCAAAGAGGGATTGTTGAAATGTATTATTAAAATAGTGAAGTTATTAAGAGCTTCTGTTTACTGTGCTTTGATAGATTACATGAGCCTGTGGCCCTTCTAGTAAATCAGTCTACTGTAAAAAGGAAGAACCACAACAGTGAAAGGCAATTACATATGCGTTTTTTCTAAAAATGTGGATGCCGTCGCATGGTGGCTCAATGCGACTGCGTTCCCTCCTCCAGTCTCTGCCAACTAAGCCACAGCTTTAAATCCTGAGGAACTCATGGGCTTGTGATAGAAGGAAAATTCCTGCTACTATCCGTTAACGTGAATACCAATGACAAGCGTCAGTCATGTACTTCAGAAATCAAGACTGCATGTCATTAAAATTAAAATTGTGTCATTGCCATTGTTGAGACTGACTCATGAGAAGTTGTCTTCAGGCATCTTGACAAGCAATAGCTTCAGCTCACAAATGGCTGGTTAGCAGAATAATCTCAAGGAGCATCTGTCAGAGCAGGAAGACTGTAAGGGGGGTTGTGCCAGGCATATCCAACCCTATTGTGACCAACTTTCATTAAAACCAAGCAGACCATCACCTTCTAGGTCCATAAATTCACATTATTATCTGCTCAATGTTTCTGGTTTTCATTTCCATATTCTGTTTTACCTGAAAGTTTTGTGGTTTTTTTACCTACCCTGCAAAGTTCTGTGATACTGAAATTGGTAGAGGATACTGCTGACATTTATATTAAAAGGTAATAATGTATAATCAACTAAAGAATTTATTAAATACCAGAGATGGCGAAGCATCTCCACTACTTTTTAATGGAACAAATGGTCATGAAGGCCAAAAAAATTGTATGGTGAATGCTGACTACTAAATAAATGCATCTATTTTTGAGCTAGATTGGTTTTCTGTAAGTAAAAACATTAGAATCAGGACCAAAGGTTTTTTTAGTGGCTGTCTACTAATTAAGAGAATTATGCAACTAATTCAGTTTAACCAGATATTGCTGTGTTCTTTGCTTGAATGGAAAAGCTTTCTATTTATCGATATTCTGTAAGCACTTAATTTAAAAAAATCTCATGCTGTGTTTAAGTTGTTGCATTTTTCCCTGAGCATACAACTCAATAGTTTTCATTTGTACAAGCATAATTATATGTGCACTGAAGCCAGAATAATTTCAAGAGTCAAGGAAATAGGAAGGAAAATATCCTTTTTAAAATACAAATCTCATAATATGTTGGTAAATGTGATTTTTTTAAAGCAAATGCTTAAGTTTAATGGACAAAGTATAGCAAACACTGCATTGTGTTTTGTTGCCTTGGTAATAGATTCATTCCTGCAGCATATCAAAACATGTAGTTTGGTTACTTGGAAGCTATGAAACTTGCTAGGAAGTGCATGGCAGTAAATCTCCAGATATAAATTATAAATTCACTCTAATAAAATCTGCTCTACCTGTTTCTCAAATTCTTTAAAAATATTGCATTTCTGTTTACCTATTGTACATTTTATCTAAGTTCACTACCTCCAACTTTATTGTGTTTTAGAAAGAGATGACATACTAATATTTTTCTTTCTTTTATTAGGAAGAAAAAGCTATGTTGAGGGTATTTGGAGAGACATTTGGAATTAAGGTTTATTCGCTCAACTGTCTTTAGCATTATTGTTTGGTTGTTATTATGGTCTTTAAGGAAACTAACTATGTGTGGACAATGACTTCAATGCAATGGTAATACTAATAAATTGTGCAACCTGATATTACATTGAATAGAACCACATTTCTTGGAAATTATTATTATTTTTGGGAGAAGATACAAAGGAAATTTTCAGAATCTGTGAAAAAAATGTTACCTAAACAGGGTTTTCATCTGCAATTTTCAGTCTTTTCAAAGAGGAAATAAGTATTGCTATTCAAATAACCATTTGATAAAAATGTGGATATTTACTCTAAAAGTTTTAGGACTTTTTTATGAAATAAACTCCTGAGAAATTCATGTTTCAATGGAATTCTAAATGTAAATGTGCTTTTATAAAATACATTTGAAAGCTATGTTATATTTAATTAGATTATGTTCATTTAAAATTCTTAATTTTTGACAAGAAAGGCTATCAGACTTCTCTTGTATGACTACTGCTCTATAAACCATTTACTGCTTGTGCTTCCATCCTCTGAGTGCTTGTCTTCTCAGGATTTTAATATTGGCTTGCTAGGCATCTCCATCCCCATCACCCCTTTAAAAATGATCCTTTCTGGAGTTTATATCATACTTTGTGTTTTCATATCATTCTTCCTGCTGTCTTCTCTCTAAATTACAGCACAAATGCATTTTGATTAAGTCACTGGATTGTAACCCTTCTATAATTCTCAGAGTACATGAATAGTAGATCTTTGTGCTTTTGAGGTGTGGCAAAAAATGCAAAAGATATATGTGTAATTGGTAGAATAAATCCTAATGACCTCTGATTCAATCCCATCTTTTACTTTCTCTACAGTTCCTGTCTTGGGGCACTAAATGCCTACTTTGTTTAAGAAATCAAGTAACATGCACTGCAGTTAATTAATTTGAGAACAATTACTCACAGGGACTTAAAAGGGACCATTACTACTCCTGTCCTCTTGCTGGGGGGCACACAAAGGGAATGTGAGTGACAGGATGCTTAGTGATGGTGAGAGGTTTCAGTCTGCACTCAGAAGTGGTCCTCCTCAAAACTCAGAGGGTGCAGAACAGGCACAGAGATACAGCTACTAAGGAAATTTTCCTCTGAATGTTTATATACTGGAAAATGTCTTATGAGAGCTGCTTTGGTGAAGGTGATTTTCTAGTAATACAAAAAGTATTATAAAGTTAATAATAGTTCCAAGTGCTTCAGTTGACATTGATATTTGGGGTTTCTGCAATTAAATAAGCTGCAAACAGCTTATGTAGCTTTTCTGTTTACCTGGAATTATCTTTTCTGTGAAATATCTAGAAGTTTGAAGTTGCCATTTTGATGCCTTTCAGAGTATTAAAATCTAGATAGTCTGTTTCAACAAAATATAAATTTATTTTACTTTCAATTTTATAATTTACATGGGAACTTTTCCATTAGATACTAAGAGTTGCCTTTCTACCTCCTTCAAGTGTTTTCTGTACCATTGTCTTATTGACAGATTTCTCTGTAATCCCTAACACAAAATTAAAATCGACCCGTAAAGTGGAACAAGTGTTAAGTGCTCAATTCACCCCTTACTAACCACATTTTTTTCTCCCTATCCTTTATTAGAATACAAATATTCCTTCCTAAATACTTCAGGGAAATTCTAAAATTCTTCAATGTTTGACTGCAAAGATGGGTTATTTTGTAACTGGGTGTCTCCATAGGTAACTCTGCGCTAATACTGAGCTCTGCAGTAGGGAGTGGGAGAGACCTGTTGATTTGCAGCACTGCAATAAGCTTCTGCTTCTATAATAGCTGCAATATATAACATTCATAAATTGAAACAGCATCTTCTCCGCTGCCAGACCATAACTTCTGTTAAGTACAGCCTGAATTCTTTGGGAAATCTTCTCCCCATGTGATTACTGTAGCCCATGAACAAAGTGCCATGTAATTTTCTCTGAGAACTTTTCTTACATCTCTCATTTGACAGGCAGCTTTAAACTGATCCTTCCTTCCTTCCTTCCTTCCTTCCTTCCTTCCTTCCTTCCTTCCTTCCTTCCTTCCTTCCTTCCTTCCTTCCTTCCTTCCTTCCTTCCTTCCTTCCTTCCTTCCTTCCTTCCTTCCTTCCTTCCTTCCTTCCTTCCTTCCTTCCTTCCTCCTTCCTTCCTTCCTTCCTCCTCTCTTCCTTCCTTTCCTTTCTTTTCTCTCCTTCCTTCCTTCCTTCCCTTCCCTCCCTCCTTCCCTCCCTCCCTTCCGCCACTTCCGCCACTTCCTTCCTTCTGCCACTTCCTTTCTCTTTTCAGTACCTTAGTGGAAACAAAGATTTCAGACCTAGATGCATTTTTCCAGTACCACACTCACTGCTTATACCTCTGATGGCCCTGTTTAAGTTCTAGATCCCTTCTGCTCCCTGATTAACCTCTCTATATCCATATTGGTACTCTGTAAAAATGAAAGGAAGAACGAGAAAATGGTGCAAAGAATTACAAAAAAGGTAATTCAATACTGGGTGCTGCTGTGCAAGCACTGAAAAGTGAAACAAACCTAGGGAGCAGAGAGGCCCACAAACATAAAATTGTGGCAATAATTACTGCTTTGCAAAGAATACTCAAGAGTAGATATGTGTGGCATCCAAGCTTCAGGAATTGGAAGTTGTTTGAGGAATTCAGACATGACTAGCTTGCTATGTGGAGATGCTTACCTAGCACAGAGACTAGACATAGAAGTACAGATTATTTTAAATTCGTTTATTTCTCTAAAAGATTTGATGTAATAGTATAATACTTTTTCCAACAGTACTATATGCAATCCCTTAATTTTTCTTTCAGTCTAATCTAAAACAACAAAAAAAAAAAGCTTCCTTCCTGTTCTTCCTTCCTCATTTTTTAATGACGTTAGAAGTGTGATTTTAAAGGTCTAATTTTATTTGTGAAATTAAGTAATGATTTTAATTTTAGATACTTATTTAAATTTATTTTTCATAACTCCTGAAAAAGAAAAGGATTGTCTTTTATTACATAATACATATTTATGGTGAGTGGATAACATATTCTATCTTTTATATAGAAAAGTACATCAAATTATGGTCACTAATATTTTAGAGACTATTAGTTTTCAGGTCAATGGTTGGTTCAAACCATGGTGAAATTTCTGACAGATGAAAGGCAGAACACCATTGGAAAACAGCTTTTTTTTTTTTTCCCCTTGGTCAGATAATTAATTTAGGAAATATTAGCTCATGCAACCAGAGAATAAAAGCTTGAGTAAAACCAAATTTTTTATATAATCCCTGAGATTTTTCATTATGCAATAATATATCCATTGACTTTCATGCCTTAAAATGATAGAACAAATTATGAGAAAATGACTGTTTAATGAAATCCAGATGGAAGCTTTTTGTCTCATTGGAATTCTCTCCCATTCCCTCTGCTGTGTTACCAATTCTAGCAATTTCAATTTACAAAAGATGTTGAGAATACTATGGGGATTTTAACTCAGTAAACCACCTACAATGACCTAATTTTTTCCATAGGAAAAGATCCTTCAATATTTTATGTTTTGTCTTCAGAAAAAAAGTTGAGCCTTTAAATCTCACGTAAAATATTTTTTAAAGTTATCTACTGATTCCAAATACTTATTTTCCTAGTATAAAATGCTACCAGATTTTTATGTTTCGGTGTGGTTTTTATTTCCTCTAAGCATCTGGTTTTCTGATACAGATAAATATGTAATGATATGCTGAACAGAGTAAGGGCTTTCACTGTGTTGCCTGTAATTTGCATCCATTTATCCCTCAGCCTCGAGTTTTGGATTAGGAACATTTCCCTGGAAAAGTAATCCTATTTTTTTCTTTTTCTCTGTCTACTCAGTACCCTTTTAAATAAAAGAAATAAATTATGCAGGCAATCAGAAAATACCTCTTGTAAATATCCACGAGGATTTTGATATTAGTGGTGAAATAGGGAAGTATTGATACTTTAGTTAGGGGATAGTAGTGCCAGCCTAATAATTAAACTGCATGCAATGGTGAAAATAGTTACAAAGATTAGTCATCACATCAGCTTGAACACAGGAAAAGTGTAAAAAAATGAAACCTCAGGTGGTGACTGTCTTGCCATTAGAGATAAGTAAGGATTTAAGGAGAAACTGGCAACATTTGTTGATAGTTGCAAGTACTTTTGTGTTCTCAAATACAGGAATATACCACATTTTTAAATATATAGCATCTTTTTTGTTTGTTTGGTTGGTTGGTTACTTTGTTTGTTGTTTTTTTTTTTTGTTATGGAGTCAGGATTAAGGTTGTACTTTAGTAAAGGATGAAAGCAAAGACAAATGACGTTGAGCAGTTTGGTGAGGCCTTTTTTTGCTTTTTCTTCTAAGGAATTATGCTTTATACTACTGGGTCTGGTTGCAGTGGATTGAACAACTAATGAAAGGAAATTCCATCCTTTGTTAGCATTATTTTTTTCTGTATTTCAAAAATCCATTACTATTCTAAATCCTTAGATCTGTCTTCCTTCTACTACAACCTGGAAAAAACAGTGGAGAAATTAAAACAGAAGAAAATAAAACGCCTAAGAAAGTTTTCCTAAATCAAGAGTCACCTCTTCTTGTCATCAGTCCCTAATTTTCTTTTTTGGCAAAGCATTCCTGTCAAGTGAGTACAGAATACATTCCTTCTACCATATGAAAAATTGTGCTCCTTAGGAAAACCTTTCTAGAATGCCTGGAACAAAGTATCACATGGTTTTGGAATGTACCTCATTGCAATGGCTTATAGCCTTCAAGGAGCAAAAGGATATGACAAACAATGGTAATGATGTGGGCCCATTTGTTGTGAAAGCCAAAAGAAATTAATGAAGGAAGCAGTTTATCAAGTTTATGCAGAGAAGTATGGCAGCTCCAGAGGGCAATGGCTTATTAGAACCTCTGTTCCTCTGCTTTTGGTTCAACTGATTTGAAAAAAATATTTCAGATATGTCCATATGGTAGCTGAGAGTGACAGAATATTGTACTGAATTCTGAACAATTGCATAATTCTGCATGACTGTAGACAGCTTCACTTTCTAAAATGACCATTTAAATGATGTATTAGCTTAGCTAGCTTAAACAAAGCAATGCAAAGCCAATTATTTACCCTATTGATAGATCCATTGCAGGAGCATATTGGCTATTTTTTCTCAATCTCTTAGATCTAATAGAATTGTCCTTTTTGTGAACTGCTATGGAAGCAACTTCTTTGTCTTGAAGACTCCCTGCTTTGTTCTTCAATCAAATTGAACTATTTTGTGTTCTAATGTATTCCCATTTGATGGTGTATTGTATTGTACTGAATAAATGTATGCAGGACTTTCTAAGTGTTTAAGAATTAAACACTTCATGCATACTTAAAAATAGACAGACAGACAAACATAAAACATTATTTGGATCTTAGCAGAAATTTACATTTACTTCAGTAGAATCTAGATTTCCATTACCACAGGGATGCTGAGAATGTCCAGCACAATAGGCTACAAAATAGCTGTTTTCTTAGTACTTTTTATTTCCAGTACTCTTATTTTTATGTTGCCTTTATATTAGCTACTTGGAAATAATTTTAGCAGTAATATTTAAGAGCTTCAATATATTTAAATAGTTCGCTAATTCTACTGTCTGCCTGCCTACTTACGGAAAAAAAAATCTTGATTAATCTTTTTATATGTTTGGTTAAAAAACTTGTATTAAGCTGAACAAAATACCCCAAAGACATATTTATTTATCATAATTGTTTGTCATAAAATATGTGGGTGCATAAGGGAGTGTTTCACAAAACATTATTTTGGGTGGGGAGTTTTGTTTTGTTTGGGTTTTTTCTCTCCAGTTTTGGTCATGAAATGTTTTTACAACGTAAATTTTCTCCTGACCTGCACACAAAATTAGAATGTTTTAATAACATAAATTAGCAGTAAAATAGCTATTCTCACACTGTTTCAATACAATGTGTGGTTTGTTTATTGAAGTTAATGCTCTGAGAATGTGGCCTTAAACTGATGGGCCAGAGTAATTTTTTGGACGACTATGTGTTCATCCAGCATTTGAATGTAGCAGCACTTTTTTGCAGGAATAATTTCACTGTAGTGGTTGTTTTCTTCACCCATGTAAAAAACACACTGTCTATTTATTTTGGGCTAAGACACTCAAGGGGTTAACTAAGCCTAGTTTCTATGGTGAGAAAAATAATTGGTATCGATTAGCAGTTGGTGCAACATTGCTGGAAGGGCTATTAAAGCCCTAAAGTACAGTACAAAATGATACTGAAAGCATCATGTACTCCCTAGACTGTCCTACACTAGCCATTCCTGTGTTTGAGATGTCCTCCTGACTTTCTTATGATTCTCAGGAGCTTTGTTATACTCAGTGATTTCAAATTCTAAAGAACATTTAATTAGTTAAATGGGGACTAGGGTGAAGGGGAATTACCCAGATGTAAAGGTGGCTGTCTTTCTCTTCAAACAAAATTTGAGAGCTATTTCATTAAGAAAGAAATCATTAAAAAATTGGATCTTATAGCTGTATCTTTTATGCAGCTTCACTGCATGCAATAACAAAGTGACAGCAAGAGACTGGAAAATGCATCTTTCTTTCCCTGTGCAGCTATTTTATATTCTCTGACCAAGTATCCTCACAGAGAGCCAGAAATACACTGGACTTTGCATAAATAGTATTGCAGATGATCTACCCATATTTGTCACTTATATTTTAAGACTATGGCTCATCAAGAAATTATTTAAAAATTGAGCTAAATATAGCATAACTCAAGGAAAACTTGTGTTAAAATTAGAACAGAAGTTGCATATCATGAGATTAAATCTCTTTTTACTTTGATGGATGCTAATCCATTATTTCTGTATATCAAACTGAAAATACTCATCATGACATTTTCTGACTCTTTCAACAGCAACAAAAAAAAGTCATTCAGTAAAAATGTTAAGTGCAGTTAAGTGCTTTAGGGTACTATTTAGACACAAGGTAGTGGCTAAATAATGTGTTTTGACTGTCTTTTGCCTGGTCTGACTCAAGAGACCCTTCTCGGCTGCTAGGTGGTTGTGTCAGGTCAAGAATCAATGAAGGAAGAAACTGGGAGTAGTCTGAGGTTGACATTGCATGGTCCGTGCAAAGGTCCCAAAGGAAGATTTCAGTCCCTGTGACTTCTACACCTGGATTACCTTTGTTTAGAATATTTGCAATTGCTCAAAAAGAAACTGCATTTTCATTAAAATGTTTCGTGATTTGATTTGCTTTTTATTTTAATTCAAGCTCTCTGGTAGGAATATATTTTAATTCCCTAGCAATACATTTGTCCAACCTCAATAAATTGTTTCCAGGACTTAACAGAAGCAACTGCTAAAATGAACTTTTCTAGCAGAAGCTGAGCAAGCAAAGAGATGCTGTGGCAAGGCTACACATTTTTCTTCTGCTATTTCTCTTTAACTTCAGTGCATTGTCACCCAGTCTGTATTGAGTGGTTTAGATTAGAAAAATATGGTCCAACACATAATTTTTCACAAGCAGATAAATAATCTAATAATAGAATGTGCACCCATGGTCTTTATATTTGTATGTGTACATTGTTGCCCTTAGTAAAAATAGTGATTTTTTCTTATTAGGATGAACATGCATATCTTTTATTTATTAGAAGTGCTAATATAAAAACTCTGTAATATAATTCCTTCAAACAAAGTATTAATTTTGTTTGAAGGAAATAAAGGAGCTTTATAATAACAGTATCTTTACTAAACCTAAATGAACTGTCATTCAGATTAAAACTTGTACATGTATTATTTAGGAGATACAGGATAGAACACTAACTTCTCTAGACAAAGGAATGTTTCCTTGTAACACAATACCTCACAGAATGACTAAGTAATTTAATTCCTTCTTGCAAGATATCTTGGGAGTCACTTTACTGTGTATTTTTGCACACTTCCAGATGTCCAAGATTAACTAGTTCACTTGGCCCAAAATTTTAATGAGATAAAATTTGAAAAAGTCATTCAATGAAAAGCTCTATCATCTTGAATTAACTTCTTCGAAGTTAGCCTTCCATAAATGAGAGGAAATGAAACATCAGCTGTCCATCATGAAACTGACAGCACAGAAATTCAAGTGCATTGGTGGCTTTTGGAGGGGCTACACTTGAGTATTAAGTTACTGTATCAAAGTAATAGTAATTTGCAAGAGCTTATTCCAAAACTGTGCTGTTGTTTCTGATTCAACTGGTGAATCAATGCTTATTCTGTTTTTTAAAGCCATTACCACTGCCTGCTTAATGTTTCTTTTTGTAAACATGCTTTTTTTGGTGACACATTGCAATATTTTCATTATCACAATGGTATTGTCCTTCAGTTTTAGGATAAAATATGACAAAACATATGCTATGATTGCTGGGTGGTCACAGCACATTGGGACTAATGTATGAGTAATGCACATAGGGATCTTTTGAAAATGTGGTGTGAGATGTTAATGGTTAATGGCTTAACCAAATGGCCACTTGCAAAAACAGGGAGTGCTTTGCTGATGATGTGCAAGGCAAAAGCCCAGGTGCAGAAGGCATGAGCACCAGAGGATGACCAAGAAACTCCAACCTTTGTTTAGCTTGATCTGGGTTTTGAGCCAGGTGAGGAAAGGGACTAATAAGCAGCTGATCCTGTGAGAGGGAATAGTACTTTTTATTATGCAGTCTCCTCCCTTGAGAATAGTACTTTTTATTATGCAGTCTCCTCCCTTGAGAACAGGCTCAGTTGTAAAACTCCTCCCAGGGAAGGTATTGGGACATTCACTCACAGGCCTGAGGGTTTCCATTCCTTTTGATGGGGCATAACTGCCTTTATGTGAGAGGCTCACCTGAGAGGCAGCTGTCATGTTTTAGAAGGTGTCATAAACCACCAAAGACCTCTGAAGAGCCTCAAAATGTTTTATCAGACACTGTAAAAACTCTGGGGAAGTGTCTGGGAATTCCCACCTGAATCTCAGTGTGCATTAACCCACTGAACTTCATGTTTCATGGGCTTCCCCCACCCGTGACAGATCAGGATTGCAAGCATCGCTTCAACAGATGGACAGCAAAATTGCAACAACCAACTCTTGTCACTGAATTCAGAGGTGGTGGTATTTTTCCTCTCTGCTATTTACTTTATACTTTTTTATTCTTCTTCTTTCTGTACTTATTTATACTTTCTTTGTCTTTCTTTCTTTTTCTTATATTATTACATAAGTGATATTTTTACTCTTTTTTATTTCTAAAGAAATTACCCATACCTCTTTTCCATTACAAAAAATTGTTCTAGCATAAACCCTACATATATACAAATATTTATGAACACCAATTATCCAGGGTCATTTCACTCTAATCTCCCCAAGGGATCTAGTAACAAGGATCTGAGTTACCTTCTCCTTCAGGGACAGGTCATAACACACTGGTTTACTACTATTTTCTTAGTCCCCTCTCTTCTACTCTACCTAATATTCATTTATTGCAACTTACTTTTCCAGATATACCCAGAGTTCCTTTTATTTTAAAAATCAACCCAAATATTATACTTTGCAGATGATCTAAACTTACATTCAGTGATGAAATAAATTACTGAAGAATGTTGAAAGAACTTAGAACTAACTTGAACAACAGAGTTCCACACTTCACATTATATGGTGCCAAATCTCACTGAGTACTGAGGTAAAGAACTTCAAAAACATCTGCTAAACATAGACACAGGTAATGATAAACTAATCAAATGCTTTTGTGGATGACTGTCATCCAGCTTTACCTAAGAACAGACAAGCTGTCAAATCAAGGTAGTCCTTGTTAGTATTCAGTCAAGAAAGACTCAAGAAAATAGTTCATTTGAATCTCTTTCATATAAATAATATCTTTTCTGCAAATTATTTGATCTGAATAGCACATAAATAGAAATACATCAATCCTGGATTCACCTCTTTCACTGCCATGGAAATTTTCCTGTCATATTTCTCAAGTAAACTTCAGTCTCCCTTCCCAATATTCAGCATTTTACACAGAAACACTTACTGTTAGTGTTGGTGAAAGGAGAATATACCACATTAATATATTTATAAAACTTCTTGTGGGCTTTTTCCTTAGTGAATAGTGGTTTTCAGGTCTGTAGCTCTACTAGTCTGTTTGAAGTAATGTGAAGAACAGTAGTTTTCTTTGCACTACAGTAGGGAATTAAACAGTCTACAAATGTATGCAAATAAATATCCCTGTTCTCGGCAAGATTTCAGGCTGTTATACTGCCTGAACTTACCTGATATCAAGGGCACACATCTTTACAAAAGGATGCAAGGCACTGTTGTGTCAGTGTGTGTCTCCTGAAGGGAATGTCTTTGACTGTTTAACTGTGAGAGTGTTAGGTACACAATGCAAAAGTAGGGGGGAAACACTAAAACCAAGCTACAGCACCTTAGTGATTTGCATTCAATAGAGGAATTTATTACATTTTCCTTTGGAGTTTTTTTTACATTTTTTCTTCTTTTAAAAGAAATGGACAAATATGGATTCTTAAAAATAACAAAAACCCCATATTGAAATGGAATCCCAATGAACTGTATTTATTATAGCTGGTCAGATAATTTTGCAAGACTCAATAAAATCAGGAGACTTTTCTTACTTCATGGCCACCCAGGATCTGATTTTACTAGAACCATAATGCTACAATAGTTAAAATAATAAACCAATGTGAAAAAAATAATTGCAAATAGCTTTATCTTCTAGTCTGTAAGTTTGTGTTGGAAGAGAGATGATTATGCCTGTTGAAACTCTACTTTTGCTCAGAAGTAAGTTGGGTTACTGTGTGTTCTTTAGCTTGGCTGCCAAATGCCTAAGTTTACAACTTTAATGGTAATATTCTTTATACACATGAAATCTCTCTATGGTGAATTCTTTTTTTCCTTTGTAACTTATGACTTCTGAAAGACGTGAAATGATTTAATCAAATAGATAGAAGGAAAGATAGAGGAAAAATCTGATAAGCATGAAATCCAATGTAAGATGTAATTTTCCACCAATTTAGTATCTACCTTCAAAAGATATTGTCGGGTAGAGGTTGGGGTTGAAAATAATTAGTTTTTGTTTTCTGTTGTTTGCAGGATGAATTGGGACACAGTCTGAACAGATGATGTTTCTTGTAAAACTGTATTAAAGCAATATCTAGAAGAAAATTGTGGAAAAGCAAAACATTTTGCTATTGCTACCCAGGTCTCAGGAATTTGCAGTTGAAAATATTAATGATTTTTGCATTAGTCTTAACTCCAGGAGATAAAGTCCTTCATCGTTCATCTCAGTCTTGACTGAGAAATGAAATGGCAATCTGTGACTTCTAAAATCATATATTAATGAGCCTTTATAGCTTTCTTTTGAGAAAAACTTTTATTTCAGTTTTGTTATTTTTCTCCCTAAGATATGCAAACCAGTTCTTAATCATTGTAGGACTTTTGTGAAAAAATGTGTAAGTCTTTATCAGTTCTGATTTACCCCTTTAATGGAGAAATGGTCTTGTGTAGTCTTTGGCTAGTGTCACAGCAAACAGAGTGAAATAAATAAGAACAAGTGGTATTACCAGGACAGAGAAATTTATATCCTTTGAGTTATGCAAGCAATGGAATAATTTTATTTTTTTAAATAAAAACATATTTCTCTCTGGTAATTTTGATAATTTCAGAAGCATATAAAGAACCATTTTCATCCTTGTCCTTGTTCTTCTATCCAAAAAGCAGTTTTCATTTTAAAGAGAAGAGTCTTAAATTAAAGACAGCCTCAAAATATTGTTGATCTGCCTCCTGCTGCTGACCAAGAAAGGTAGATGTGAGGCACCACATGTGGTAGAGAAAATTCTGCATTATGGCTGGATTGGAGGAGCAGCAGTGACAGGGACAGTATCAGAACACTGAGTATTACTGTTGCTATTTTATTGCCTTGTGTTTGTCTCTTGATGTTTGCCTAGTGCTGAAAGAAGATAGGGACAATTGAAGTGACGTGACCTATCACCTCATATGTGCTGTGACAGTTCTCTCTGTGTGCTATGGACCCGATCACTCCCTGGGTAGTAGAACATAATTTCAATTGATTTTGCTGGGAGTTGAACTGAGGCAAGTAAGGGCAAAATTTTGTCTTTTGGCAGCCTCGGTTCTGTGCTTGAACATTGCAAAGGCAAATAAGGGTCTGTGTGATTCCATTCCTTCTAAGTAAACTACTGTTTGAAAAAGATTAAAAAAACAGAAACTTGCTGCAATGTCATTATCAGTTTGAAGCCCCAGCTTGTGTCACTGTAAAAAGAAGGGGAACATAAGCCAAGTTTTTGAAAATGTCAAGAATTATCTCTGCTTTGTCAGATTTGAGAGTGGCATCATGGGGCTTAATTAGACATCGTGTAATAGAAAATGCAGGGGTGTTAGTCAGTAGTGAGTGTCTTTCACAGAGATATAAACATTCATGCTGCTACATTATTCGACATCTTTCCAGTGAGCTTCTGAATGACCTAAAACATAAAGAAAGATTATTCTGCTATGAAATGTCAGGCTCATGCTCAGGTATAACTTCTTCCCTATTTGTTTCAAACAGGTCTCTCCAAATATACTTAAAAATCAACTACAATGATTAGGATTTTAAAATATTAAACCAGTGATTCTATAACAAGTTTTTTTTGTTATTGGAAAACTTAAAAATACACTATAATTGCAATTTTTTTTTCCTTTTTGAGGCTCTAAATTTGTAGGAAGTTGAAAGTATTGCGTTCACAGAATTCAGCGGTGCTTTCTAAAAGTGTATGTGCATGAACTTCAAAAAAGTCCTGATATAATTAAATACAAAAGTTTTTCAGTCCCTTGAGTTTTGGACATATTTTTGTAGAAACTTATCTTTAGAGAAATGTCATCTCTGAAAATTATAGTAAATACTATATTTTAGAAAGTCATGAAGTCCAAGATAAGCACTGCTACCAGTTTTTTATGCATAATTTCAGATTTTTTTTTCCTCAGCCAAATTATTAGAGCTTTAGATCATATCAGATGACTGAAATTTAAATAATTCCAAAGGAGACACGCATACCTAAACATATTCTATTATTTGGCTGTAAATAGAAGGTAAAAAGAGATGTTTGCAAAATACCATCTATGATTCATGCTTATAATACACTTTCCTTCCTGTGATGCTTGAATGCATACTAAACGGTGATAGAATGGACAGATCATAATAAGATGCATAGTGAGTTAGCTGTTAATACTTTTGCAATTATCATAGAAATAATAATTTTAAAAAATAGAAATAATAATAAAAAAATAAAGGGTGGAATTGTATTGATGTAAAACTGTGATGCAAAAGAAACCTTTCGTAGTACTTGAAAATCTGTATCCCCTTGCATTGGTTTACAGAATGATTCCTGTTTTTCTGTGTATTAGCAGTTGCTATTTTCCTTCAGAAATTTCAGGTACTCTTTGTTCAGTTTATGAAATTTTTTTTCCTTAGTTATGCTACTCGAGTCTGATATCACACTTTTTTGTTTACCATGTTGGTGTCATAAAAATATCTTGTATCCTCACTGATATCAAGGGACTAGAACAGTCTTGATAGAGTACAGATGTCAGACAAAATGGTGGGTGCCTTGAGGCCTTCCTTTATGTTTGATCAGTCTGCCAATGTCCCAGGAAAGCTGGGACGCTTGTGCCTGACCAGTCTGTCAGTATCCCATAATGGGGACTCCGCCAGACAGTCTGCTGGATCAGAGGGTTGTTTAAGGACATGCACCAACAGCATATCAGACTTGAATCCTTTATTACAGGTTAGAAAGAGAGACCCCTGTTCTGGATGTCTCCATTTTTGTCAACTGTGTTATCCACTGTTGGCCAGCAGTGCCTTGAAGAGCTAACTAATCACTTTAGGGAGCAACAAACTTTCATTAACAAACATACTGATAACAGGAAATTGTGACAGATTAAAGCTCAAAGATTGTCAGTGGTAGTAACTAACTGCAAAAATGAATTTGCAGCAATGTACAGACAAGCTCAAATCACCAGGACAAACTAGCTTACAATAATAATTTAGTGCATGTAAAGTTCTTTCCAATAGGTGTTCCCATGGGGTAGAAGTTTCAGCCCATTGACTGATCCCAGAAGTTATGATGGAGCCTTCAATAACTTCTCCCCAACTCTAACTCACTTTTATACTCTATCTTTACATTTAGGTAGGTAGAACTTGAGTGATGGTAGTCATACATGCTTTTTGCTGATTGGTGAAAAATTCTCTTGTTTTGCTGTTAAAGATTTAGTCAATAAAATCTGGAGCATTTGCTCAGTGAGGGGTAGTCATACCTTGGGGGTAGGTAACTTTGTTTTGGAGGTGTGTGTTCATATTACAATGAGATTCTAATGAACCAAGTTCATCCAAGGGGAGCAATTTCACCACAGTCACCAGTTCAACAGGGAGCCATCTTCTCCTTTCACCCTTGGTTAACAGCTGCCAAGAGGTTTATCCACTACATGATGCTCTCAATCTCCCATCCCTGCAAAGATTACTACAGATCCTGGCCATGGTGTCTTCACTCCACTCCTGCCTCCCTGTCTTCCCTCTTAACATGCTTAAGATGCAGGCTATGTTGCTTGGGGAGCTACCATGGAACTGATTCTGTGCAGGCCAGCTGCATTCCATCTAGGAAGTAACAACTGCATTTCACCCGATTATTTTTGTACTGCTGTAACTTCTGTTAGAATGGGACTATAACTTAGAGTTTTCTCAATCTTATTGCTAGCTGTCTTCTTACAGTGTTGTTCTTGAGATTGATTAAAGAATGAGTAAATCTTTTCCCCTGGGCCTGCATATATGCATACCGCATCACTTCCCTTGATGTATGGATATATAAATTGTAGAAATATAGAAATTTATAATGATGGATACCATTTCAACTCTATAGAAAAATGCATGACAGTGTCTGTTATGTCATCTACTTCTGGGTTAGTAAACACAAAATTAATACTTCAGAGATTCTGGAAAACTACAGTTTAAACCTGGTTTTGTTATCTTAGACCTATCCAACAGAAAATGCAGTCATGCATTAATTATGAAAATATTTTTAACTAATGTAACATCCTGTCACATTTTGCCATCAAAACAGCAAGAACTCAGCTGAATCCATTCAAAGTAGTTTAACATAAATTTCATTTGGTTTTATTCCCTGTTTTGAAATTACAGAGATTTACTTTAGCCTAGTTAGAGTTTTTCTATGAGAAAAATGGAAAAAGCACCATCACTCCAACATGCACAAGTTTTACTTTTGCTGGCTCATTAGAGGGAATATCTGTTCAGTGATTCTGTCTCTAATTGTTTACACCTTTTACACATCTAGTGCATGTGGAGAAATCCCTAGGTCTTATCTTAGAGATAAATTCTGCTTTCAAAAATAAAATATGTCATCTTAGTGTTTTCTTTTACTAGGGTTGAAAAAAACAAGAGCAAAACAAAACCAATTTAAAAAAACACACAAAAAATAAAATAAACCCAAAACAAATTAAAACAAAACAAACAAAAAACCAACCAAACAAAAACAAACAAACAAACAAACAAACAAACAAAAGAAAATTCCAAAACCACCAGCCAAACAAACCTGAACATCTTTAACAATGAACTTCCTAACAACTGCCTTTTTTTCAACAATTTTCCAAATAATGTGCTACATTGCAACCTGTCGCATTAAATTATATCCATCATGTAGCACTATAACACCTGACTTGACATCAAGGGATGTGAAGGCATGTGTTATACATGAAGAGAGAAAAAGAGTTTTATAAATGCAGAGGATACATTTGTGTGTTTGTATAGCCTTACTTATCTCATAATTAACATGCAGAAGCCACATTTTGCTCACATTAAGTGTTTGACTTAAACCACCCGTACCAAAAACATTTTGAGTGCAGAAGAAAGCTGCATCCTTAGCTTACCCTGCCACCCTAAAACACATTGCTATGTCTGTTATGTAACATCAGTCATCCAAAGATTTGTCTGTTAACATTTGAGTGATGTAAAGGTATTTTAATTCTGGACTCTTTTTCCCCCACTTTGTATCATCTAGTCTTCTTGTATGTGTGTGTGCACTTAAAAACTGGTTGGTTTTTCAGCCACAAACAGAGCTTGTGAGTCTTAGAACTACTTTTAATTTATTTGCAGTCTCCATTATCTGTTATAATGCTATACTATTTGTAATAGTAGACTAGCAGAATAATTTTTGTCCAAATGATTCAAAACTCCAAAAGTCAGCTAGCCTCATTTCTTCAAAACAGTGTTAAATTCAGCATTTGATCTGGTAATATGACCTTGTACTTTTCTTTCATGTGTAAGTATTGTATTACCATAGTTGGCAACTGTAATGCAGATCATGTAACAATATACAAATTTTTCATTTTATAATGGGCCCTTTCTCTTTTTTTCTAACATAGGAGCTTTTATTTTTGTTTTGTGCAACATCAGCAAAATGGTAGGCTTAAGCAAATAATGTATTAATCACATGGATAATAAAATTATTAAGAAAACTGCACAAGAAAGTAATGTATTGTGTTGTCAAAAAGTAACCGCTTGGTTTATGTGCAATGACTAAAAATGCTGGTTTTTTGTTAATGTCAACTTTGGATCTAATCGATACTGATTCTGGTTTTGTTCCTAGGATTCTATTGTTGAGGATCTCTTGAGAACTGTTCCCAGTCATTGGTAAGGGTAAATCAAAATGCCTCAGAAAGCCAGCCAAAGGCTTTTATTTTAGCAGTGCAGAACATAGAGTCCCTGCTTTACTTAAAATGCAGGTTACATGGCCAGATAGCTTCAGCATCTATTTTAGTATTTATTCCTACTAATCCATAGGAAACATCGTTCATCTTTTCGTCTGTGTTTTCTGTATTACAGAACTATGGATTGGAAGAGTTCTCAGGAGGTTGTGTAGTTCAGCCTCTCCACTGAAGCCAACGAGCAGGATTCTTGAATAGTAGCCATCTTAGGTTACCCGTGGTTTTCCATAACTGACTCTTCAAAATCTCCAAAGACGGAGATTTTGCAATTTCTCTGTGTGATCTGATTCAGTGCTGTACAAAAGCTTTTCCTAATGCTGCGTAGACATCAAAAATCACAGCTTGTAGCAGTTCCTCCTTGTTTTACAATTTGTCATTGCCAAGAGTTTCACAGTTGTGGTTAGAGATGTCCAAGTCGTTTTAGGCTTATTCTCTCCTCTTAACCTGCTTTTCAACAGGCTGAAATAGCCAGTGCTCTCAATTTGCGCCATCAGGCAGGAATCTCACTATCATGCTTGTCTTCCACTGAACACTTCAGTTTCCCAGCATCTCCCTTGAACTGACACACAAAATTGAACACGTATTCCAAGTGCAGCCTTACTGGGTTTGAGTTGAAAATAATAATTTACCTCTACCAGCTGACCACAGCTTTTCTAATGCAGTCCTGTGTGGGATTTGTTTACCACATTTTGATCCTACTTGACCTGTTGTTCACTGTATCTGCCAAATCCTTTTCAGGCTGGCTGGTACTGAGCCAGCTGCTTCCCCGTCTGTATCAGCACATGGGTTTATTCTGTCCTAGGTACATAGTTCCTCACTTTCCTGAACTTCATGAGATTTCTCTTAGCCAAATCCTCAGCCTTGCAGTGTCATATCAGCAAGCTCTTTTAATATCCTCTGAATCCCATCCAGTCTCATGTATTCAGGCTATATTTGTGAGCTCTAGGATACATATAAAAAACCTGAGGACAAATGTAAACACAAAGTAAGGGTTTCAGAGTGTGAGTAATACCTCTGCTTTTCTCATCAATAGGCAATATCTTTTCACTTGCCTTGGCCTCACAGATTCCTCCTGTGAGCTACCATCTCAAATTTTATGCTTTGATTCTCATCTGGTATTCATGAATAAAATAGGTCCAGGCAATACTAGTTTCATATATGAACCACTGGAAAAGTTTCATTCTTCATGGATAATGCAAATCCCAAAACTGACTGAAGCATATATGTATGTTTGTTGGTGTGTATTGCTTTTTAAAATTTTCTTTTTGTTTCTCTTTATTTTCTTTCCACAAGTGCTATGGACTTTCCCTGTTGAAAATCCAAAGACAAAGCTTTTTCATTAAATAGTTTTGTCTAGCCAAGGATTCCAAAATGTGGAGATAGCAGACACAGTCTGGAAATGCTATCAGATTTATTAATTTTTAAGCATAGTATGAGAATTGAATCAGTAAAAATACTGCTGCTTCAGAAAAAGAAAATAAGTATACGTAGTTTTCTGTGAAGAGGAAAGATTGCTGAAATTCGTTTTGATTTATATTTGTGGTATATATAGCAATGACACTCATTATCAAATTCTAAAATAGACTGTATTTTCTTAGTATAACAAGAAGAGTCAAAATATTACAAATAACTAGTAAAAAATATATTAAGGCATCCTTAAAAATGTTGAGTTCATATACTAACTCTCTGTTGATACCAGTTATGACACAGTATCCCTGAAAAATGCACATATGAGCCTTATAATTAGCAATTCAGTTTATTCCTAATTAAATAAACAAATCTTTATTTTTGAGGTGTCACAGATTATGCAGTTATGTAGATACATTTTCTCCTAAGGAACCAATACCTTGTCCGCTTATTATCACTCCATCTCTTTTTCATATAATATGAAATATTTCCTATCTGTAACAGTAAGCCCATCCTTTTGTGAGACTTTTTTTGTTATTTTTGTTGTTCCTTTATTAACCTCAAATAACCTTAAATAAATTCATGAGGAAAACAAGAAAGGCAGGATTAAGAAGACTTTTCTTCTCAGCGAAACCAGATTTTTACTTATGTTGCACTGTTTTTATTCTTCCAGAAATTTGGCTTGGTAAAGTTCTGTTAGCAAGATAGATACAAAATTTTAATGCCAGGTCTGATTAGAATTGTTGTGAGTTAATGAATTTTCATATAATATTTTGAAAAATTCTGATAGACATATTATGTGCAATTTTCACTTACTGCCTGATAACTTTAGTGATTTAGAGGAATGTGTCAGTGTTTCTACAATTTGATGTACAATTGATTTTTCCATTCCCTCATTCTATTCCCTTAGGAAAAGCATTATGTAAAATGAGAAAATAGAAAGGTTTTTTTTTTTTTTTTATTTTTTCCCCTCAAAATTCAGTCATATAAATTGTTTATAGCACTTCATAAATAAAAAGTCCTTGACATGTGAATTGACTCTTTCTATGGCTTATACGTAGGAATGCATATTCAAGGAAAGCCACCAATATGATACATTGGGAATTGAGTGTTGAATAAATAATTAAATGCACCACCCAGTAACCATTGACTTTTCTCCTATTTGTGTACTGCCGAAAATAGAGACCATTTTCAGTATCATCCTGCTATGGCATTTTCCTTGGACTTTGCATTTTTGGTAATGAGAATTGTGATGGCCATTTCTGAATTGTTCTCCATCTAAATGTTTTTATCATATGATGAAAAAACTAAAAAAGTAACCATTATTGTTTTGAGAAAAACAGAGCATTACCATATATTTGAAAGGCATTCATTACCTATCAAGTACTTCGACAATATGGGATCATAACTGAGGGAATGTTCTGATAACTCAAAAATAGTCCATTATCAGTAAATTGGGTTCACTTTCAAATGTTGCTAATGTCCTTATAACACAGCAATTGCTATTTCTCATATGGGTTATTAAAAGAAGTAATTATACATAGTGAAGTGAAATATTGTCACAGTGCAAATATTCAATAAAACATGATGCAAAGAAAAAAGTAATAGTTTTTGGTTTTTTTTCCTTTTGGGGAATCTGCAGCAATGAGACTGAGTTAAGGTTTTGCATTTGGTCTTTTCACCTTTATTTTAAATATCCTTATTAATAGTGTGAAAATACAGAAAGTAAATTCAGGATCAGAGAAATTAATGGGAGGATATTAGGTAACCAAGGTAGCTGAAACAAATGGTAAATTAAACACAATACACTAAAATTGTAGGGCAAAATAGCTTAGACTTGAATTCAATAATATAAATTCTGTTCTTTTAAGTAATATATATAAACTTTAAAAATCCACAAATGTATTTCTGTAATTTCTAGTGGTACAGAATTTTAGGAGCATGTCAGCTTAACATATCTATATATTAAAACAAAAAGGCAAGTTTTAATATGCATAAGGAAAGGGATAACAAAGAATAGAAAATATATCATAATGCTTTAAACACCTCTTCTTCAATGCTGTGTAATACTCTCTGTCCTGTATCTTAAAAGATAGCACAGAACAAAAAGAGGCTTAACTATATGTAATGCAATAATGATATTTGTAAAGAAGTTGTGTTAAAAGAAACAAAAACTGCTGCAAAAGAAAAGAGGAATGAGGAACATTAAAATAGTAGGGTTTTTTTCTGATTTATGTTATGTATCACTTATTTTCACATACCAAACTCTACATGAACAAAAGGAAACAAGGACAGTAAATTGAAATTAAATGCTATGGAATCCAGGAATACTTCTAAGTTCACAGTTGTTTTATTTATGTACATGTAAATTGTTTATGCAGCTCATAAAAGCAGGACATGATTTGAGTAAAAGATTAAGGAGGTTTTTTAAAAAAGGAATAGTGATGTTGACAATATATTTAATTACTCTTAATAAATTATAAGCCATATTTTTTTAAATGAGAATTTCAATCTAAAGGTTAAAGTATGCTCTCTTTTAGATTGAGTAACCCTAATCTGCCTGTTGTAGGTTTCTTATATCGTCCTCTGTTGGAGACAGGATATTGAACTAAATAACTCTTGGGCACATTCCAAAGTATCAGTTCTCTCTTTTGCTCAGTGCACCATGTGTTTATAGTAAAGCTCTATTAATACCAAAATAAATGCATGTTCCCTGTAGTGATGCACAGTCTTTATTTCCAAAATTGAGAAGGGAAAAAGAGCTGGGAATGAAGCCAAGGACATTACTGATGAAAGGAAATAGGCGATAGAAGAAATTACGTAGATGGTAGATATATACAATTTATCACTACAAGCCCGGAAGGAGAACAGTATGGGAGATTCAATTTTGATTTGCCTTGATCTGGTCTTCAGTTTAAATACTTAGTAACAAAATACCGCTCTCTGAGTTTTGAGTCATATTTACTTCCTTCTATGTGGAAAAGAGAAGGTACTATGTTCAAGACTCAGATTGTGAAAACTTTTGGAAAAAAGCTAATTCCTGACCCAAAATTCATTTAGTTGTACATGTCACAAGTATTTTCCATTGAATGAAAAGTAGCTTGTTTGAACTCTTCTTATTCTAAGTAGTTTTGCCAAAGTTAGTCCCCAAAGTCACACTGTTCAGTGGGTAGAATTTGTCATCCTTAAATTGTTCTTCTGTCTGATACATCGGATAGACTTATGTGCATTTCAGATATTTTCAGAACATACTGTATTAGCAGCTTTATAGTTCAGACTGTTAAAGACCTTTGTTTTTCAGGGTCTGGCACAAACTCAGAGTCTCAAATATATTCATGCACATTTCTAATCAACCACTCTAATTACATTGCTAATAGCTGCCATTGAATTAGGTGTCCTCTGAATTTTAATTTTCATACTTGTTCTGCTGTAAGCTTTCTGGTCACAATCAAGGTAAACAATTAGGAGATTATCTGCCTGTTACCCAGACATCAGCATGTGCTGAAGAGACGCTGTCTTCGTAAAAGAGAATAGCTTCATCCTTCATGCACAGTTAAGAACTCGCAGCTGACTTGACTGCATTTGAGGTTCAGTGGATAAAGAGTCCATTAAATATTAAAATTTCTTTCTGGATATAAGTTTTTTTAAATAACATGATTACAAGGACCAATGGCCAAGAATATCTGTCCTATTGTGGCTATCCCAAAACTGAAACAAATCTCTGCCAGAAGTTTCTAGATAGAGTCTTCCGATTTCATAGCAGGCCTAAGACCAAGATATGCATTTCTACATTTTTTTCTAGGACCTTTTGTTGTTTTAAACCATCTCCAAATATTTAATTGTAAATAAATTTTTCTTTTCATAGGCAAAGTATTTGGGTTCTCCAAAGTGCTAAGACAAGCATCTTTGATAGAAAATTGCTAGGCCTGAAACTAACAAAAATGTTACTGAGTGTAACATATGTAATTTGTTCCATTATACATGCATTATACCACATTATAATTTACATTATACAAAATTAAAATTTGTTCTATTAAAAAAAATTAGTTATCTGAGGTTAGTACCAGCATCTTCTCCCTGTTCTTCATGTCCCTTAGCTTCATCATTCAGAAAATTCTGTATGTAACCAGTAGATTAGCATGTATTCTTATTTTCCTTAAAGATTCCAAACTCCATATTATGCAGCAGACTACCTAGTAGTTTACCAGCATATCTGGCTAATTTTTACACCAAATGTACTACAAATTATTCTAATGCAAATTCTATTAATTTTGTGAAGTCTGATTTAATCCTTAGCCATCTTCATTTTATGCTGGCCCACAATGACCTCAGTTCTTTTTTCTAGGATTTGATGTGTCATAAAAGCACTCAATTCACAAGAAACTTGATGTCATGGCTTTATTAGTTTTTACCTTGCAAAAGTTCATGTTTTCTGGTGCATTGAGAAAGGGAAGCCCCCCTTCATATATGTTTTTATGAAGTTCTAATTATTTTTTTCAAGACTTTTAAGGACAAGGTAATTGTCTTTTCATTATGGGATGGAAGACAGAGGATCTGAGAAGAAGTTGAAAGACTTTCTACTGTTCCCCTGCCTTGTACCATAAGCCCTTTTTTTCCTCAGTTCTTTCATTCCTACAGATGCTCTTTTTAATTATTATTTGTTTGATTGACTACTCTTCTAATTGAAACAGGAAGGAAAAAATACATTACACTGAGATTCTGTCATCCATGTGGTTTAACTGACTGCTAGGAAAAGTTTAGGAAATAGAACTCTTTTTGTTTTTAAAGGGAAGAAAAGATAGCCCTTTAATGCTAAATGTGAAGATTTAATAAAAACAAATGTAAAAGAAAATGTTTTCTATTTGGGAAGTACTTGAAGGTCTTAGATCTCCATTATGGGAAAAAAATAGGGAAGTATAGATTAAAAAAAAGTGATTTAAATTAATGTTTGACATGCTCAATACTTCCATTTTTAAATGAATAATTTCTGTTAAAAAACAGTGAGCAGAACACAAAAACTTGAAATACACTGGCATGGCCAGCACAATACATGGTACCTCTTGAGAACTACTATTTTTGACTTTGAGAGAATTTTACCAATACAAATAATGTAATAGTCAGCACTGAAATACTATCACCAAATTATGAGCTCACACATCTCACCAATTCCAGGAGAACCTCTAAAGCTGACTTTGGTAAATAAAGTCGTTACATCATTCATACACACGTAGAACCCCCTCTGGTTTTGTCCAGAATCTTATTGATGAAACTGTGGAAGCTACCTGCTAAGAAAAAGTTGTATAGCTGAGCCTTTAACTTAATAAGTAGTGCACAAGAATCTATGTTGCCAGACATCTATAGCCAAAGATTCATTAAGTCCAGCTAATTAAATAAAAACAGTAAGCCAAATAATAAAGATGAGAGTCATGACCTGTAACAACCTCAAGTCGTTTCTATGACACAGAATTAATCTTTAATCATGCCTAATGGCTGCCTGCATATTTAATGCCTTCTACTGTTACTATCCTGCCCAAAGGGAATCTTCAGTTTCTTTCCTTCTTTCCTTAGTTCTTTTGGGAATATGTGTTAATTACTCTTATAGAGAAACAATAGTGCAGATTTTCTGAGCTTATCCTTTTTTCTCTCTTTTTTTTTTTTTTTTTTCCATCATAACTCTTGGAAGTGTAAGTGCACATAAACTTTTAGTTGTTTCCTCGGTGGGATCACATTTAGGAATAACCTCAAGAGTTCCAACAGCATAAGTTGCATTAAATTTGGGAGAATGAAAGCGACAGTTTGATACATGTTTCAGGTCAAACTGAATTTCTTGCTGAAATGTCTAAGTTGGCAAAACTGGCACAGCATATCAAATGTGCTTTGATACTCTAACAGATGTTTTTTAATAATCTTAGGGGAAATTAAGAATTTTGTTGCCAATCTTGTTTTCTCCTGCTCTGAACAGGAGGAGCTTAACCATCAGTTTTTACATTCATTTTTACATTTATTCAGTTCTTTGATTATGCTTAGCTTTAGAAGGGAGAAAGGTGTTTCTCCTGGAGTTGTAGATCTCTATAAGGGAGAATATGCCCTGTCAGATTTTCATAGGCTTTCACACTGTCAGTGAAATTTCTATTCTAAGCTCACAGAACACTTCTCCTCTTCACAGCTGCAGAGAAAGATATGTATCATGAACATAGTTTAACTAGACTTCGGCCTTTCCAGGGTAACATACATTTAAAGAAACTGTGATATAGCTGTCCTTTATTGCAATCAGTGCCACCTTTTGAAAGGCTGCTATTTTCAAGAAAGATAAATGCTAGGGAGCTAGCAAAAGAGGTTACTTTTTTTTTTTTTCCTAAGACAAACCTTTTTTGGAGAATGAACTTCTACGCTACTTTCAGTTACCAGAAAAAGAATCCCAAACAAACCAAACTTCTGAATGACCGTTGCCGAGCACCTGTGGCCATTAATCTTCTACTGTATCCTTCTGCTTATGTTATTTGCCATTCAGATATTTAGATATTTATCTTCAGCTCAGTCTCTACAGGAACCATTATCTATCTGTCTGAAATCAGTTAAGCATACTTTTTATGTGTGGTGGTGCTTTTTTCTTCTGAGTCTGACAGCAAGAAGGCACTTCAACAATAAATAAACTCCATTATCATCTAATTCTGTAAATCATTGAAGTATGCGCTTAGTGTTCCGTGTCTTGTGGACTTCACATATCAGATATCCAACCAATGCAAATTAGCATAATTTCCCTCATAACTAAAGTCACTTTGATTTACACCAGCTTTAGAATTGATTTAGCCTCAGTATCAAGAGCTGCAGGTGGTTCCTGAAGAGACTTACTTTTATTACTTATAAAGCACGAGAGTTCAGTACTCTTTGATCAAGTTCTTTTAGATACTGCATGTGTGAATAGCTAAAGTTTATAACAAATTTACTTATTTGAAGACAATTGATGTTACACAGGAATTCTGATTTAGCAGAGTGATACAAAATATGCTGAAAACACAACATGAATGTAATTTATGCTTAGAAAAATATAGCAATTGCAATATATAATTCAATCACAATGCCAATGTGGTTCTCATTATCAGTCTCAATAATACACTCAATGAAGTGAAGTTTATATCTTGTGTAAACTCCTTTTTCATTTTTTCCTCTATTTTCAATTTGCTATCTGACCTCTCACTCTGGATGTCCAAGTGTTCACAAACAGTGGCCAAGTCACACACTCAGTATTTGCGTAGATAAGAACTGACCTTGTTCCTGTTTTTTCTTGCTATTTACAGAAGCAAGCCTGACTGGCTGAGATTTTATGATTTCAACCAGTGCCAACACTGTAAATTTTGAAATATTTTATCTGCTCATAGCACTGAGAGCAATTATTTGTGTAGTTTCCCAAGAACTTGTTGAGGTACCAAATAGCTCCCTGGACATGGAGCAGTTGGAACTCTGCATGGAGACTATCAGGGCAGAGTCTGTCAGCATTCATCCTATTGCCCCAGCCAGGGCAGGGCAGCCAGGGAGCACATCCATAGGGATGGGAACAGGCTGAGGCCAGGCTGTGGGTCCACAGACTCAGCAGTGTCTGTGACAGGACAGGGCAGGATGGTAAGGAGCTGAGGCCAGCCCTGCTCTGGAGTTGATGGAGCAGGGTCTGATGTCCACAGGAGACTGACATGGGGTCCTGGGCAGGGTACAGGGAGGTCTTTGGGGGCCTGGGCAAAATGAATCCTGTGAATAGTCAGGGCTCTCACAATCCTTTTTTCTAAGCCACTGCTTTCCTAGGCACCTGATTTTTAAGTGTTAATTGTTAATTCCTAGATATGTAAGCTTTTATTTGCTCTATTAAAATACAACTTGTACAATACAGCCTTTGATATCAATGGTCCACATCATTCTGTAAAAATATTGTATCCTTAGTATTTATTACTCCATTAGTCTTTGTATCATCTGTAACCTCACTATTAAAAAAAAATAAGCTACTTACTCAGTAAAATACTAGTAAAATGTATAGAAATTGTATTGGATTTACAAACCCTCTCAGCAGAACCACAATAAGTGCTGAGTTAGTAGGCCCGCACTAGCACATAGAGAAGTACATAGAGAAAAGAAAACCTTTCTCCTTCCTTTAATGTTTCCAGTAAGATATTGTGCTGTGTTCACAGGGAATGGAGTAGTTTGGCCACAGATTCCTCTGACAGCTTTTGGAGCATTTAAGGACATGGGACCCATTGTCTTAAATGGAGACTGAAAGTAAGGTGCTCAGTACCTGTAGTGCTGGGTGGTGCCAATGCATGGCTGTGTTTTGAGGCAGTGCAGTCATCAAAACCAGAGAGCTTGTGGGAGTGGTAAAGAGATGATGATGATGATGATGATGATGATGATGATGATGAAACAGTGTCAAGGACCTCACTCTGCAAATTTACAGTTCTGGATGACTGCTTGCAAGGTCAAATTGTGACATGTTTTAACCATTCTGTATAATGATATAGCAGGATTTATATTTTAAATCATTAGCTAGAAAATTTTATAATATTCTCTTTTTTTGTTAACTCCTCTGTCACATGCCTAGCACCTGCTCACTGCAAGTCGTTCTTGTTTCCAGCACTTTGCAAAATCTATAAGGGTTTTGAAGGATGATAGGATTTCCTTTTTTAGTTTTTTTAAGCTATTAAAGCTTCTTTAAACTACTGGCCTTATTTGATAAGAAGTCCTGCTGTCACATGTTTTTGGCTTTTATAAATCAAATAGAACACACAGAGATGAGCTGTACTGGGGACTGAAAGAACAGTTAGTCTTGTGAACTGAAATGTCTGCTATGAAAATATGAGCATCTTCAAGGCACAATAAAGTGCTAGGAATAGTGTAGCATTAAAATGGATGTGAATTTATATAACTGTTTGCTCTGTCTTTTTCTCTTCTGTTTCTTTGAAGGTAGATAGGAATGTAAGCACATAAAAGTGGGCTAAGTTAATGAAAACCATGTGAAGTAGAATATCTGCATTTCTACTCACGTGTCATTGGGATGGAAAGCTTTATTTAAGTACACCTTTTTCTCTTACCTAGACAAGTAGGATAAGTCTAATGAGTGTGAGCAGACATTGCTTGTGTCTGTATAAACCCTATCAGTGCCTTTTGTCAGGCAGAAAAATTATGATAAAAAGGAAAGAAGATTAGCCTTTGACAGTGACAATTCTCTATAAAAGACTTAATAGTCATTGATGGTGTTTAATGTGTAACATACTGGATAACATTTACCTTTGTGATGAAACTTCATAAGGAAACAAAAGCATTGGCTTAGTGGGTTTTAGCTGTAGTTGGACATTATGTGCTACAGAAATCCCAGCAGAGCCCGCTGTTCGAAGAGTTCATTGTTATTCAGTTTGTTAACATGACAATGATCAAAGATATGCAGGCTAAACCACTCATTTATTCTAATTAAAATAACTGTTTCAATCTGTTATAGGTTTTCTCCTTATACTCTAGCAAAAGAGTAATTGGTAACCTTAAAGTGTTACAGCAAATGGCATGGTGCATTCTATCTCCAGGGGCACTGTGATTTGATGCAGAAGGACCATTTAAAGAGCAGTCCAGTTTTTGCTTCTCACTTGTAATAAAAGTGGAGGCCATTTACTGAGGAGTGGGCTTCTGGAGGCTATCTGGGTAGCTTCATACTTTATTTTGTATTACAGTTGAAATGTGACAATAAAAAAGGCACTAAGCAGACTGATGAATATCTACCTTAGGTTTTCTTTCATTTCAGAAAAGCATGCGAAGACTGGCTTTATGTGATAATTCTATTGATTAATTCAAATCAAAAACAGCTTTGTGGTATTTGGAGAAGTTGGTTGGTAGGTGGACTTACTGAATGCCTTCTTTGCTTCAGTCTTTACTGCTAAGACCAGCCTTCAGGAATCCTAGTTTCTGGAGGCAACAGAGAAAGTCTGGAGAAAGACAGACTTTCTTATGATTGAGGAGGATTGGGTTAGAGATCACTTAGGTAAACTTGACACCGACATATCCATGGGCCCTGATGAGATGCTCCCATGAGTGCTGAGGGAGATGGCTGATGTTATTCCTAAACCACTCTCAATCATCTTTGAAAGGAAGGCCAGTGGTGTCCTGGGATGCATTAGGAAGAGTCTGGCCAGCACATCAGGGGAGGTGATCCTGTCCCTCTGTTCAGCCTTGGTGAGGCCACATCTGGAGCACTGTGTCGAGTTCTGAGCTCCCCAGTTCAAGAAGGGCAAGGAACTACTAGAGCAAGTCCAGAGGAGGGCTAAGAAGAGTTAAGGGACTGGGACATCTCTCTAATGAGGTACGACTGAGACAGCTGGGAACTTTTAGGCTGGACAAGACTTAGATGCATTGATGATGATCTCATCAATACATACAAATATTTTAAAGGTATGGGGCTAGACTCTTCTCAATTCTTCCCAGCAACAGGACAAAGACCAATGAGCGCAAACTTAAACACAGGAAGCTCCATTCAAATACAGGGAAAATCTTTAATCTGAGGGTGAAAGAGCACTGGAACAGCCTGCCCTGTGACGTTGCGGAGTCTCCTTCCCTGGAGGCATTCACAAACCTCTTGGACACAATCCTCTGCAACTTGATGTAGGTTAGCCAGCTTTAGCAGGGAGATTGGACTAGTTATCTAATCCAACTACGATCTCCAGTTGTCCTTTCCAAGCCCAGCCATTCCAAGATTCTCTGATTCTGCATGTTGATTCTTGGTACATTTTATTTGTTGTTTGTCATATCCTGCAAATTAGTTGTATTTAATTTAAATTAACTGACCTTTTAGAATTGCAAAATAATTGTCTTCCTTACAGAAAGAGAGATGCTGGTGCTGAACTGACTAGCTTGATCAGCAGTTTGAACATCATCAAAATATTCAACCAATTGCTTCAAAATAAAGAACTGATGAATGTGCATATTCTTTTCCATTTTATATCATCTCTTACAGTACTCACATCTCAGAACCCACCTCAGAAACTGTAATTAGATTTGAGAATGATAAGTGAGAGAGTCTGCCTTCTTAAAGAACCTAAATAAAGTTGTATGATTAAAGTTTTGCACTGGTAAAGGTTCTGCTCTTAAATCTTTCTTTGGGGAGGACTACTGTTTTATTTTCTGTATCCAAATGACGGTTATTACACAGTGAAATGGATGCGATATGGTGGTGATCCTTTCACTGGAAAGTAGCAACTGAAACTACCACCACCATTGTGAAAACTTTCTACTACACAGCTTTCACTGTGCAGGAGCCAGACCAAGTGTCCTCAGAGAGTCAATGTGGTTCTTTCCAGCTTGGAGTGAAAGCAGCACTAATATAATGTTTATGATCAGACAATAGTGCTGGTTCACACCTGAGCCTGCGTCTCACCTACGTGGGTGCATGCGTTATCTAGGAAGTGCAGCTGGGCATCAGGCTCAGCCAGGAATTCTAGTTTTAGCTGCCATCTCCAATGCATGAAGCAAAGCAGGAATACTTATGTACTTGGGCTGTGGACTCAGCTGTGAAGCAGCAATTACAAGCTGAGGTAGCTACAAGCAGATTTCTGACTGCTGCTGGCTATAACCTGGGAAGCTGAGTCAATATCAAAACATTACATCTATAGGCTGGAATTAAAACGTTCAGTTGGTGAACAAGGGCGCAGACTTGAGACAAATATTAAGCCATGGCCTATTTCCTGTCCTTGGCTGCATCTGGGAACCAGACATGAATAATAGTTATAACTGCAGTAACTGTTGGGATGTCTGTCTAAAATAAAAGTGTCACAGTGACACTTTTATTTAGTTATTGGAGTATGAATTGCTTTATTGATCTTTGTTAATGCACTTCTTTTTTTTTTTTTTTTTTTTAAACAAAGAATTGGTAATTCTTTCTCCTTTCATCAGGAAGAAAATGCTGGTTGATATGTTACTCCTGCTGAGATTATGTATCTTTCCTCAAAATAAAGTGTCTAAATACCTGTCTAATGTCTAATACTAAATATAAACTACATTTGCACACCTGTAAAAGCAAGGTCAAAGCAGCTGCTTGTTGTATTTGTAGTAATGAGATTTGTAGGGGAAAAAGAAGGTGTGTCTAACAATATTAACAGTGTAAATTTCTCTTTATTTCTGAAATCCCAATTATTTTTCATTTATCCCTTCCCTGCTCTCTCAAACCCCACATGGTTATCTAAAAGTATCACCTTAAGTAAATACTTATTTTTCTTAAGAGCAAAGTATAAATAATACTTGTATGACATATATGAAGTGCCACTGAGAACTGACTAATTATATAGAAGTAAGATTTACTTCAATGGCAGAGATAAGCTGAGTTCCTTATTTTAGCTAATATTATGAAACAAGAAAGATTTTCTTTGTGACAGAGACTCTCATTCCTCAAACATTATTTCTCTGTCCATATGCCTGCATAGAATATAGCTGCAAAATAGAATTTGTATTCAATTTCCTCCTGCAGTGGCTTACCTCTCTCTTGCAGTTTTGTCACAACAGGTGGTGGAAAAAAACCCCAACCAGATAAACATTCAAAGACAAGAAAATCCTGAAGACCTGAAAATAAGACAGAATAAAAACATAGCAATGTTATTTATTTTTAAGTGTACTGTGATATAAATAAACAATAAGAATGATTTATGGGAATAGGAACAATATATTAAGTAAGGACAGAACACTTTAAAAGCACTGCTTCTTTCTCTGAGAAGCAATTCAGTCTTACTTTTCCCTGATTTTTTCAATTTTCCCGTTCTTCTCACCTTCCTTCACCACACAAGCTTTCCACCCCATCAGTTAGGCCAGCAGCTGAATCAGCTGTTGATTGAGATAAACATTAAGTGAGTGGTTAAAACTTAGCAGTGAGCAGGGGCTCACTGGTTGGCTATTGAGTAGATAGAAATAGAAAAGCAATCTCTTAAAATGATAATGAGAGAGAAAGTGTTTATAGGTCATGAAATGATAATTGGGAGATGCCTATGGTTTTATGGCTCCTGATGGCAGCTTGGAACATATTACACCAGAGCACCTCAGAACTGTCCAGAGGTCTTACTTTAGCAGTTTCTCTATGTTATTTTGCATTATTACTCTTGAGATGTAATGTAAGCCACGCAGGTGTCAAAGAGAAAGGAGTAACGTAGTCGCAGAAAATTATCAGCTGTGTTTTCCTTATATCACTGACTTGCCACTAGTCAATCATCACCCTATCTCCCTTAAGCATGTGAAGATCTTGCACTCATATTTTTATGTTCTAACTTATAAGAGTGTGGGCCAATGCAAATAAATTCTCAAAGGGTACAGTGTCCATATTCTGTACATTTTATTCTGGACTGGTTTTACCTTCACATTTTAGATTAAACGCCTGTTATTGGTTACAGTGCATTGGGAATATCTCTGTGGTAATACTTGAAGTGGCCCTGTAGAAGCAGATGCATCGAGTGAAACAGGTGGTGTTGAGGACTCTGTGTCCTCGCTGAGCCTGTTTTAGGGTGTGTATTTGTGCTCTTGAGAGTAGCTCTGGTTTGATCATGTGGACTGAGTACCCATCACTGGTGTCTTAATTTAATCCAAGACAAACTGTATGCTCTAGTAATTCTCTGTGCTATGAGCCAAAGAGCAGTAAATGGGAAATTCAAGAGATTCCCTTCAAAAATGTACTGCATATCACAAGTAAAATGCTTGTGCAGGTGTTCCTTACTTAAAATACTTAAATTAAGACTACTTGAATAAATACTTAATAGTTAAATCTTGACTAATATTGAAAAACTACTTAATAAATAGAGCTCTTAAGACTAGTAATGAGACTGCTTCACAGTGAAGTGCTTCACAGTATGAGTAAGAACATTAAAATCTATCTTAAAGTAGTAAATTTTAAACAGTGTTCAGGATTCATAATTGATGGAGTCATTTGCAGACCAGAATTAAGATATGAGCTTTTTTCATATTAAGAAAAGAAAAAATTTAAGCTGTTTCAATGTTTTCTTTGTGGCTTTTATTCATAGAGTCATACTGTTTGTCTGGACTGCAATTGTTTACTTACCTACGATTAATGAAAACTTTAGAAAGAAACAGGCATCCCAACCTTAAACAGTCATGGAAAAGGCTGGATACTGACAGCTGTTAACATAGTGGTGATTAAAGTGCACTTTGAAGGTATGTTCTCCAAAGCAGAATGTTTAGGACATTTAAGCTTAAAGGAAATGGCCAGTGGCAAATAAAAGATTTGTCTTGTAACAGTATTTTTAAGTCACTAGTCAATGCCAAGCAAGGTTGACAAGAATAATAATATATAATTCCTTTTTAAAAAGTAACCCCAAAACTCAAGTGTTTAATTATTGATCCAAGTAATATTTTCCTTTCTAACTCATCCGGGGGCTAAGAGCCATTAGTTAAAGCATCTGACAGAAACTCTTCCTAAAGGATTAATGAAATGAACTCTTCAGCAGTTTGTGAAAAAGGGATTTTACACTAGTAGATTAAAGAAAACAGACATGTAAAGCGTACAGAGTCACTTAGAAAGAATAATAATTACACTAAGATTTCTTCCATTCCTCCTTTCCCTGTACACTGCTTTGGAGTGATAAGTGGTACATCAGTCTAATCAAATGGTAATTAGTGTTGCATTTGAAAATAAAATAATTTTCAGGCTAAATTTGCTACCTTTATTCATATTTTGTTACTTCACCACCCAATGCATCTGTGTATTTTATATATACATATATATATAGTGTAAAAACTAACTAATTAATATTGATTAATATGATACTGCTCACTCAAAGGAAAAAAAATCATAATTATGGACCTGTTTGGTATTGTCTTTCTCTTATTCTGACTGTTAAGGTGTTCATGAATTATTTGTACAGAAATATTTCACAGTGTGTGTGTGACATGTGTAAGGTATTGAAGTTCTGTTATCGCTATTTCTGTTAGGAACTTTTTCCCCCATTCTATATAGTCAGCATACAATTTTAAAAAAATTAGATGTCCTAAATTATTTTTGAAAATCTATTCTTGTGCCCATTGGTATTTCTTGAAGCCTAACACCTTTAAAAATTGAGTCCAGAGTGACTTTGCCAAGCCATTACTGGAAGAGAAAGGACTTAAACACAGATCCTAGCTTTATGCCCCAACCTTTAGATAATTTCTTTACCCTTCCAGTCTTTCTGTGGTCACAATTCTTATAAATGTCAGTGGGAGCAAAATTATGAGTGTTAGAGTTACGAGCCAAGAGTGAGGAAAAGCTGACTTAGATAAATTTTATTTTGCACTCTTGCAAGCCAATTTTCAATAATCCACTTTATGGCCCTCTACACCCTGTTGAATTGTGGGATAAAAAAGTGCCACTGACATAATTCAGCACATTTCATCTAAAGGTAGACTCTCATTTGGAGAGAGGTGAAGTAGAAAGTCAAAATTAAATTGGCTTGGTTTATTTCAAGCCTCAGGAGCTCTAATGGCATATGCCATCTCACCTAAACAGGTATTTTTAGTGTTTCATATAGAATCAAAAAATGTGCATTGGAGTTCCTGTCTATTGTAGAATTAAATCGACATTTTCACTTGGGTATACTCCAGGAGTGAAATTATGGCCCCATTCAATCTGATGGAACTTTTTGCAATTGACTTCAAGAGGGACTAGGACTTCTCCCCAGGAGTGTACTTTCAGGCTAGCTAACATCTTTTTTTAATGTACCCCCTACACAGCCTATTAAATATTCTTGTCATTACAGAATACAGAAGAGCCCATTTTCCAATTTGTCTCGCTCTGACGAGCACTGTTTCATAGAGCTCCTCTCAACCCCTGTTGTTTCCTACTTACTAGTTAGAGCATGAAAAAGCCAGTGGGTCAGAGGTTGCTTTCTCAGTCATCACGTATACCTTCTAGTAGCTAACGGAGCATGAAGGCTTCCTAACGGGCAACCTGAATTTAGTTGCAGGCTTTTGACATACCTGGTCCATCTTTTATTTGAAAGTTTTTATTAAAGGCATGGTTTAGTAAAAAAACCCCCATGATTTGAAACAGCTGGCCTATGGAAGTCATAGGGAGAGAAGGCACTGTGAGAAAGGAGAGGAAAACAAGGTTCTGAGCATCTCTTGTGCAACCACAACAGAAAGAAAAAATATCCTGGGTTTAAATTACTATGTCTTTTGTCACTCCTTACAAAAAAGCCGCTTTAAATTTGTAGTGCATTTCAATAACCCTGAAAACAGATTACTTTTGTGCATGTATAGAAGCACCCCAGAGTCAGTGTATGCTGCCATCTCTGCAACAGTGCTCTGGCTGTTGCTGTTCCGCAACACTGCCTACAGCTAACTGGAGGACAGAACTGAAAGAAAAATACATAAAACTGGTTATTTTCACCCAGCAGTGTTTATGGAGGGATATAGGAGGGCTGGACTTCATCAGAATTAAATTTGAGATGATAAAATATGACAGTTGAAAAAACACTGAAGCTGACTGAAAGTTTTTTGTGTGAAGGATCTAATCTTCCAAGAGCTCAACGAGATTTTCTTTGGATTTAACGGGAAAACTTAGGAGTCTCTTCTGATGTAGTTAGTTAGTGAACATTTATCTTCTACCTAGATATTTATATTAAAGAAATATTTTCATTTCTTGTTGTAAATAGAATGAAAATCAAAATCTTAATGATAAATTATGGGGTGCACAAAGTCTGAATTAACTATCTGTTTACTTAATTGTAACTAAGAAAATATATAATCCTCTGTTCATGTAGTATTCTGATCATACAAAATACATCAAGAGCCATATAAATAAAAAAAACCAAACAAACTAATAGATGCAGTCTCATGAAGAGACAATTATTTGCTTGATTTTCACACAAAAATTCAGATACAGAATCCCATGTGATCAAATGCCAGGAATTAGATTAAATTCTATAGGTTACATTACACTTTTGCACAAAATCACTCTCAATTTTCTCTGATATAACTATGTGCAGGCCTGCACTCTATTTTACTGCTTGTGCAGATAAAAAGATCTGCTTAGCACTTATCTTCAAAGCATTTTACAAACAAAGCATTTTCCTAACTGTGTTAAAGTATGCAATCTGGGTTTTTTTTGAGCCTGAAGTGATTCTTGCTTAATTTGGGAAGGTTTAGGGACTTTTTTTTGTATAATAGAGATGGCTAATATAAAGCATTAGTATGGGCCTGATTCAACAAGAGCATAAAAAACCCTCTATGCCCTGCATATCTAATGCACTCGACAGTTTTTAACCTGACTTACTCAACAGGCTGTATTGTTGCTATGGTTACTCTATGTTACACTGTCTCACATATGGCCTATATATATATTTATGTATAAAGACCACTATGTCCTTACATCATAGGATTTCATGCAGTTTATCTTTTGGGATGCTCTTCTTCACTGATTGAAAGCTTTTTAATGGATATGTACAGTATTCATGAAGAAAATAAAAGCCTTTGCTTTCCTTCATTTGTATTCAAGAAACATCAGAAACCTCAAATGTTATTGCCAATTCACTGTGTGAGTGCCCATATAAATACTGGTAGTAAACATATATTTCTTTTTAAACACTTGACCAAAGGAAAAAAGAAAATATTGTAGAAGAAAAATGTTTATGTTCCTCTTTTACGTCCCGGTTGAAAGACTGGTTCATTCAATAAAATATCATGTTAAGATTGTGTTATCTCATTCTTGTTCATTTTTGTTCCCAAAAAGAGTTACCAGAAAAGTGGGCTACTGTACTGAGTGTGTGATTGGGCATGTTTTTTTGTGACTTTTAAAATCTATTTTATTTCTAGACCCCTATCTAGTAGACTTGTTACATTTAATTTTATAATACAAATAAGCCATGTTTATGTTTTGCCTCTAAAAACCAAAATTAGAAGAAAAGCTTTTAGGATGTCTGGGGACAAGATCCTAATAAGGTTCAGTCTAAGCACTTTTTGAGAGCATCATTTTAGCAACTTCAATCCCTTTTGTTTTCATTATTTATCACAATTTGTATAAATGCAAAGGGTGAGATAAATTAAAGATAACATCACAGTGATTCTCCATCCAAAGGGTAGTAGTTGGATACTTGAACTGACATACTTTATTGGCAGTGATAACAGGTCAGGCTTTGGCTGTATTGGTCTGTTTAGTGTCTATGTAGTTAATTAACTGTTTTTATCATAATTTAAAAGACACAAGACTAATTCAGTTGCTGTTGTTGAAGTGAAAGAAAACTGGCTGTGTTGAATATATGGATGGGTGATTATCTCACAGTGCTGAAAGCCAGATGGGACCAGACAGGCACAGGACAATATTTGTAAGCAATGCAAAGCTATCCTTTTGCACTAAGAGCTAAAGTCGGGATTTGCCTCTCCAGTAGGCAGTCATCCATCACCTTTTATAGAGATTCTTTTTGTATGTATCCACATTTTCAAGATTTAATGTGAGTGTACAGAATTGGGTAGGAAACAGAATATAATTAGACTGTTCTTTAGATATGCAAATTGAAGTAATAGATTTAAAAGGACTCTGAATCATTTCCAACTTGAACTTACCTTTCATTGCTACAGAAAAACCATATTTGCAATCAGAGCTTAAGCAGGTCTTAGTTGCATAACCTTCTGTAGTAGCTGTCATTGGTTTAAATAAAATAAAATTGTTTTCTGTACAATTTACTGAGCTAGTTTTATGCATTCTTTGGTTTACTGCTACATTTACTGTGAACATTCCAGTGTGGCTAACTGTCTGGTAGAAATATTAGTTGATGGGATAAAACCAGTGAAGGAATCAGTTTAAAAATCAGCAGTCTCACAGAGATTTAGATATCATCCTACTTAAAAATATCTTCAGTGTATATTTGTGGGAGATTTCTATTGTGTAAAACTGCAGCCAATCAATTTCTCATTCTCAAAGCAGTTCTCATACACCTTAAGTGCTCAAAAGGGAAGGACAAGTATTTTCCATCCATCCCCATCTCTTTTCAAAGCTAGATTACCTCTGTTGTCCCTTAAAAACCTCTGCAATCATTACAATGAAGAAATGGCAAGTAATGAGGCATATGAACCATGAAGAGTAGGATACTCAGCCTTTCCAGGGAGATGTTAAATTCCCAGTTTGAGAAATTACAATATGCTTGGAGGCCTAGAAATATTTTTAGTAGGTTGTAGAACAGTAGCTGCAAAAGAATAATTGAATATTCTCATAAAGATTCTAGCCACTTTCTGCTTAATCAAAATGGTTCATCTACCTTTTTTCATGTATTGCATAGCAATCTGTGCCTCTAATACGGACATCCAAATAATGAAAAGGAAACAGGGTGACTAGATTTTGGGTTGTGTCAAATGAGGTATTTTTTTCCCATCTTTATTATGGGAAAAGAGATGTCACTCATCATTGTCTTGTTTTTCCAGGGTAAAAATGACTCTACTAACAAAACTATAGAGATTTTCAGATGAAAAGAATCATTATTATTTAAAATGTAAATTTTTGTAGTATCTTTGTTGCAAGTTGAAATATAAAGATATTGTTTTAAAGATAGGGTGATAGCTTCATACATATGACATTCAAAATATGCTTATAATTTTTGTTCTTTTAATTATGTTTCTGGACAATATTTACCACTGCATATGGACTAACTTGTGTGGGTTAAACATTACCAATTCTAACATTGTGATTACAATGTTCAAATCTGCAGCCAAAAATCTATCTCAGTTTCTCCTTTTGAAACTGGGATTCAAGATAGAATTAATTTAACAAAAAATTGTTTTTCCATATCCAGGTGTATATGAATATGTTAAGGAAGAGTGACCAATATGTGTTGTTGTAACACTGGAAGTAGTTTCAATTGTACAAATATGCTGTATATGTTGACCTAATCCACCCCAAATATCATGTGTTACTCCACATCATTAAAACGTCTTTTAGGATCTGAGTGTTAGCATTTACTTGTCATAAACCTGCTCACATTTACTCCCCTAAGATTAAGTCTTATCAACCCCGTGCTAAGGTTAGATACCCCTATACCTCTGAGAGACTATGCCAGTGTCTCTGGCCATGTATGTCACCGGGTGAAGGGAGGGCTTTATGTCCCCGACTTTACATTATAGTAGGCATCCACTATTTCTGACCATTGTCTCCTACAACACAGCTGTGGCAAAGTCTGAAAGCACCTCCAAAATACTTTGGCATTACTGTGCAGCCTGGGCTCTTCTGTGCCTGGCTGTGGTTGTCCTTGGTCAGCACAACTACAGAAACATACTAACATGCTCAGGATTTTAAGGAACTTGGGCTGTGGGCATTTCTGAACATACCCTTGAGTATTTCTGATGTATATGGTGGGGAAATGTAGCCCTGGAAGTTGGCATATATGCTCATCAAAAAATTGGAGGGTACCGTATGTCTTAGTTCCCCTTCCACAATGTGCATAACAAAGAAAGGGAAGGTAATCAATACTTAGAATTGCAACAAAAATCACAGATGGGGTCTTTGTACTACTTTCACCTAAAATTGTGGGTAAAACACTTTCTTCCTTATTTGCTTTGTCTAAAAAGTGGTTTGGTTCAGGCTGAGCATCTGCAGTAGACAAGGACAACAGTGAGAGGAAGCAAAAGTGATAACCAAGGACATTCTGTCTGTTATTATATTATACTGAACTGTCAGGAAAAATTAAATCAAAAGGTTGTCTGATCTCAGAGGAGAATCACACAGAACTTCAGCTAACATATATGCTATTCTGCCTTATTTTTTACTTCAATCAACTCTTTTTTTTTTCTGTGCTCACAATTTTCACTGTTATTCAGGACTGACAAATGTGCAAACATGACAGATACAATTTCAAACATTGAAAGGCAGGCTAAAATCTTTTCAGAGTGTTTTTTAAGCATCATATTTTGTTCAACATTGGTTAACTGCCTCACGAAGTTCAACAAGGGCAAATACAAGGTACAGCATGTGAGTCAGGGCAATCCAAAGCACAAATACAGGCTGGGCAGAGAAGGGATTGAGAGCACTCCTGAGAAGAAAGACTTGGGGATGTTTGAGGATGAAAAGGTCGACACCATATGTCAGTATGAGCTTGCAGCCCAGAAAGCCAAAAATATTAAATCAAAGGAAGTGTAGCTAGCGTGTTGAGGGAAGTGATTCTGCCCGTCTAATCCACTCTTGTGAGACCCCACCAAAAGTGCTGCATCCAGTTTTGGGGTCCCCAGCATAACAAGACCTTGAGTGAGTCCAGAGGGTGGCCAAAAAAGATGATCAGAGGGCTGAAACACTTTTCCTGTGAGGACAGGATGAGAGAGTTGAGGTAGTACCTAAGAGGGGCCTATAAGAAAGCTGGAGAGGGACTCTTGATGAGGGCATATGGTGATAGGACAAGGGGCAATGTCTTTTAACCGAAAAAGATTAAACTTAGATCAGTTATAAGAAAGAAATTCTTTACTGTGAAGGTGGTGAGACACTGGAACAGGTTGTTCAGCAAAGCTGTGGATTCTCCATTCCTGGAACTGCTTAAGACCGGGTTGGATGGGATATTGAGCAGCCTGGTCTAGTGGAGGGTGTCCTTACCCATGGCAGGGGGGACTAGAACTAGGTGACCCAAACAATTCTATGGTTCTGTGATGATTCTGTGCTATAACAACTAAACTATTGTCACAGTACAACTATTAGTTGAGGGCATGTTCCAGTACAAAACACTAGTGTGAGCTTTAAATGCGGCATTAATCCAGTAAAAAAATAGAAAATGTACCCTGGTTAGTGCTAGGCATTCAAAGAGTCTTTCAATAAAATATACCTAATAGACATAACTAAGTGCTATCAATCATTGCTGTAGAATTTCAGAAAGTCAAAATTTGATAAAGAGTAAATACTAGAGAGTGATATACAGTGAAGATTTTTTAGGTTGAGTCGTGTCAGCAAAGGTGCCCTCTTCAAAGTCAGGAAATTTTGAATGGCTGTTTCAGGATGGAAGAGATAACATTTGAAATGCACATTGGCTGCTTTCTGACTTTTATGTGACCCTTCTGTGTCTTAAATAACATTGCTATATCTTCCAAGTGGTACCAGCCTCATTCTGTATTCTCAGTTATGTTGCAGTATTATTATGTACTTTGCTGATGTCCGATTGCAAACAACCATTGCTAATCGGCTTACTTGAGCTTCCATATATAACTTTTAAAGAGCTTATGAAGGTAACCCATTGAGATTAAGAAGGCATAAAACCTGTTGTTTTCAGGTGCCTGACAGGGAGATGGAAATGAACCCACCTTCTCATACAGTGCAGCAAAAGTAGAGCAGCTCTCTATCAGTAATTCTGATTTATCTTCAGTGTGTCAGATTCAGCACTTTATCATCAAACTCACTGTCTTATCACTGCATAGCATTGTAACAGGGATAACCCAAAAACTGAGTTGCAAGAGGTTCAGAGGTTTAATATTTGGTTCAATATGTAGCAGTATATTTTCCCCTGAAGTGATTTAAGGTTGCCCTTTATGCAGTTTAAAAAAGACTACTGGTATAATAATAAGTATTTAGGAAACAAATGTGACATTAAAAAGATAACCAGTGTTTCCTTTAGAAACACAGTGTGGAAATACTGATTGTGAATAAGGAGAAAACAAAAACCTTTTCTGAAAATCAGTTTCCACAATGATTATACAAATGATGCAAATGAAACAGTGATTATATTTCAAATATTTCAGTAAACATGCTTGATACTTTTTCCCCAGTATAAACTCTTTTGGGTTACAGTGCAAGAAAACCACAACTGGGATGAGACCATTTTACTACATAAAACAGGCAACATTCTTTATTGGAGTTATTTTTGAGAAAAGACTGAACATATTTATAAATATAACAAAAAGGTAATGTAAAAAAATTATGCATAAAGGACACTTGGCATGGTTTAGAACACAAACACTTTTCTGAAAACAGACAAATTTCTTAGTGTCTTTATCTTATTCCAAATTGTGCATTTTCTTTGCACATGAGGTAGTGTTTAAGAAGCTTGCATTCATTTTAATTTCTTTGGTGGCAACATATTTTCTCAGAAGAATGATTTATATGTACAAATATAAAAATATGTTCCGTACTTTACATTGCTGGGGTTTGATCGTGTAAATATGTAATGTCTGTCTATAGGATAATTAAGAAGAAATACTCATTCTGAAAAATTTTAAATTGTAGTATTTGGGCTTAATGAAGGGCTGTTTTGTACAGCATTAAAATTTTTCAGCATAATTTAGAAATATAATCCCCTCCTACACACACACAATCATTGGGTGACATTAATTTATTGCCACATTGACTTCCTGTACTGTTTCTGTGTTTCTGGCTTGTATACGTGTAGTCAGGCTAACTGGAGTGCCAGCCATGTCAGCACAAAGCTCAGAGAAAACTCAGTTACCTCCTTCTTTGATATCCTTCCTCTGTCTAACCAATTAACACAAGAATAAAGAATAATTTTCCTCCTACCCATGAGGCATATGAATGCATCAGAGTAGGTTACTCCTGTCCTTCCTGTCATCTCAAGTTTGAGGTGCAGATAGTGACATTCAGGTGTTCTGAAATGATGCCAGAAATTTGGTTTGAAAGGCCAAATGAACTGAATTTGAGCTATGTTGAGAAAGTAGTTATTAAAAAAAGGCAAGAGGAAGGAGTAATCTCCTTTCTAGCACACACATATGTGGTGTAAGGTCCACTGAATGTGCCCATCTGTCTATTCACCTTGTAGTACTGACTGGTGCAAATTTTCCAAGTTTAACATCTTTGCTGCAACACCTGTAACAGTACCTGCATCATCCATTATGTGTCAACATGTGACATGTGCCAAAAGTGACATGTGTCTTTCACTGTGATAAAAGAAAAGAAAATTGGTTTTGCTTTATGTAAGGAAGTACTTTATACTAACAAAGTTAAACTTTCTGGAGAGAACTTAAGGAAACATAGATAGCGCGACTGAAGTTTTAATTTCTGTGTATCTCCAGCTCATCCATGCGTGTTGATTAAGCCTAAGGAGACAATAAAACATGGCCGCATGAAAGTAATGTTTGATGTCCGATTGTTTCTAAGATATCATGAAAGGAAGATTATTTTTTCTCTATGGATTTTTTTGTTGTTATGTAAATAATTGCCTTCCTCTTTATCTGATCAAATCCAATTACTTCAGATCTCTCAATGCCCAAGAGCTTTTTTCTCTTTGTTTTCAAATATTTCTCTGTATTAAAACATTTTAACTCTTCCGCAAATGTCTCCTGTCTCCTCTACATTTAACAAATCTTGAAGTTCTGCTGCTGAATTAAAATCTTTAATACAAACCTTTTGAGTCTAAATGTGCTTTATTTCTGGTAGCTAAATAAACTGTAAGTAAGAGATTTCAGTTTCCCTTTTTCTCTCTCATGGTATTATCCTCTAATATAACTAGGCTTGTAGCCCCCACGGAGAAGTCTTACTAATAAAGAGAAGCACAGACATCCAAATTTAATTTCCAAGAGTCACTGCAAATTTTTTAATGCTGTATTTTAAAAGAACAAATGGAAAAGTTTTTGATTTTGAACATTTTCTTTCCTCTTTTTCTCCTGTACTAAAAAGAATTTATCAGCTGATCAGCTGTATCCAGCTGATGATGTCTTGAACTGTGGGCAAGACCCCAAAAAACACTGTGGTTCTATGAGATGAAGGTAACTGCTATGGCAGCATCTAGGAAATAACCTCTCACATTAAAACACTTTAGGCTTGGCAGGTTCTGTAACTATTTAGGCTGAAATTTTCCATTCTGGCTAGTTGTGTCAGGACCACGACTTGAAAAAAGTCTGCCAAAATGGTTCAGCTGTTTACAGCAGCTAGGCTGCAGAAAAATGTGTTGCTTCTCAAAGCTAAATTGCAAGTGACCTTGAAACTTGGCAAAGGAGTGCCATTTGTGTCATGAATGTTTCTTTTGCTATCCTGTGACAATCCAAGCAAATTTAGCCAAGTTGAAAAAGCACATATGTTCAGTAGATACTTATCAGCAGTTCACTACTGTTACCTCTAAAAAAAAGTCACTGAGCATGTTTTCATCTCTTACAGTTCCTATTGCTGTGCAGATGATGAGATGCTCTGCTTAAATACATAAAAAAATGCTTCAATCAGGTCAGAGATGCAAGGGTGAAACTAATCACACCTGCTGTGATCTGCTTTGAGCAAAGACTGGCTAGGAACTCAAAAGGGAGCAAGGGAATTTATCTTTCACCTGCTTTGTCCCTGTCCCACTCCCTTTTCTCCTCTCCCTCCACAATGTGTCTGAGAAAGCCAGAAAGCTCAGGTACACAGCATTTAAGCAGGCAGAGTGCTACATTTGTAATAGGAGTTTGGGGAAGTTTTCCCTGGATATGGAGCAATCGAGAGAGAAGCTGGGGAAAGGGAGCAAGTGAACTGAATTAAATTGAATGAGGAATTATGGGACTCAGAAATACACAGCTGCAGAGTAGGTTGAAAGAAAGGAGGAGATAAAAAAAAGAGAAGGTTACTTTAAATAATGTGTAATAATATCTGACATAAGAAGCTGCAGCCCTATGACATTTTTTCTCCAGAAACTGGTTGCTTTTGGCGCAATGTTTCCTCTAAATCATTCCTGCTGTTGCTGTAAAGTTAAACTTTATAGCTAGAATTTTCCATTTCTGTTAAGCAGGGTATTGGTTTCTTTGAAGAAATTGTGCATTTCAATCCCTTTCAGTCTGTCACTATCTGAGGAGTTATTAACTTAGTTTACTTTTTCTTTGCCTTTCGAAATCTGACATGGATTTGTCCCACGTCTCCCAGAGGCTTCCGTGCACAATTAGCCATTGGATTCACTGAGTAATTACTTCATTTTTCATGTAAAATGTGCTTGATTTATTGTGTACTTGGGAGTGGAAAGCAGAGACAGGTCAACAACAGTTAGAGGAGATTAACAGTGAGGTTCTCTGCTCCTGTGGTAGCAGTCAATCCCTGGGGAAGCTGGCTGTGCAGAAGCAGTGCCACTCAAGCCTTGGCAGTGGTGCACCATTTGACTTTGCCACTCCTCGGTGGAATTACTATGAGTGACTGCCAGGCAGTTTTTAATCCCTACCTAGCTACAGACCCCAGCAGATTGTGGAAATGGTGGAGGTGTTTAAAGAATGTGCTTGTAAAGAAAAAGCAGATGCCTTTTTCTCAATGGGAGATGTGATCTGTCTTAGAAGCTATCTGCCAGGCTGAGTAATTTCAGTGCACTGGCAGAAAAATGTGGACTGCCGTATCTTTTCAGACAGGTGTTATTTGTACTCATTGGTCTGGGTTAATGGTTTTTTAAATAGTGGTTTCAAAATAGTTATGCTGTAAAAATTATATGGAATAATGTGGGTTTTTTTCAATGAAAAACAAAAAGCATGGAGGGGCTTCTTTATGAAGAGACGTGAGTCATGAGTTGCTGAAGATAGATAGATGATAGATAGATAGATAGATAGACAGACAGACAGATAGATGTGGTAGATTCTGATAAATAATATAATGAAAATAACTATGTAAAGAACACTCAAAAATTTTCAGTTGTTATGGAAATCACCATATTTACTATAATTGCATATCAAATGTATCAGTGTTGGTAATGATTATTCCTTTTTTTTGTCATTAGTTGTTTTATTTTTAAAATCTTTCCTTGGGAAATGTTATTCGAATTAATTTTATTTAAAGAAAGTGAGGGATTTTATGCACAGAAATATGAAAAAAAGAGACTGGTGAATCTTTTCTGCTTTTGTACAGGAGATCAAATAAGTGACTAATATAGTTCTGTTAAGCCTCAAAATTATTGTGTGTTAGATGATGCTTCTCTTGTTAAGCTTGTGCTGTCAAGTCTGTTTCTCAGTATTCCTTTTATGGGAAACTAGTCAGAAATATTAGGTTATGGTGGTACTTATGAGCTTTTCAAAGATAATGAAGAGAGTTTGTAACAGGATTTTTTTATTGTCTGTCCTCCTTTGGAACACACTTAATTTTTTTTCTTTTCTTCTACCAACTTAATAATTCTAATCATTGTCACGATATAAAGGTCATTGCACTAAGAAGGCTTTTTGCAATCAAATTATATTCGTGATACACAAAAGTTTGGTGTGTACATATAAACTCAATATTCCACAAAAGCTCCCTTTAAGCATTAAGAAATAAGAAATATATATGTATTGATTATAAAGATGCAGTAAGATGATACAATTTTAAAATAGGGAAGAGTTCAACACTGTGTATTCCAGCCTTTAACTAGCTTATACTCCAATAAGGAAGGGCAACTTCCTGTTCTAGGGACCATCCTACCTCCTCTCCTTGAGAAGCAAGCAGTAATTACGGCATTTTTATAAGAGGATGACCAACTAAATCTCTCACCAACATCTACTTACAGTACTTTGGTAGTGATTAAAAATTGTACAGGATTCATAGAAATACACAACAGAAGTTCAAGTAATCACGTATTTTCTGAACATTCGCCAGTTCTGTGAAGGAGTGTTGTCAGGAAGGCTTTATTGAGGATTGGTGGGTGTCTGTGCTGGCATGTAGACATGAAGCAGTCCTGTCTTGGACTGAGTAAATTCAGGGCATATCTACAGTCAAATAAGTGTATCTGGCATTTTCAGTGCTTTTTTTTTTCTTGGTTTTGGTTGCTTTTCTCTAGTAATATTTTACAGTAATTTTTAATTTAAGGATTTTTTTGTAATTGTCTGTGTTTATAATTTTTTCCAAACAAATGAAAAAGTTAAAGCTCCTTTTTTTCTTCTTTTTCCCTTTATTCTAACTCCAAACTTTAAAAATAAAAGGAAAAAAAATAGACCCCTATAACCAGTTTCCATAAATTTCTGTGACATAAAACACGAAATATATAAGATTGCTAAGTACTGTCAGTGAAAGTCTATGAGTACAATTTCTAGTATGCTGATGGGGTTTGACTGTCTGATTTATGTGCAGCAAATCCAGACAAGTGATTAAAGTGCAAATGTACCCTTTTCTTCTAATCTTATAACTTTTCAAATTTTCCTGTGCAGTAGAACAGAAACACAAAAACTTAATTCCTGTGGTAGTAGTGAAAAAACAGCAAAAAGTTTTAAAACTCTGAATTGTGACTCATGTGTAGAACTTGCATGGTTACTTGCATGGTTATTGTCATTGTAAGATTTGAAGTCCATCAGGGAAAACAAAAGTCTCTTAAAATAATTTTAAAAGTCAGCACTGTTCAATATTTGTGACTATGTGGTATCAAAGTTACCAGTACTATGACTTTCCCATCTGATTATAGCAGGCATAATCCATGGTGTCATCCAAGCAAAAATTCCCTTTTGAAAATACCACTTTTTCCTTATGCTTTTGCTTTCATTTGTGAAATGTAAAGTACTGCTTGACGGATATGTAGAGAAGAGAGAAAGGAATAAAGATCTAAAAATTCAAATAATAGTTAATATTGTTGGCTGGCCTAATCTTTTTTGTCAGCTTTAAACCAGATTTTCTGGAGGTACACTCTCTTCAAATCTATTCTTAACCTTAACCAGGATGTCTTAAAATTGATGCCAATTTTTTGGCTGATATTCAGATTTTGCCCAGTTTGGTCTGATACAGAAATCATTTAAATGCCTACATTTTCTATTTTATATAAAAAGACTGAATAGCATACTAGCTGCTGATATAAAATACTATATATACATAATACATATATAATTATTTCTATAAATCTATATATTAGAAACAGTACTGAGTATTTCTAACTAATAAACATTAGTATTTGTTTTGTATTAGGCCAGTTTCAGACTACATGTTTCTAAGGTTCCCTGTTCAGTAATTGGTAAGATAAACTTAGCTTTAGCTACTCAGTCTTTTCATGTAACATTTTTCAGAGATAAGAAGTAAATCAAAAGAATGTCATGTAAAAAAAAATCTCTTATTTATAAGGGCATTAAGAAACAAATAAAAAACAAAATCCAAACACACACCCTCCCCCCATTTCTTTAGAGGTTAGCTGTCTTCCATGTTTATCATGTCCTCAGTTATGTTGTTTGTTTTTATTTCTGCTTTACTTCACTGGAGATCAGTGCAGTTTTGGGGAAAGGTGAGATGCAGAGTGTATCTGTTTACTCTCCTTTGTGATCCTTGGCCAGCTTTCTGATGGGTAACTGTTTTTCCAGTATTGGTGCACATTGGAGAGGCACCAGAGGACACCCAACTAAATTGATTGCAAGGGTGTAGTCATGTCAGAGGCCTGATCTCAATCACACTCTATTCCTTCACGATAAAACTAGTCAGGCTATATTATTGCTACAGTACCTAAAAATGGAGTAGCCAGCCAAATATCTTCTAATACACCTTTTTTTATCATCAACACAATGTCTGCTGCAGGATAACTGAACAGATGAAGCTAAGATTTTTCTTTTCCTTTGTATTTTCTCAGATTGCTTTCTCTGTAGCTGATGTTTGTTTCAGTTATTTTTATGCTTGAAATTTGTGTTTCCACTTTTCTCGAGCTATTTGTGATTATCCTGATCTGGAAAGGATTCTATGACCTTTCTTTTACACAAAATTTCAGGGGCTAAACTTTTGACAAGGAAGAGAGAGCAAGATGCATTCAGTGTCTTAGGAGCTTAATTTTTTTCCTTTTTTTTCATTTTTCAGTACAGGTTCCAAAGTGTTAGAGTCTAATGATTTTAGACGTGGATTTTATTCAGTACATCTTGCTGCAGACATTTTGCTCAATGTGGGAAGTTATTCAAATACTTATAGGACCCAAGAGTGAAAATATTGCTATTGCCTGATGATTAGAGCATCTACCCAGGAGATAAATATGCAACTTTCTGTTTCTGTTTCCATTAATTTTTAATTGTTTATATGGAGTAAATTGACAGCACCTCCCAGAAATGTTTCTAGCATATCCTTTTGTAAAGAACAAGTAAAGAGTCACATCTGTTCAGGCAAACAAGAAGCCAAACCTGGATTCTGTGTGCTCTTTCATGAACAAGCAGTTTCTAACTTTTTTCCTCCCTTTGTCCATTTTGAAAATGCTGTGATTTATGACTTAATCTTTTTTTTTCCCATAAAAACACTTAATTTAACATTTTTTTAAGATTTTATATCAAAGAATATTAACTGTATTGCATGTGTCAGTAACACAGACACACATTGATATACATTGCCTGATTTAGGTGGGGTTTTTTTTGTTTGTTTTTTTGTTGTTGTTTTGTTTTCTACATATTCTGAATTTTATAATTCTGTGTAAAACATCAGCATATCTACAATTACTAGTGTAACAACTGCTTCAAGGTAAGGAATTTGCCAGCTATTTTCAGGGTTGATTACTCATTTTCAGTATCTATTTAGAAGATTAATTTGTGTAATACTTTTTGTATAGATCACTTTTGATTTACCAAATATAGCTTTTTGTACTTTTTCTCTAACTGATGTCAAATTGATTAGACACTAATGCCCTAGTATGTCACTAGACTGTTTTCATCTGAGAAACAGAGGTAAGAGCCACTGAGAGCCCTGAGAGATTTCCAGCTGAAATGAGTTAACGTCTGAAAACACTACTAAACTGTCCCTACTTTCTATCCACTCTGCTCAATCATAAGAACTATTAACCTTTGATTAACCTTTGTGTTAACTATATATTTTCAAATTCCTCATAAGCTCCCCTGAGAACAGAAGGCTAAATTTCAGCCAATGTTCACAAAGTATTTAATTTTCATGCAAATAATTTAATTTTCAACAATCAGACCATAAAAGTTAGAAAAACACTAAGTTCATGGGCCATAAACATTCAGGATAGCTGTGTGTAAAAATATAACTAATTAAGCCTGTGGATATTAAGTACATTCATTAAAATATGATTCAGCATTAGCTGAATGGTCTTACTTTACAAAGGAAAGTAAATGTAGGCTCTGAGCAAGCTTCTCAGAAGTGTAGGCAAATTGAACTTTGCCTCCTCTGAGTAAAGTGACATATAATTTATTTGGTCTTTACTGCAAGTGACATTGCAATTACATTTTGAAGGTGATGTTCTAGTCTGTCAGGATAAAGTGTGCTTCAACCAATGCATTTAACCAGCAATTTACATTCCTACATACTAAATTCCTAATTTAGTATTTTATTACCAAGTCCTTCCTTCTTTATGCTTACCGCTTACTTCATCCTTCCTTTTTTGACAAGTTTATTTTCATTTTAATCTAGAGCTATTCTGATATACTTTGAAAGGCTTTGCTTATTTTATTCGCCTCTCCTTTCTCTCTCTTTTTTTTTCCTTGTTGACTTGTCTCTCTAGCTATTCCATAAAAATTCCTAATATTATGCCTTATGCTTCATCTCCTCAAATTAATCTGTTCTGACATGTTCTTCTAATCTCTTCTTAGCTCACTTGTTTGCTCAGTCTTTTTTTGTCCTTTCCTTTAGCAGTGTCCCTGGTTCTTTTTTTTCTTTTTTTATCCTTGTGTGTCTCATCTGCGACTTCTCTGGAGACTTGTAGCTGATCTGCCCTTCAGAGCTGACCATTTGCAGACAGAGATGATGAATGGGACAGAGGGCTGGCAAGGAAGTGCCAATTAGAGAAGCACAGCACTTGCTGTTCTTGTGGAAACTACAGTGGGACGGCAAGGTAGTTAGAGTAGTGAGTGGATAAATGTCTTGAGCTTTCAATTGTGGCATATGAGAGAAACGGACTGCATTTCTGAAAACTCACTGTAATGCTGGGACCAATCTTGTAAATGGTATATTCTTGACATGCTTGAATAACCAATCACCCAGAGTAAATAAGTACCAACAAGTAATGAAAATCAAAATACAAGCTATAATCTTTGTGTGAGAAAAGGGCATATTTGGTTCTAAAGGAAATTAATAATCATTGTACAACATTGTTGTTGCTTATTAAAGTCTGAATCTCTATCACAGACAATTCTCCTTTTTCATTTTCCATTCCTTTTCATTTATTTGAATATAAAACAGTAATTTTTCTAACACAGTGGTGATAAAATAATGTGAACATAAGGTTTTTAAAAACAAGAGCTTACTTTTGTCTCTCTCCCTACATATGACTCATATCTCTTTTTTATATAATCAAATAGTGATGGATAAATAAATTGCTTTCATTAACTTTTGACAGGAAAACTTAAACTAGAGGTAATAAATATTTCATGTGGTGACCTATATGAAAATATCTTCAGGAAAATTTGTAGTGGTCTTTCCAGCATGTAGTGTTTTCCAAGAAAACACTCAAAGACTATGTACTACAGAGAGGTTTTTTTCCTCCTTGTTTATCATTTATGTGCTGAAACCAGACCTACAGAAAACTGTACATAAAGCTGAATGTACAGGAGATTCTGACACATAAAAAAAATCAAGGTATCAAGATACCAAATAGAGCCTCTTGTCTTATCTTTGGTGATGACTGCAGGCAAGTCTTATCTCATATTTTTTATTTTTTTTTCTTAAATTATAGATATATATAAAAGTAGGTGAGTTTGGTAGAGAAACTCTTAAGTTGATACATTTTGGGTCTAGAAGAACTGGGGCTATTTTTCCCCAACTCTATGCCTAAATGATAACTCCTGACAGGAAATTGAACACAGTCATAAAGCTGCTATATCCCAAGAAAGCTGACAGGATGAACATAGACATAATATTGCAGCTCAGAGGTCCATTCCCAGTTTGGGTGAGCAACACACATCCCAGTCTAAATTGAGTATCTCAGGATTTTAGTCTGTTTCTAGTAATGGTGGACATTCTAGGTCTCTTTAGCTTTATTTTAATAATGACAGCAATTTTAAATTAAATATATGTATGTTATAAAAGTATGTATGCTTAAAAAAATCATTGTAAGCATTTAGATTATTATATAAAAATGATCAGATGTTGGTCATAAATTATTTTTACAGTTAGGAAAAATGCAAGACTTTTGAAGGTTCCTGTATTTTGTATAATGATAGCACATTGTCAATACTAAGTAGGTTAAATCAGTTCATGTATTTTCCACCATCTCAGAAGTGCTTCCTCTTATCTATTTCACAAAGCTCAAGAGTGTATTTTCAGATAACAGCTGAACTCCGTAATAGATATCATATTTCATCTAAGCACCATCACCTGGTTGACCTGTGATAGCTGTATTGTATCACAGTTGTAGTACATTGTAATTTTCACAGGAATTTTTTGTTTGTTTTGGGGTTTTTTGGTTTATTTTTGTTTTCTTTTGGGTTTTTTTGCTTGTTTTTTATTGAATAGAAAGCCTTTTATTGAAAACTTTTTAGATATACTGCTTTAAACCCCTCTACTATCTAGCAGCAAAATAACCAGTATGACTGTGGTAATTTTTTAAATTAATTTGTCAAACCCTATTACATTCTTAATCCTATTTGCTCTGATTCATTGTATCTTAATTACTCTCAGTAAGTTTAGAACCTTAGGAGATTTAAATCTGCAAAATTATCTTGTGTTTTTCCTCTTTACCCAAAACAAGTAACAGGTGGAAGACCCAATTTGTTGGTATGTATGTTTCATTGCTGAATTCATACATGAATAATAAACCGTGAGTGGAAAAATGAGGCAAATTCACACAAGAAGGAAATTACCCATCAAATTAATGTGTTCTGAAAGTTTTCTTAGGCAGTAGCTTTTGCATGTCTGATCTGTTTGACAGTCTCTGAGGTATCTTTGAATTCCTGCTTCATTCCTACTTTTTTAGGTTGGAATTAAGGGAAGAGGAAGGGGAAAAAGAGGTTAGCTAGGAAATTAGAAGAGAAATGTGTAAGAAATTGATTTCTGTTAGTTCTGCCATCTATCCAAAAGTGGCGATGTTCTTCTCCTGACACACTTTTAGTTAGACTATTGTAAAAGCTACCTTGGTGCTTACAATATGTAACTGCTGTTACATGCTTGTACACATGTGCACCTAATACATAACCTAATCAGTATGGTTCACTGTGTCAGTGCTACACTTAGAAAGGGAACTGATAGAGAGGGAGAGGTGCAGAGACTGCATAGAGACAAACAAGGTGATATTTCCTGAGCTGCGTCAAAGCCCTTAATGACTCTCTTTCATGTTGCTCACTATCGCATTTGCCTCGTCAGTCATTAAAAACTGAGCTCAGTATGAAAATGGTACGTCAGATGTCATGAACCTCACAGAGCTAATACTTCTGTTCCAGTTCCAAAATGGGATTGTATAGTTTCTAGAAATGACAGGAAACTTCTGTTTATAGCCTGGTGCAGAAGCAGCAAATCTCATCACGGTCCATTTACTTTCCAATTGTTCAGGAAAATAAAAGCTGAAAAAAGTGAAGAAAATGCTAAAGAAGCAATTTTTTACTCTGCTAATAATGTTCTACAAAACACAAAGCCAAATACTGCATTTTATCTCTGTGAGTGTAACTCAAATTTAGACTTGTAAATGGTGTGAGTGAGAAAGATTTAAACATAGGTCTTGGTTTAATTTAGAACTGATTGCTCATTAATCTTTGGAATAGTTATCCAAACTGTCTTCCAACTGCAGGGGAGGCAATTGGCTGCTATCATCAAACCCTGCTGCGCAGTATTCAGTTCTTCTCTGGCACAATATTTAGCCTTTTGTTCAATGTTTACATACAAAAAATTATAGAGAAAATATTGCTTAATGAGCTAGTATAGTTTGATCAAAGGAGTTAGGCATTCAATGTCTGCAAGTCAGTAGCCTGTGTGAACCCACTTGAGTTGTTAGATGTAAAGCATAATTATTTCACACTTTTGATTTGGTGAGGCAGGAACCTCTGACGCCATGGAAACTGAAGGACTGCTTGAGCTGCTAATTCAAAACCATGAATAAGATGTGCAAAGTCTAGATTTAATTGTGAATTGTTACTTTGTCCCTCTCTGAACCCCAATTTGATTTTTCTCTTCAGTGGGATAAAGGAGCAACTCTTTGTACCTATGGGCTGAAAAATTCTGTGGGATGCTTAGGTCTTTTTTAGCTTTTAACTCTTCTTGGTGAGGAACTCTGATGTCTCCTTACCACTAAGCAGGCAACGAAGTGGCAAGAGTGACCTCCAATCAGGACACATATTGTATGTTTTCTTGAGCAGGAGTGAACCTTTTCTTTCCTTTTAGCTTATTTTAAAAGACAGGCTATTTGGTGACCTGTTCTGTGTTGACTGAGGTTCTTTAGTTTGATTGACAAAAACTGAATCTTTTTGAATGTCACAGAAGTGTTAAATGATGCAATGTTGATCATATTAGAAACTAGGCCATGAACTGTCCATCTGAGAGCAGACTTTTTAAACTGGTGACCTTCCTCAATATCACTTATTTTAGAATAAAATTATAATGGAAGATCCCAAGTTCATCAGCCTTTACTTTCTGACTTGCCAGAGAAATAAAATACAGCAGAAAAATAATAGCATATTGTGTTGAATAACAACTATTTTTAGATTGTATCTGCAGTTGAAAGAACAGCTCTGCACATGTGCAAAAATATCAATATAAAACTGCTGGTGAGCTATCAGTTGGAATGGTATTTATTTCTGAGAAATAAATGCATTTACATGTTAGCATTATGATTAGAAAACAGCGTACTAGCGAAGCCTAAATAAGGAATACATATTAATTTCAGGACTGATGGCCTCCAAGTAATGTCAAGGAGCCCAAGGACAAGGACTTTTCATGTTATGTAGTTTATAATATCCCTGTTCTGGCAGCAAAGGACAAATTGAGTAATAGGAAACTCATGCCAGTCAAAAACATTTTATTTAGTGTAATCCGCTGTCAGGCTAATGTAGAAGCATATATCTTATTTTAATAAGACTGCCACTGATCTGTCAAATAAAAAAGAGCATGTTTTGGAGCTTAAACATGTTAGTACTTCTGTCTTAAACAGACACCCAAATGCAAACCATTTCTTCTGTCTAAAGCCATCTCACCAAAATATCTGACAGTGGCAAGAGAAATCAAAGGAGGTGGTCTGCCATGCAATAAAGTCAGAATTAAAAGCATCTTATCGGTTGTGAGTTCTATTTTTGCAGAAAAATAAAGGAAGGGATATTCTATAAGGATATAAAACAGAATAATCATAACTTATGATTTCAATATATGTATGGAATTTTAATTATTATTACATTATCATAGATGTGTGAATTCTGTTAAGAGATATTATATTGTATTAGTTATCTATCTGTCCTATTTTCAATATAACACATAGTGTTTTGAGAAATAAATAACATATTTGGGTTTCACTGGTGAAATATTTAATCAATTTTTTCTGCCAATTCTGCAAATTCAAAATTTTCCTTTTGAAAATAGTCAAAGGTTGTTATCTATTCTTTGGTGATAAAGAGTGATAGTAAAATTGTGTGTGTGTCTGTATGAAGCATACATTCTGCACCAAAATCATGCAAATATTTTTTTATATAAATATATATATATTTATATTCATAGTATATAGAATAGTATGTACTATATAGTATAGTATGTACTATATAGTATAGTATGTACTATATAGTCTATATACTGTTGTATGTATAGTATCATATGGGATGAAAGACATCTGTTGTCCATGGAAAAGTTGAAATTTCTGTAATGTGTATTTTAGTGATAGCCGAGAGCTTCTGTCTGAAAACTCATTCTCATAATAACTGGAATATTCTGTAGGAAATACATAACATGTTTAATCTGGTGAGGGGGTTTCATTTTGCAGTTTCTTCCCTCAGATTGCTGACCCTGAAGGTAGGTGTTGAGTTCAGGAGTGAGAGAAAAATCTGGCCTGCTAGGCCTGTTTGTTCAGAACAAATGGCTCAAGAACTGGCTTTTGAGCACTTTATGGATGGTAGAAATACACAAGCTCTTATCTCATCTGTCTCTAAAGAGTCTCCTATTATTTTCAAACCTATTATTCTCCTACCATATTTACCTTCTTATAATTTAATTCTAATAATCTGAGTAGCAAGCCCCAGTTCAGGAAAGAAAATACTGAGATATTTGTGTTTTGTTCTAAAACTTGCCATCAGACCAGTTAGATTCTTTTCTCTTCCACTCTGTACTATTCCCAAAACATTACTATTTTATAGTTTTATCCATGGCTGTCAGAGTAAATGCATGAAGCCATGTTTATGGCTGTTATAAAACATTTGAAAATATGCTAAGCCTTCATTTTAAAGTACTGTAATTCTAACACCCCAGAGCTGTAATGGGAATAGTAGGATAGCCTTTTGATTCACATATTTGGGTGCACCTCCTGTACTGTGAACACTGGGAAATGACACCCAGTGGATTATTTCAGTCTGCAGGTGAGATCGCATGATCTGTATTAAATATGAGAATCCTTGTGCAAAGACTCATTTTAAATTAAACATGAATTATTTGTAATTCTTTTTCATGGTTTCAGATGTTCCTAAAATGTAGCATGGAGTTATTTTCATTCTTCCTTTTTTTTTGTTTTGTTTTATTGGGTTTTTTTTTGATTTTTTTTGTTTGGTTTGGGTTTTGGTTGTTGTTCTTGTTTTGTTGGGTTTTTTTTGTCTTTAAACTCTTTACTGGCCAGCCATAAAAAGGGACTTCCCAGACAGGACAAAAAGAAAGGACGTCTGTCAAAAGTCTTTTTGAATATGAAATTACAGCAATTAACACGGAAAAGGTGGTGGGCTAAAGGCTTTAATGTGGTGATTTAGGGGTGTAAAGCCTCCTTATGCTTAGGGAGAGACAAAGTAATGACTTTAACCTATTAAATAGTTATGCCTATTTTTAAAAATTTTTAACGGGTCTAATGGCCTATCAAAAGTGATTTTTTGAGTCCTATACTTTCTACTATCTCATGTCCCAAGCACATTCTGTAGAGTTACTCATGAATCTTTCTCACTGTCAAACACCACCACTTGACAAAATCATTTCATACTTCAATTTATAATCAGAGCTTCAACTCATTGCTTGGCTTCTGACTGCATCTTCATGTGACTGACTGAGCCAGTGATCCCTGCTCTTCTTATATGTTGCTGCTTGGATGGAATATTTCATTGTTAATCCCACTTGATAGGATAACTCTCAGAGTTAACAAAGACGGTGTTGAATGGAGATCAGTGTCAAGCATCATTTCAGAGAAATGATTACAGGGAAGACAGCTCTACTACTCTCCTCTGTGGGTAGCAGTTCTCTACAGTGCTCAACATTTCACAATTTCTACAAACAAACAACATGTAATATATGGAAGTGATTTTAATCTAAACTAAAATTTTAATTCTAACTTGGCTTAATAATCAAATGTTGGTGAATAGGAATAAGTGAAAATGTAAATCACAATAAAGATATTCCTTAGGTATCACAAAAGACCTGGCACAGCAGTAATGCTATCATGTTCTCTTAATAGATGGGTTAAGCCAAGGAACATTTCATAAAACATGAAATCAACAATAGTAATGTAGACTAATCTCAACCTGAATGTAGAATAATCTAAAGTAGAATTGGCAAATGAAATATGGCCTCTGGTATGAACTAAATAGCACAGACAGTGTTTCTGTTTTCTCATTAATATCTTAAGCAATATAATTTGGAACAGCAGCTGAACCTACCACTTTGGGAATTATCAATAGTTTTAATCATAGCAGATAAATAAGTCCCTCAGCTTTGCCTCAGGGTCCATTATTTTCCTAAGCAGTACAAAGCTGCTGATGTAAAAGTTTCTGTCTCAGGTCTTCCTACTTAATTGTAACCACTACATGCCATATGTATTCTACTGTCTCCAGCTAGGTGTTATTAATACAGAAGCTCTGCATTTATTATCCACTGAATTGCACTTCTTTGGGGAAATATAAATTAAATTGAATTATTATATACTTCCTTAGGTTAGTAATAAATGAGAAAGAGAAATGTAATCTTTCCATGATACACTAATTCCTTGTAAAACAGGAGGATTCAAATCGCATTAGGATGACATATAAAGAATTCTCATAATATTAAAAATATATTTTCTTAACCTTAGCAAGGATTGGTTAATTTCTTTTAAAACCACCATATTTTGCCATGTATTACATTAATTTTAGCAACGATAGCCCCATAGATTAGAGGGATAAAAATGTGTAAATTATATAATCCACTAGATTTGCCTGATTAACCAAGAAACCTCAAAAAACCAAAAAAAAAACCCAAAAAAAACCCTAAAAACAAAATCCTCCCCACCACAACAACAAAACCCCCAAACAACAAATTAGCAACCCAAAACCAGCAAATAAAAAACCCCAAAATCCCACAATCAATCAACCAACAAAACCCACAAACAAACAGTGTCCAACCCCCCAAAAAGGAGCATAAAGTGTCTATTTATTTAAGCACGTTATTCTGGGTTTGGATTGGTGCTGATGTATTAATACACAAAATATTTTCATAACAGAATAGTTGTCTTGTGAGGTTAGATGTCTGTCTTCTCAGTATTAGAAAGTGATGGACTGTATCTTTGCCTGGAACTTGCATTCTAAAGTCTCTACTTCATTTTAAGAAGGACTCAAATGTACAATTTTTTTTTCCCTAAGCGTGAAGTGCTGAAATATTTATCGCCAGCGTGTCTTATGAGCCAATCAATTTGCACAGAACTTTGGAAGACTTGCCTAGAGTAGGAATTTGCTCTATGCTGTGAATTCTGAGGAGTATGTATTCATACTAATCCAAAGGATGACTCTTCCACAGTTCATAGGATTATGAGGTGTAGAAGCAATCATTCAGCTATAGGGCTGGCTAGACAATGAGTAAACTTGTAGTGTTTATGTTTATGAAGTGCTTATGAAGGCCTTTCCTCTAAAACCTTTACTCAAAATGAATTGAATTTGCTGCAAATGTATAGTGGCATATGTGCCCTGCAATAATGGAAACATTTCAATTGGTACATATATATAAGTCTGTGTGTGTGTGTGTGTGTGTGTGTGCGCGTATGTGTGTGTATACATATATGTGTGTGTGTATGCAAAGTATTGTTTGTATATATTTCACATTCATTCTATGTACATATGCCTACAATATCAAGTGCTTTTATGTGATAGATAGACAGATAGCTAAATAAATAGTTAGCTAGATTAAAAGTCAATCTTCTTCTTCTTGTGGGTTAACCCTGATAGACAGGAATGGGAACCTTGTGAGGTTCAACAGGGCCAAGTACATGTTCCTGTGCCTGATATGGGGCAACCCCCAGTATGAACAGAGGCTGTGGGATGGAGAGGTTGAGAACAGCCCTGACAAGAAGAACTTGGAGGTGCTGATAAAGTTAGATATGAGCTGGCAATATGTGGTTTTGGCCCAGAAATCAAACAGATCCTGGACTAGATAGGAAAAAACAAAAATTACTCAAGCAAGTGGTGAAATAAACCTATCTCAAATATTACATCTTGACTTTTACTTTGATAGCTCAAGATGAACAATGTTTTATGAAGTGGCGACAGGACCCTAAGGACTGCTCACTGTGGAAGATGAATTCTTAATAAATAGTAGTTTCCTACCAGAACATTTTTTTTATGTCTTCCACCACTTACTAACTGATAGAATGCTGAAAGTCAAACAATTTTTTTACTCAGTCATATGGTCTGCTCATATCTGAACTGTTCACTTTGCAGTGTAGTGTATCAAACTCTTTTATAAAGTTAATAGCAATATCTGCCTGAGGCAACATGCTCAGAAGCCTTCTGCATGGACTTTAGAAGAGGGATTACCACCAAGGAGCATTTCAGCAGTTCAAATTGCAGATTTCACATATGCTGGCAGCAAGGCCCTGCTGAGTGTTCTAAACATAGGAGCAAGGTGCTCTGGAGCTGACATCACCAGGTCAGGATGAGGTCTGCTTAAGTCAGGTTTGATATATAGTTTTCAGGTCTTCTCAGGAGACTTTGTCCCTTCTTGCCTGTGAACCACTCCTGCAGTTTTTTCTCTTTACATTTTGAGCTAATTGTATTGCTTCAGTCAAAGATAAAAAAAAAAATCTTTGTTCAATATAGCATCCACAACTTCTCATTGCAGTCAAGTGCTGTGTCCCTTCATAGAGGGTGGTATGTCGTTCAGCCAATGTGATCCCAGTTCACAGCCATATTATTTCAGAAAGACTACTTTGATCAGAATGGATCTGTTCTTGCATTTTTGCTCTCTGTGCAGTGTCTGAGTCAATTTTTAAAGACACATTTCAGCCAGCAGTGTAGATGCATCCAAAGCATTTATATTTTCTGCAAGAGCAAAACTGAACAAATGATCATGATCCATCCCATACTAACATAGAAACTTTTCTAATTTGAATAAAATCAAACCCAGGTTTTGTTTACAAATTAGTGCAGATGCACTTAACTAAGGTAGATACTGTTGACTTGCATTGCTTCTTAAAGTTGTCATACTTGTGTGATACTCTTTTAGTTCTACAGATAGAAGCTATGTGTGGGTGTTTTCCTTCCCATAGGTCTTTGTGCCTTATGATATCTCTTTTGTTTTTGTTTTTGTTTTGGGCTTTTAGTTTGGTTTGGAGTTTCTTTGGTTTTTTGTTTGTTTGTTTTGTAGGTTTGTTGTTTGTTTGTTTTACTTGTTAGTTTGTTTTTTAACTGGGAGATAATTATTTTGCTAATGAGAGAGTAGATTAGACACTTGCAAAAAACTTAATGGAATTTTGAATGTTGTCATGTCAGGCTGTGTGAGTGCAGAAAGTACAGAAGCACAGTGGGGCATCAGACCAGCAGGTGAAGGCTAAAAAATATGGTTTTTATTAATAAAGATTGAATGCCATACTCATATTTTTTTTTCTTTTATATATTAGTCCTGAAAGACAGAACAAAGGACTTATATTTTACTAGTGGTTTTTTTTTTCAAACTACAGAAATGTCTAAATTGTGAAGCAATGCATTGAAACTTGATGGAATTAAAACTTTATCATTCCATTAAGAGAGGGCTCTTGGTTTGCTTAAGGATATGCAGCAACAAAAGCCAATTAGGCAATTATAACCTGTTATGCAGTGAATACACGCAGTAGAGAAAGTATCCTGTACCACCAGCTTCTTCAAATTAAATCCACAGTTTATTTAATTAAGTCCATGTAAGATTATATACTTTTATTTCATTATGGAGCTTTGAGATAATTTTTTTCTTTGAACTTTGTGGGAGAGGAGGCAAAAATCGTGACTTCCACAATTTCAAGGACAAAGCAAAGCATAGTCTTTTCATTTTCAGGATATTTTTAAGCTAAAGAGGGTCACATCATTTGTATGCTGACATCCTTCTTATTGTTTTCATTAAAGAAAGAAGAGTGAGCGTCTGAGATATCTTGAGCCATGCCTGATAAGAAATTTTTAAAAGATGACCCCAACCTGTGGAGGATGATTTATGAAATCATGGTTTTCATTATTAGAGTTAGTGCTGACTATGTTGTTTTTGATTGATATGCCTGGAGCTTATAGGCTTCATTTTTTTTTCTGTTAAGCAAAGAGCAAAGGCATTGGAATTTTACTGGAGAACAAAGTTATGTAAAAGACATCCAGGTACCAAAAACAGGTATCACTGAAGATAAAAGGGCAACAGAGAAAAATTATTCATGCTTTTAAAGTTGCTATGTAACATATATAAAGCTTAAGATTTTAACAAAACTTAAGGGACAACAATAGTGAAGAAAAGAGAACAATGTACTTTTTATACACTATCACTGATGTAAGATATTCCAGATAATTTGACTCTCATCTTCATATCTGTCACTAAAGTTAAAAAGATGATAAAAAGTCCCCTTAAAATTCCCTCCCCCATAAAAGATATCCCAAATGCAAAAACTACAAGAAAGTATCATAGTTATATCTACAATATTGGCATATGTGTGTTGCCTAAATTTACAACACAGTGCATATCTCTTCTATTGAGGTTACAAAAAGATATGACTGCTTTTGAAAATACTTAAGATGTCTAAACTGAGCTGACAGCAAAATATATGCGACATTAAGATGTAGTTTACATTTCATGAATAGTTCACCCATCCTGTTGTCAATGTCCAGGTAAATGGTAATGTAATTTGTTTCTGTCGTGGTTTGAGTGGTTTGAAACCACGACAGTTTCTCATTATTGAAAGTCCAAATTGTCATAATAATATTTCTCTTTCAAAAACAAAGCAAAACAAAAAATGTCCTGGAATTTTGTCTTGTGTCAAATTCAAAATAGAGAGGGAGAAGGTTACTTTTTCTGGAGAATTCAGGAAAAGAATTATTAATGCATTTTTATGTAACAAAATTTTTGACTGAGAGTGAAGTATATTTGTAAAAAACAGGGTAAGAACATGTTCTACAGTAATAATTTCTTTAGTTGATATGACAATCTTGTTTGCTGAAGGTTCTTGTACGAGTTAAGTTATGGAGGAACATAACACTCTAAGAGAAGAATGATATTGCAACTCACCTGTAAACATGCAAAATCACAGAATCATAGGGTCATAGAATGGTTGGGTTAGAAGGGACCTTAAAGATCACCTAGTTCCAACCTCCCTCTCTTTTTACATTAAGGTTTCCATTCTCATCTATCTGCCGTAAAAAAATCCATTTACTGCAGAAGCCACTGGAAATTACCAGAAAGCACAGTGAAAGCTAGCTATAGAATGAAACAACTACCACCTCAGCCAGAACATGTTATCACAAACCAGTTTACCTGCATTTTCTGTGAGCTAAGAACAAGCAGATGGTTACAGATAGGTTGACTTGCCCATGTCTAGAAAACCTCATTTGCTTGACCTTATGGCTGAGCCTTAAGGAAGCCTAATTGCAGCAGTAAGAATTTAAGTGCATATGACCACCAAAACTAAAAGAAGGAAATGAGGGAGATGTGGAGAGCTGAAGAATAGAAAAGAGGTTCTTTGCTGAGAGTTTATTTACACAATTTACTGCATATGTATTAATATCACATACATAACAGTTTTAGACAACAAATCATTAATAATTCTCTTATTAACGTGGTTGTGTAATATTAGCTTCATGGTGTAAGTCAAAATCTGATTTTGGGGAAAGCACTTTAGACAACAGTTGCACTCTGCACTGCACACATAGTTGTAGTAATGCAAGTAGTCACTTGCATTATTAGTAAAGTTCAATACAAATACAAGAATCCTGATGTATTTTTAGTATATGCAAACTTTTATACTTTCGAGAGATTTATGTTTTATCAAATCGGCATGAGCAAATTGCTGCTCTGAAATGTCACTGATCGTAATTAGAGTATTGCAGAAATTGCTTTGTACAACTACCTCTTTAGGGCATAAATTCTAAATAGTGCCCATAATTGCAGTGCTAAACATAGTACTAAACAGTCATTATGCGGAGGTGTGTAAGTGAGGAATTGGTGAACTTCAAGAAGCTGAAGATATGTTATTGACACTTCAATTAAACATCAGGAATTTTTTTAGATCATTACAATACTGAAATGCCTCATTCTTTTAATGCCTATTTGGGTTTTATTGGTTAATTTCTTAAAAATAAAGATGTATTTTTTGTTCAATTCTGTTTGCATGCATGAATTTTCTTTTGATAGACAAAGTACACAATTCAATCAGGTTTTGTAATTTTTTCAGTGTGACTTTTGTGGAAGCAAGCTATACTGAACTGTAATCAATATTAGGTAGTACAAATTTCAATTTTATTTTAACCTGCAGTCTTGTAAATGAGTAAGAGTTTTGGGGAGTGTAAAAGGTAGCTTGATTGATAGCTTCTAATACAAAAATGTCCCCGGTCTGGAAAATGACAGAATCAGAGAATGGTTGGGTTGTCTGGAGATCATCTAGTTCAACTTCCCTCCAGGTTACACAGGATTGTGTCCAGGCTGGTTTTCAGTGTCTGGAATATGTGGAAAGGGATTCCACAGCCTGAGTCAGAAGCTTTTCCTCACATTTGTGTGGAATATCCCGTGATAAAGTTTGTGCTTGTTGCCCCTTCTCCTGTCACTGGGCACCACTGACCTTGCTATATTCCTTTTAAAGTGATTGAATAACAATTTTACTGATGCTTAAACAAAATATCTCAAACCACATTCCTTCTAACAACCCACACATTTGTGATCTAGTAGCAGTTTGTATGAAAAAATTTAGACAGAGCCACATGTAAAATATCTTATTTCTGCCACAGAACAATCTCTTTGGGCAGAAGATGTTTTATTAATGGGGTTTAGGAAATCTGGATGCTTCATTAATTCCCATCTATTGCTTTTTGCAAGAAGCTGACTCTTGCTTGTGTTCTCATTAGGCATGTTCATTCCACTACATTTCAAGAAAGGGAAAGCCTTTTTCTTCCCGCTCAAATCACATGTCTGGACAGTCCTAGTAGAAAAATGTGAATTTACAGATATGTCAGGTACTTTTTTATTTTTTTCAAGTACTCTTTTGATTTCATACATTATTTATTTTGATGCTAAAAGAATTATAAAAAAAATCAACATAAGACAAGCAGTTCCTTATTCAGATAGTCGGTATGACTTTGAACTAAGGGCAAGGATTCTGGACTAATATAAGGCATCTGTGGGTTCTCATGGAAAGTCTCATCTGTGTAGATGAGTTCATACCATTTAATAAAATCTTTGTTTAACACTCTTAGTCCTATTAAAAAAAAAAAACAACAACATAATACTTTCAATAGCTTAACTGATTTCAGTGGTGTTCTTTTTCTTAAGATAAAACAGTACAAAGGAGATTCCACTTCTTTGCCATTAGCTTTCTATTTGATATTTCAGAAAATTGCATTACATATCAGGCTCTGTGTTTCATATACCCTGGGATTGATTGATCTATATTAAGCTAGATTTCCTAAATACAGATGTCAGTCATGAAAAAAGACATACCCAATCGTATTTCTATGAAATAAAATGAATTATGCATCATGACTCTTCAGATCTGCTAGATAAGTACTTAAAACACCTCTGTACTCTGATGTTCCATATTGATTGTAAAGGAGACTGTCATGGCTACTTCACACTTACATGTGTAACTTTTAAGAGTACTAAAGTTAAGTGAGATGATTCTCTCTTTTAGTTATAAATTATCACTTTAAACTAACAATTTTGTAACACATCTGAGAAAGCAGAGAATCCATATGTTCATGAATTTCATTTTCAATTCACAGATTTGCAAAGTAGCAGCAACATGTATTAATTTTCCCTTATAGAATAAGTATGTCTTAATTTATTCTAAGCATGAATTTTACTAAGTGATAAAATGCAACCATTCTATTGATAAAAACCTCAAAGAAAAATGATCCCCTCTTTTTTTCCCATTTTTTTGTAAAGGGCTTTTCCAAACCTTCAAAATTTAGTTTAGGTTTGTTGTAGATAAGATAAAGATATGCTTATTATGTAAAACATTGATAATTTTCTATAGTAGTTAGGTACCATCTTTCTTCACCACTGTGTTTGTACATAGTGTCATTTCTGGGGCTGTTAAAGGATTGATAATAGAAGATTATTCCATTATTTGAAAAAAAGTGTGTCCTTTCAAAATTATTATTTATGAAATTCAGAAACCCTGAATCATTTAATCTTTTCTGAAATCCTTTTGTAACATTTTTTCCGCCTCTTCTTCCATGGTTAAGTACAATCCTGTGCTGAATCTCTCTGAATCAATCAAATTATAAATAGTGGCATGATAAACAAGTAATATTTTTTTCCAAATACCTATCTTTAGATATTTTAGACTTAGATCCAAAATGAGAGGATTAATTTTTTTTTGGCATGTGAAATGGACATATGATACCTAGGTGTTGCTGCTTTTATTATTTCACATTGGAGATGAAAACTATCTTGGGGTTTCAGGTACACGTACAGTTTAAGAGAGTGTGCTAATGATTTAGGGACAAAGCCTAAGCCATTATTCAGGGACAATACATGATGCCAAGGGATAAATAATTCAATCACATTACCAGTACTTGTATCCTCTTCAAATAGTTTTCCTTTCTTTTAAGTAGGAATTTTGATCCTTGAGGAACAACAAGCAATTTCTTTGTTCCTGTTATGCATATAAATTAACTGGGGGGACTGGGGTGGTGGGGAAGGAGGGGGGAAGCATCTCTAATGAAGGATAAGTTTAAGTATTGCATTCTCTGCCTTGACAGCATTGACTAAAATTTCTTTCCCAGAATTCACTCCTGGAATATTATAGCTTTTGTATATATTTCTAGTAAACATAATTAAACAATAATTAAATATTTCTAGCTGTGCTGTTCATCAAAAAGAAGCAGAGATAAAACATGTTTTCTGCAATTAGTAATTTGAGTTGATCCTTTCATAATTTGGTTCTGACACCTGCTTAGACAGAAACAAAATTTAATCTAGAAGTAATTTTCCTGCACAGTATTTTGTGCTGGAAGAAAAAGCATGAGGCCAAGACTGTCTTTCATGAAGATGAGAAGCCTCGGGAGAGACATACATCATACAAAGAAGATAAGCATGGGTGTCATAGATTTAAACAAAACAGCCTGTCTGAAATTTTAAAATCTTAGAAACGCAGAATATGTGTTCACAATGTGGGTCAAAGACAAAGCAGAACAGTAATTTAATGGGAGTTGGAAATTTCTGTAAAGATGGGAATGAAATTTAGAAGAAAAGTCTTGCTGACTATGCTGTCTCATTGGGTTGAACTTCTCTGTGCAAATTAAATGCCATGTAATCATACTGAGTCCATTATTAAAAAATGAAATCAATTTCCATTATAAAGGAAAAAGTTGACCCAAAGACTCCTAGACTAGGTTTCAGTACTTTGCTTAGTCTTCTTGACCAAAAAGGGGAACTCAAAACCCCACATTTTATTACTTGAATACATCTCTCATGGCCAAAATCATAAGTTCTAAAACAAAGGTTAGAATTTGTGCTTGAATAAATGATATTTTCTGGTGTGTACTTGACTTTTTTTTTTTTTTTTAAATGGAAAGCTGGAATCTTACTCCAGAGCTAAAGGGGCCGGGCATAGCTAACAGCACCAACTGTCCATTATAGTGGTTCTCATTCCAATACCAGCCTTATCCTTGAATACTTGTTCTGTATTTTGCTTATTTTTCCAAAAATATGTTTCCACTTTTATTGTCTTCATAATGACAATTATTTTATACTCCACCTCAACCTTTTCATATCATCTGTATTAAAGTATAAAGGAGGAACCCTGCAAAATATGTCCAAAAGTGTCTTTCTCACAAAGTTGTCTTACACAGAGAGAATGAAACACTGTACTAATGAATTTGAAAATGAAAAACTCTTCTACACACAGAGTTGGGTATCTGAGATGGTTGTAATTTTTAGAAAAATATATGAATATGTAAGCATATTTACTTGCTTTTTGTGTCATATAATTTTTTTTTTAAAGTTTTTGATTCTATAAAACTTGTATTTGCTTAGTACTATTTTGACTAAATGATGACAGTAGCTAAAATATTACATATTGTCATATATTTCTCAGTGTCATTTGACAGCAGTCACGGAAGAACAGCCATGAGCTAAACGTTTTCCCAAGTCTTCTGCCTCCTCTCTGTTCTGCTGCCTGGGTAGCATGAGGCTGTGTGGAACTTAGAGCTTACAAAGTCTCTTGATGGCTTTGTCTGTGCTCGTTCCTGCAGTATCTGCCTCGCTCTTTTCTTTGTGAATATATATGGCTTTGGGACACTCCCGAAAGGTAATGTATATCTAAGAATTTATTGATATGGCATTTTAAAATGACCAAATTCCATGCTATATTCCCAGTGTTAGGGCAAAAACAGTGTGAATAAAACAAGAACATTCTAAATAAAATAGTGTTTTTGCAATTGAGCTCTGTAAAGGAACCAATTTTCAAGTCTGTGGGCCATTTTCAATTAATTTGTCTGTCCAAAAAAAATAATTTCCCTTGTGAGGAAGAATCCTTTGCTTCTACGTTCTGGACCGGTGAATTTTATCACTTTTGGTATACAGAGGAAATCTTGTCTAGAGAGGACTATAGTATTTTATCTTTATTTGCTGAGACAGTTTTGGTTTCAGAGTGGGTAAACCCTCAAGTGAATCTGTAAATTGGAAGCTAAGTCTCGAGGTGCTACATCCATTTAAAGATTTAACTGGACTTTTGTCATTACTGTAATTGCTTATCTTAATTTCGAAGGCTGCTACCTGCAGAAATGCTCACCAATGTAAAAATGTTCAGATAGTTCAAACTTAAGGTCTTCCACCACTTATCTGAACAGCTACATGTTGAAGAGTTCAGTCTGGATGTTCAGTGTAATAAAATTAATCCAGGTTAGGAAGTAGCTTACCTAGCCATCATAATTAAAGCCATGCTGCAAAGCAGTGAAAATAATATCTGTGTACAGAACTTCCACATAAATGATTTCTTGACTCTCCAGCCCTGATAAATAGACTTTCTGAATTTTTAAAACTAGAAAAAATTCTTCTGTGACTTAAGTACTTTTTGCCTTGAGGAATTTCAGTCAGTTTGAACCTGAAATGCAGTCCAAGGATGAATATTTAATTTCACTTTCCTTATAAGTGAAGTTGAATCACTTCTACAAGTCCGTGGGTGACAGTTGCAAATTCCATCTCAGGCAGGCAACTATCAGAGAATAATATTACAGCAGAACAAAAAGTTGGTGTCTCAGTAATGATATTTTAATATTACAGAGTAAAGAGATCTGCACTCCCTTGTGAATGCTTCTGTTGACTTAGTAATCAATATCATCATAACAAGCAGCATATGTAAAATCATACCAAGAGCCAGTGCCTGAGGATAATGGAGAAATGCATTCTTCACATTTTCCTGGGTTTGCAGTTTATGACTTGTTCAGTATAAATGATTCAGAGCAGTACTATTTCCACCTGCAAGCCAGATATGAGCACTGAGCACTCATGATCCACTCTTGGGACTTTCACATTTGTGGTCAGAATTACTCGCATTTATCTCAGCCCCAAGGAATTTTTCTTTGGGGTATCTCCTTGTCACTTCTAGGACAAGGGTCAGACCAGAACATGGTTGACCAACTTCTGCAATTATCATGGTGGAAGCTACTAGGCAAGCAATTGTTGTCACTTCCACCTTCTTAGGCAGAACCTTCGTTAAGTGTGTCTGCATCCATGATTGAGAAAAAAGGTTGGTGCAAAGAAAAGGGACCTGTCAGTATGGTCAAAAAAAAAAAGGGAAAAGAGAAATTACAATAAATTACATGGAGTTGAAACAGCACGAATATAATCAAAGGATTATAGGATCATAGAGTAGTTTGGTTTGGAAGGGATTTTAAATACCAACTAGTACAACCCCCCGCAATAACAGATGAGCCCAGGGACATCTTCATCATGATCAGGTTGCACAAAGCCCCTTCAACCTGCCCTTGAATGTTTCCAGGATGGGACATCCACCACCATTCTGGGCAGCCTCTGTCAGTATTTCACCACCCTCACTGTAAAAAATTTCTTCCTTACTTCCAGTCTGAATCTATCTTCTTTTAGTTTAAACACATCATCCCTTGTCTGACTGTAAGTCACTACAAAAAAAGTCTTCCCCTAACTTTCCTTCTCATAAACCCCTTTCTAATACTGAATGACTGCCATGAGGTCTCCCCAGAGCTTTCTTTTCCCCAGGCTGAAGTACCCCAGCTCTCTCAGCCTGTCTTCATAGGAGAGGTACTCCAGCTCTCTGACCATCTTCATGGCCCTCATCTAGACCTGATCCAACAAGTACACATCTTTGTTGTGCTGAGGACTCCTGAGCTGGATGCAGCACTCCAGGTGAAGTCTCACCAGAGCAGAGCAGAGGGGCAGAATCCCCTCCCTTGCCCTGCTGGCCACACTACTTTGGATGCAGCCCAGGATACAGTATGTTTTCTTGGCTGCAAATGAACATTGCTGGGTCATGTCCTGCTTTTCATTCATCAGCACCCCCAAGTCTTTATTGCAGAGCTGCTCTCAAATCATTCAATGCTGAGCCAGTATTTTTGCTTGGAATTGCCGCCACCAAAGTATCACACCTTGTACTTGGCCTTGTTGAACCTCATGAAGTTCCCATGGGCCTGCTTCTGAAGCTTGTCCAAGTCCTTCTGGATGAAATCCTATCCCTCGGGCATGTGAACTGCACCACACAGCTTGGTGTCATTCTGCAAACTTGCTGAGGGTGCAATCAATCCTACTGTCTATGTCATTGATGAAGACATTAAACTCTACTTGTGCCAGTACAGACCCCTGAGGGACACCACAAGTCACAGTAATTTTAACACTGTGCTTGGTTTTGCAATGTTTCATCGTGATATAATAGAAATAAGAGACATAACTGAGTCCTGATGGTGCAATATCACGGCATAAATCAGACTATGAGAAGTAGTTATGGTAAAATAATTATATATTCTTTTAGTTATTCAGCTGCAATGTTGCAGTGTGCTTTGAAGAGTCACAAAAGTGCATAAATAATTATTATTTGTGTTTAATAAAATAACAATGAGCATGTGAGTTGTTAAAAATACTATTTCTGTCTGAAACAATGAAAACTAAACAAATTATGTTTTTAAAATTGATTTAGAAATGCACCTTTGAGTAGTTTCATATTTTCACTTCCTGCCTGCTTGGCTTCATTGTGTTTCATAAATGGTATCTTGTCTGTGTAAAGTTGTTCTCATCTGTGTGTGGGGAAGGGAGTTAGCTTGTGTACAATATTCTTTAATATTTTTCAGGGGATAGTTTGCTCACTTTTCTAATAAGATCAACGAAGGGAAGTAAAATGTGCTAGTTTTTTCAACTGGTTCTATTAGATTGATTCCTGCAGCTTACTGAGATCAGTGGATATCCTTTTATATTTCAAAACTAAATATTAAGTGCTTTGCTGGATATGGTCCTAATCACTTAGCAGAGTCTCAGTAGACATAAACATAGAGCATTGAAATCAGTATTGGGTATCAGTGAGAAAAAAAAAAACCAAAACCCAAGCCTCCCTCCCTTATCCTCTAATAATTTTCGGTTTTAACATAAATCTGTAAAGTAATCATTTTGGGAAGATTTCTAATGTGTGGAGTAAAAGAATGTTTGTTGCTCATACACTGATTAGGTGGTTTCCTAATCAACATACCGAATGTAGATGACTGTCAATACAATAGATCTTGTGTACTTCACACTAAGGGAAAATGTGTGTAACCCAAAAAGGAAATGGAGCAGAAATGAAATGCTAGTATTAATTTTAATATATTTTAACAAACTTAGGAGATGACAGTCTTCAGTCTATACCACTCTTTTTAAATTTCAAATGAAGCTTTTACGTAGCATTAGTTCAAACTCTAGCATAAAGGTAATTATATAAGTAAATCTAGAGAAGATTTAAAATATTATCATTGACACGATTTATAATTCTTTTTATTTTTATATTTCTTACCAAATCCCATTGGTCAATTTTGTACTTCAAAAAGTCAATTTCCCTCATAATAAATTTATTGAGATCATGCTCTGTCTTACCTTTTTGAAGAGTAAGTGCCTAATAAAAAAATACTGGTTTTGCCAAAAGGATAAAGGAAGACAGAGGCTTCTTGATGTGGTAATAATTAATCAATCACCAAAGGGTAAATACTATTTGCACTGAATTGAATGTATTACAGTATTGGTATTATAACCTTGAAACACATCTTAAGGGTATTGATAAAATATAATTTCAGAATTAATTAATAAAGAAGATAATTATTTAGACTTTTGATCTTCAGTATGTTTCTACACATGTTCTTCTACTGAGATGTAACCAAGAAGAGCTTCAAATAATTTTCCTTACCTTCATAAACCTTTTTGCTCTTAGGAAATTTGTATTAATATCGTCATTTACTGGGTTTGCCTGCTGGTGAAAAAGCATATGCCTTTTTGATTTCTGGCTTTTGTTTTGCTATATCTCTTTATTTCTTTTTCTTTTCTACTCAGATATCTGTTACTTTTCTACACAGTATGTAAGTGTTTTCAACAGCATGGAAATCTATTGCCATTTCCTACTTATAAGTTTTGTTGTATTGCTGGGAAATGATTGTTTGAGCTTCTGTCATGAAGTATTTGGGAATCAAATCCAGGTTGTTTGTCAGATAAAATATCTAACATTTCGGAGGCTGTGAGTTTATAGGTGACGGGTGAAGTACTGTATGTGATTTTTTTTATTTAATGTTTGTCTTCTTAAGAGGATGCTTGATAGGATGCTGTTGTGCTCCACTAATACAATACATTTATGTTGGCTTAGGAATTGAAATTTCTGAGCATTTTTCAAAACCAAATTGATAGTTCAAATATCATCCAGGTATTGATTGTGAACTCATCCTTTAAAACTATTAATGTAATTCTTACTGATTTCATTTGAAGAATACTGACTACAATTCTTGATTTGATTCATACTTTTGTGCAAAAAAGGACAGACTAGTATGAAACAGGCAAATATTTAAAATAAATTAAAAAAAAGAAAGAAAGGGAAAAAAAGCAGAAAGAATATTCTTTTTTAATAGGAGTATTGTCAGAAAACACAATATTATTCCAAATTATTCTCTTTAGTGAAATTTTATTTTCTCACCCAGTAAATGGGGTAGCTACATATTAGATGCTTGCATTATGTCAGCATGAATATGTGTATCTATCTCAGCCATAACTGTTTTGTTCTTCTACCAAATGCCTGTGTACACCCACAATTACCTTGCATATTTTCTCTATTTTAGAAGGTACTGCTATCTAGTAAGATTTTGGAAAATAGACTTTGATCTAAAAGTAAGGTTACTCTGTGCTCCTCACAGAGCAGAAGTCTACAGCATATGACTGTCAGAACTCAGGATATGTCTTGAAACATGCTAAATTACATTTTTATTTTTCTCCAAGCAAGCAATATGCATTTCCTCATTAAATCTGGAAGCAAGAAAAATCAGGACCACATTATGCTAAATAGTGTTCTTAAGTTTCCATAAAAATTGTTGAAAACAAATAATTATGTAAAACCTTAGATAATGATTCTGGAGACAGAATCTTCTGTAGAAGAAGCTCTGCTCATGCTTTGCAATAATTAAAGAATTTTAGCTATAGTCTGACATCAGTAACAATATAGAACACAAGCAGAATAAATATTCAGCAGATTTATATTTTTCATATTGAATGTCACTTATTCACATTAGAATGAGAAAGCCCTATATCTGCCTTGCAAAGCTGTAAGTTATGAATATAAAACATATATAAACAAACTCATAACAGCTTCAAACCCAGTTTTGGTTTAATTAAAGGCAGTTCAAAGTAACTGGTCTGATCCTATAGTTGTCTTGAGCTTTTGCATTTCTCTAAGTGCCCAGATTTACTAAGAGCCCCCAAAACAAGCATTGCTATGTCTGTAGTAAATGAGTTTTGCTTTATGGCTGGTCAGTTATCTTAGGAACAGAACGGGAAATAAAATCTGTCGTGCACCATGGGAGGTGGACATCTCGTTTCCATAATCTCTTGACCTCCCAATCTGATCTTGTGTTTTCAGCCTTTTCAGAGCAATTTATGTTTTCAAGGCATTTGCATAGCTGCTCTCCTGCAGAGCCGCTATCCCTGGTTTCTGATCTGGATGTGTTCTGCTAGTTTGAGCACTAAACATTTTAAAATGTCTGAATTCTGACAAGCAACTGGTGACATTATGATAGAAAGTATATTTTTAAAGCTATTAAGTACTTACTGCGTATATATTCTATATTTCACTTATCGTTTGACAGCAGAGTAATTGCAAAATGAACATTTCGATTGGATTGAGGACACCATAAGCTGCAACAGCTGTGGGTGTGAAGAAAGACTTGGTTGTACATGCTTTGCAGTATGTCAAAGTAAATAAAAAAATAAAGTTTGCCATGCTGACAGAATGCACAAGGTACCATTTGTAGTTTCTTGATAAATCTTCATGACTGAACTTTTACAACACTTTCTATATGAGAGGTTAATTTCCAAATCTTGGGTGAGTGAAATTGCCTTTTGGAGTGTGAGTTAGAATATGTGCAATTTATTTACAATGGCATAGACTGGAAAATATTTGTATCCCTACATTGCTTAATTCAGTTTCTAAGGTTGGTATTGGTTAGATAATTTACTTAAGCACAAGCCTTAATATTTTGCTATATCAGTAGCATACATATTTATCAGTTATATTTTATTACATAATAGGATTTCACAAATATTTACAAATAATATTTGCTCCATTTAATAGCTGTTCTGGATACATGTTCATTCTATAGCCAGCTTTATTTTCAAAAATCTTGGTCAGGAAATGTTGTTGAGACTGTGCCAAAAAAAGAGATATGTGAACAATCCTTTGAGTTTCCTAGAAAAGAAGACTCAAAAATCTCTATGAACAGTCAGTCCCAGGCTTTGTTTTTAGCTTTGATATTAGGTTTTCCACAAAATATTTTAAAATTAAAGTGTATTGAAATTACTGTAACCAAAACATAGGTGTGTAATTTAAGTATTTCTTACCTTAATTTCAATTTTCTTGTTTTGCCCAATTTAGAGTCAAACATAAGGTTAAAAACGATTGTTTCTTTTAATTTTAGGATCTGAGTAATTAAGCTCCTTCTAATAACATGGGCTATTTACCTCATTAATGTAATTTCATTGTTATTCTCTGTTATTATACTCAGTGCTAGGCTGTTTTTCAGCAACAATTGCTATACAGTCATACTAATTTGTACGGTTTCACTGCCCTAATATTCCACTGAGATACTACTTTAATTAAAACATGACCTTATTATTCATAACTAAATGTGAAGCATAACCTTTTATCCTCAACGAGTGTCATCAAAGGTTGCATCTTAGTTCTGAATCAGATCAATGGCTGTCATGCAGGATGAAGCTCTTATCGTCTGTGAATGGCACCCGATGGTAATTTATAACAGTACCTGCCAACTCATCGATCTTTAGAGGCACACTGCAGTCATTCTCAACCTGCTTTAGATGCTTTCATTTTGCACTGCCTAGCCATCACTCCCCCATGATAGTCAGGAGGCAATTCATAAAATCAGAGTGAATTACCGTGTTTATATATGTCTTAGCATGAAAGGCAGTAAGCAATTCTCTGAAGGCTGAAATAAGTTTGTATATGCTGTACCATCAATTTATTTTGTTATTGTACCTGGAGGGGAGAGACTTTTGTTTTAAAAGGTGAGCAGTTCTGCTTCAGCGTTCAGGGACTGTGAAGCAAAGCTGAATAGCTGTACCTATCTTGGAGAAAGAGTGAATGGAACATCCTGAAATAAAAATAGATAGCCTCAGGTCAGCATAAAAATTAATTACCATGACAATTGAATATACTGTAAGAAAAGTAGCTAACAAAAAACCCAAATGCAGTGGGTGCTGGACTATATGGATGTTAAGTAAGCAATTTTTTCTGTAAGAGAGATACTTTTGCAAGAGTTAAAGGCTCTTGATTGGAACTCCCTACACTGTCCATAAAGGATATTGGTATCTGCATCACTGTTATTCCACGGCTGGTTCTGTAAAACAAAGCATCCTTATGCAAAGTGTCTTTATATCCTGACCTGCATTCAGTTCTTTGATCTCCTGTTCTGCACTTAACCTTGGCATTTGATAGATGCTATTGGGGTGGAAGGGATGAGGGTGATAGAAGAGGAAGGGATACACAGGAAAATGCAGAAGCCATTGTAAGGGAGTTACTGGATTTAGATAACCATTATGATTTTGTCCTTATTGAGTTGGATACCTTTAGAGGCAATTATTCTGGTTTTCTTTTCTGTCACAACCAAGCTAAAACCAAAAATTATCTTTCTTAAGGTAACACTTTTAAAAAAGATCATTTAATGAAATAATTTTATTTGCTTGTTTTGCTCATTATTTAGTACTAATTGATTACTGTCATAACATTTAATAGGACTAGGTCTAATCAAAAGGTCAACTGACAATTACTGTTACTCTCTGCTACTGTTTAACTCAGATGGCAGAACACATGCAGCTATGGAGCCAAGTTTTTCAGTTACTTTTGCAGCTCTGAAGGGATTCTTATATTTTTTCCATTACTTACCATTTCTGTGAGGACTGTCTAGAATAAGACTGTATTTTGATTCTTCTGTAGCATAATGAAATAATAATATGGAAATTTCAGATCTATACATAAAGGTAATAAAGTTTTAATATTAAAGAAATCTTAGCATAATTAGAAGGCTCAGTAAATTGCATGCTATAGAATACCTAAGGTGTCTTTAAATTGACTGAAACTACAAAAAGAAAGACACACACACAAAAAAAGAGAAACTAATAAAAAAATCTTTTTTATTGCAAATTATTTTTTTCCTAAACATCCATTAATTTTGCAGTCAGGATTCAGAAACCACAATGAAAGAAACATTTAATTACAAATAAATAAAATAGTAATAAATAAAGTCTCCTCTCAGATAAAGGAAGGCAATCCGGTTCAAAACAGTAAATTCCAACATATGCATTGTGCCACCTATGCAAGAAACTATATCGAAAATCTTTCAGAGTATATTTTTCCCTTCTGCATCTATTTTTTTCCAAGTTCAATCATTGCCATTAATTTCATACATAGCCTCCTACTGCTACAAAGCATACAATTGTATTAGTATAGGATCACTCCCTAAGGAACAACAAAAAAATCAAATGGAAACAAAACCAAAGCCCTACATAGATAAGCATTGGTAAAAAAGATAAATTATTGTTCTAGTATTTTCATTTGACAGCTTAGTGATGCTTTGTTGAATTCCTTTTACAAAATTTAAAAACCAAAAAAGGTTAATTTTCCTCTGAGAATGATCTGTGTATTAGTGTTACCCACCATAACACAAACCTTTTGTCCTTGCCTTTCCTTAGTTTAATTTTAATCTCCAAAACATAGCTCACCTGGAATGTTTCACATTCTTTTTATTGAATCTGTTTCGTACTAGTCTTCCAGTTAAGGAAACCATTTTTTTCTTCCTTCAAGGTAGAAAGTTTTCTAAATCTTAATAGTATGTCATTTTGACACTGTACTTCAGACAAGAAAAGAAAAATAGTAATGAAGCATGTTCATGTCCTAAAAACTGACTTTTAAACTTCTGTGCCAAGTTCCATTGATTTTTTTTTACTGAAATATGAAATTTACCTAATTTTTAAGTGAAATATACATATGTATTTCTTTGCTTGGTGGTCTTGAATCTCTGAGCTTTAATTTTGAAGGTGAAGGTGCCATATTCTAACATTAACCTTGGATTCTGTACTTAACTTGCGTCCTTGAGAGCGCTGCAGTAAAATAGTCAAGTGGTTTAATAAATATCTACTAAAGTTTCCAGTCCATCAGGATTTACAGATCCTGTTCAGCAGAGGTTCTACCAAGCCAGTCTGTACCAGCACAGGGGGTTCTGCCACTGCACATGCACATCTGTCACTTTGTAGTTTTTCAGTTCCCAGCCACTCATAGAATGAATGGCCATTCCCATTCTTCCAGCCTGTAGAAATCCTTCTGAATGATAACCATGTTCTCCAACATATTGATTACTCCCCCCAGTTTGATGTCATCCAGAAACTTTCTTAGAATACATACCATACTTGTTTGGACTTAGTCTTATTTACTTTTTACAGATATAATTAAGTCATAGACTTATAGAATGGGTTAGGTGGGAGGGGACCTTAAAGATCATTTAGTTTCAATCTTGCTTGCTGTGGATGTGGTCACATTCCACTACATCAGGTTGCCCAAAGCCCCATCCAACATGGCCTTGAACACTTCAGGGGATGCATCATCCACAACTTCTCTGGGCAACCTGTTCCAGTGCCTCATCACTCTTAACAGTGAAGAATTTTTCCTAATATCTCATCTAAACCTGCCTCCTTTCGGTTCAAAGCCACTCCCCCTTGTCCTATCGCTACACATCCTTGTCAAATGTACCTCTCCTGCTTTTTTTTTGTAGGTCCCCTTTAGGTGCTGGAAGGCTACTGTAAGGTCAAAAAAGCAACATCTAAAGTGGGGTGTGTTGTGCTTTTAGGATTCCTTGGTTGTTTGAGATAACTGCAACAAGCACAGAACATTCAGGAAGAAACATTAATTTTATTACATTTTTTTCAATAATTTTTGGGAATCATAAGGACCTTGAGATTTCCAACCATGCATTTCAAGCTGAAGTTGCACATTGTAATGCAGTTTCTCCATTTCTGCAGCAGAAATCAGCCATTCTTTACCTAGACTAAGTTGTTGGTCTATTAAAGACACTTACTACTGCTTGTCTAACCTTTTTGCTGATTTTTTTGAACACGAGTTTTTTCATGTTGTTCATGTTGTTAATTTGCTGATTTGTTTAGAACATTAATCTATGAACATGCAAAATATTTTTTTCTGAGTTACCTGAGACCTCAGGTGCAGGTAACACCCTGTTTTGATAGAAAGTGACTTTGTTACTTTTTTTCTCACTAGATCCTATCTAAATCCAGTGTATCAGTGATTTTAACATTTTACGTATGCAAATCATCCCATCATGTCTCAGTAATACTAGATAGGTCATAAAAGAGCAATTCCAATTCCAATTTCTCTTTTTTATTATCCAGTTTTCTACAATTCATATACAGGCAACTAGAGTATTCCTGTTCAAGCTTCTTGGTTCCGTGATTAATTTTATTCTTGACATCTTGATTTTGTGCAAAAAGAGTGTTCATCTGTTTCTCCTTAACCCCCTCCTTGGTAGGTGCTCATTTATGTACTTTAACTGGCTGAGTCAGCTGATTCCCCACAAATTCTGTGAATTCAGATAGATAAATAACACATGTACTAAGATGGACCATCACCAATAAATTCTTGCACAGTGACTAGAGAGACATAAGTAATCCTGTATTTATGTTGTGATTAATATTTATTTAGTAATCTAAGTCATGCATCTAGTCTAAGCTGCTCCATAGACTTTCTCTATAGTCCATGGAGAAAGGTATCTCCATTCTCTAAATTTAAAAGCAGTCTTGAAATGACTAATCATCTGCACTTTCTCTGCTGATGGAAGAAACAGCCTAGATAAAGTTTTCCCAAATGGAATACCATCTCTCATGTTCAGGGATAGAACTCATTTAATGATTAACTGAGTCATCTGGAAATGGTTATTTCTTTTCATTCACTACACATTCCAGCACATTGCTGCCATTCCTAATTGAAGATAATTGAATTTTACCCAATGGGAAAAAAATCATCCTACTAGCTGTCTGTTGATGCAGAGTACTCTTTCTATCCTCAGTAATGAGTCCTTGAAAAATATTTCTTTTTCTTTTTCAAGCTCACTAAGTCCTTTATGTTTGTGAATAGCCATGATTAACCTGCTAGACCAGCCAAACAACTGTTTTCATCTAGTTTCTCTCCTTTTCAATGAAATAGGAATAATTTCTTTTAAAAGGACCTTTTCCACATGTGGAATTTTACCTGGACCTCTAAGCATGTGTTTGTCTTGCCACGTTTATTCTCATCTCTATCCTAACATCTAGAATGTTTCCAGATCTCCTAACCTGTAGGGATTAGCTGTCACTCTCTTCCTCTGGTTTCCATTCTTTGTTCAGTATCAAGTGAGCATAATTCTTAAATTAGTTTGTCAAATTCTCCTCCATTGGACTTCTATTTCTTATTAGAAAATAGTTATCAACCCTGATCTCTGCAAATTGCCTTTTTTTTTTTTTTTAACATAGCCTCTGTTTGTGCAAAGGTCCTTATGACTTCAGAAAAGAACTAAAAAGGGGCACCAAAGTATCTTCTAAGGCATATCCTCCAGGGTTATTCTGATTTTACATTTAAATCACAATATATTTTTTTTTCTACTGCTTTGTAACATTTATTTTAGGATATAGAAGACACGGAGAGGGGATATGTACTGTGATTAAAGCTTATAATTTGATTATTACAAGTGGTTATTACAATTGTGTTAATAGTCAGGAAACATATCTGGGACTCCATTTCTGTGCCTGGACTGGCTGACTTCATTGTATCTATGTCAAAAATCTGGCAAGAAATTTGGTCAGTTTTTAAATGCCCTAGAACAAGGCATTTAAAATAGATTCTCTTGCTCTGTACCAGTTCTTAATCAGCTGACAGCATACTGAGAAGAAGCTGCATTGAGTCAGCAGCCACTACAGGCCTTTGTAACACTTTTGTTTCAATTAAACAGCTGGAGTCTCTTGGAATACAGAATTTTTGAAAGAGCAAAACTTAATAAACTGGTTTGCAAACTGAAATCCAGTCTTTATGTCCTTCAATGCCTCAGTTTCTCCACCCATAAACCAAGAGTAATAATCTCTCCATTTAAAACTTACTGAATTATGTTAATCAAAGAATGCCATAGGACAAGCAAGTATTATTAATATCACTATTATTGTTACATTTATAGACTGTAATGTGCCTAGTGACTCATGATACAAAAGCAATTGCTTTACATATGGTCCTGTGACTGAAAGTACAATATGGTATTAAAGGCAAAGGTACAATTATAGATTGCCAGCACACCTGAGGGGGAAAAAAAGGAAAAACAGAATTACTCACCAGACCCTAGAAAAATCCTTTCTTTGTGGACAATATATGACTCAAAGTCTTCTTTTCTCCTGATAGCTAAATGCTAAGTCTTGTCTCCAGGGGAAATCAAGTAAAGGAAGATGTTAATAACTAGAGCTAGGTTTTACTTCGCAAGGATGGTAAGTGTTACAAGGTACTTATTATAAGAGAGAATGTGAAATGAATAGTGAATGATATTCAAAATATTCTGAAGAGTTCATCTTTTGTCATTTATCACATCTTATAGAGAAAATTATAGGTTATATTGTAGGGAGTCTAATAAATCCATTACTCAGGACTTATTGGTGGGGTTCTGTTAACGCAGTTCAAGTTTAACTTTAGTAGGAGTTCTCAAACACTAAGAGGCAGTATATGTTCATTAAGACTTATCATAATGAAAAGAGATAAGACTTACATAAAAGAGAAACAGATGAAAAGACCCCCATGAAAATACCAAACAAAACAAACAAAAAAACCAACCGACCAAACAACAACAGCAACTAAGAACTAAATTAAATAAACACACAGAAAAACAACTTTATTGGTGGAAGAAGGGAAGAAGCAAGCAGCTGTGTCATTTTGTTTTGGAATAAATTTTTAATATGCAATGAGAGTAACAGTGTTCTGAAGATTATGTAAAAGCTGGGTTAAGGAGACTTTTGGGTGTTATGCAAACAAAAATTTGGTTCCATAACTTTTAGTGTGAGGTACAAGAAAGAGTGATACAGGGCTATAGTATTCTGAGCAGTGTCAGATGCCTGAATATACATCCCTGATTTACTTGATTAGTGGGAAATCCTCCAGAACTATAACATCTTTCGGAATGCTTATAGGATGTACTAATTTTTAATGGGATGCACTGGGAGAATTACAGACTTCCCACTGTAGGAGATCACATTTGAGACCACCTCAAGAACCTGAAGGGCCATGGGATCTGATCAGATGTATTAAGGGTCATGAGAGAAGTGGCAGATGAAGTGGCCAAGCCATTATCCATCATATTATAAAGTTATGGCAGTTTGGTGAAGTCCTTATTGACTGGAAAAGGGGGAACAAAACCCCCATTTTTAAAAAGAGGAAAAAACCCAAACCCTGAAGACCCAGGGAACTACAAGCTGATCAGTCTCATTTCAATGCTCAGCAAGATCATGGAGTAAATCCTCTTAGAAACCATGCTAAGGCACACAGAAAACAAGGAGATGGTTGGTGACAGCCAACATGGCTTCACTAAGCTCAAGTCAAGCCTGACAAACCTGGTGGTCTGTGATGAAGTTAGAACCATTGTGGGTAAGGGAAGAGCAAATGCCATCTCTCTATCTTTGCGATATACAAAGCATTTGACTCATGACATCCTTGCCTCTTAAGTGCAAAGACATGGTTTTGACAGATTAATCATTCAGTAGATAAGGTTTTGGCTGGGTGATTGCTCTCAAAGAGTTGCAGTGAATAACTCAGTGTCCAAATGGATACCAGTTACAAGCATCATTCCTTTGAGGTTGATACTGGAACCAGCACTGTTTAACATTTTCATTGGCGACATGGACAGCAGGATCAAGTACATCTTTGGCAGTTTTGACAATGACACCAAGTAATGTGGTGTTGAAATGCTGGAGGGAAGGGATGTAATCCAAAGGGACCCTGACAGGCTTGAGAGGTGAGCGTGTTCGCACCTCATAAATGTCGACGAGGCCAAGTGCAGAGGGCACATTCTGTAGGTGGAGAATGCATTGAAAGCAGCCCTGCAGAGAAACACCTGGGGGTGTTGGTAGACAACATGCACAATATGACCTGGCAAGGTGCACTTGCAGCTCAGGAAGCTGATCTGGCTGCAGCAAAAGAGGCATTACCAGCAGGTCAAGGGAGGTGATTCTGCTTGCCTCTGCTCTTTTGAGACTCTACCTGGAGTACTGTGTTAGCTCTGGAGGCCCCAGTACAAGAAGGACATGGAGCAAGTCGAGGAGGCCATGAAGATGATCAAAGGGCTGGAGCACCTCTCCTATGAGGACAGGTTGAAGAGCTGAAGTTGTTCAGTCTGGACAAGAGAAAGTTTTGGGGAGACTTTATAGCAACCTTTCAGTACCTAAAAAAGAAAGCCAGCAAGGGGGCTGGAGAGAGAAATTTTGCAAGGGCATGTAGTGGTAAGACAAGGGGGAATGGCTTTGAACTAAAGGGTAGATTTAGATTTGGTATTATGAAGAAATTTTGAAGCTGGTGAAGCACTGGAACAGGTTACCCAGAGAAGCTGTGGGTGATCCCTGGAAGTGGTCAAGACCACATTGGATGGAAGGTGACCTCACCTGTGGCACAGGGGAATTGAAGCTTAATGATCTTTAAGGTTCACTCCAAATCAAGCCATTCTGTGATTCTAGCAAATACTAGTTTCTGTCTTTATATCTAATCTCTTTATCTAACAGTGCAGAATATTGTGCTGTGATTGGGCCTTGTCACAAGTTAACAAAGTAAAGAACCAAAGTCCTCTTTGCTTTTCACTAAATCTTGTGTAATGCTTCATTGCTGACAGTTCTGAAATTCTGGTTTTTTTACTGTTCTGGATCTCTAAGTAGTTCTGTTTGTTTTTTTTTTTTTTTTTTTTTAACAGTACTTTGAAATAATTTTTAAAGGTGGCCATGAAAGATGTAATTTCTACTTTCAGACTGCATAACTCTCCTCTGTTCCAGCAAAAAGTACTGTTAGGCATTTAATTCTCAAGAAGACACAGTCAGCATATTTCGTCCTAATTTTGCTTACAAATAGTATTTCCATCTGTGTGGACTGGGAAACTGAGAACTGGGAATGATCCAAAATCAAATTGTTTATATTCTGTCAACTTACAGTGTCTTTTGATTTTTCATTGTTTAAACTATATAAATCTTTTCAAAGCTTGCTGTTTAAGATTGATTTCTCAAGACAGTGTCCAGCAGTGCAATTATATTGAGATGATTATGCTCCATGCTGTTTTTAATCTCTTTTAGGAAAGAAAATAAAAAAACTAAAAAAAAAAAAAAAAAAGAAGTAGCTGACTCAGCTGCTCACTAAATTTTCCTGGCTCTAGCTGGGCTGGCTTGGAAGTCAGCAAGGGTCCTTTTTAGTGGCCCAATATGCCCTCCTGGTGTTTTCACCATCCCAAAGTGGTTGCTGTGTATCAGGTGAAGGATCAAGGGGGTGAAGAGCTTTGCCTGTGAGTTTCCCCTTCCAGCTGCACAGGTGGACGGAGAAACAGGTGGCTCTCTACCTTCCCTGAGCAACTTCTACTTGTTTCTGCTGTGGAACTTGGCCAAGAGGAATAAAATGATGCAAATCTTACTGTATTTGAGCTTCAAATCCCATGAGCAGTACCTGAAAAAAAAAATATTGAAAGCAGGGAATATTATCATAACCTAAGGAGTATATTATGGGAATTTTTTTTTTAATCAGAGTAACAAAATTTCTCAGGATCTTGCTTAATTGCTTAATTGGTGGGAGTTTTTTTTTTTTCATAGAAGTTGAAATGGAGATATATATAAACTAAGGCAGATACTAATAGAATTCAGTAGGTAAATCTGGTTTCAGCTGAGTTTGCCTTATCTACTGTTCCATGTTTGACAACATATATTAGCTGCAGCCGTGATGAGTTCCTGAGCTTGCCTAAGATGTCATGTCAGTACATGCAGAAACAGGCCTTGTCTTTGGCCTGCCCTTGTTCTGATAAACTTGGCTCTGCTGGAAGGTAACTGCAAAGTAGCAATCAATGGCTTTGGTTTTATTAGTTCTCTCTTATTTTACCACTACTAAAATTGCAAAAAAAAAAATCGAAGAATAATATCATTTTAGACATTAAAATAATAGCTGGAAGTGGATTAATACTTATTCATTCACACATGAGTGGGAGGAATTGTTTAATGTATTTGAAACTTCTATGGTTTTTAAGTTATGATCCTTCTCTTCTCTAATTAATCTGTAAATAAAGAGTACCATGCCCCAGAAACCTCTGACATGTAGGATTCATTAATAAAATTACATTAGTAAAAAGATCTTTGTCATATTTTCACTTTATATTATTGTACGCTCAATAGTTGTTTCTGCAGCGCTTCCATTGTGAGACAACATAATGCTCTTTCGTCAAAGCACAATGTTTCTTTGTGCTGAAAACAGGTATATTGCTGTCCTCATTAAACTAAATTAGGTTGTCAACGACGACTATATATCTAATTATTTAGTTTGCTGGCTTTTTCTAAGGAGACATAGTGAATGCAAATTATATATAAATCTGAGCAAAGTGCTTCTTTCCAGGTTTGCAGTATTTGATATATACTGATGTATGTCCAGGTAAAGACAGTGTTTTCTTTCTTGGCTTTTCTTTCTTAGCTTTATTGTTCTCCCTGTTACAGAAAATACTTGGGGTCAGACCTTTTGTTTGCATAAATCAACAGAACTCAGCTTGCTCTAAGGCTGTAGCTTAAATTCATTGGGCATTTTTTCAATAAATACTACTGGTTGAGATATGTTTCTAGTACAATTTAAAGAACTTTTGAATATTTTCCCAAAAGAGTGAAAGTAGCCTAACTTTTAAACTTTTTACATTGAAAGACCAAATATTTCTATATCCTTTTTTCTTTTTTTTTTTCTGTTCTTTAATTATTATTTAGCTAGAAATGCTCAACAACCAGTGATAACAATACAAAGTTAAAGAAGGGTTTGAATGAAAGTGACAAAAAAATTAGAAATAAGAGGAATATGCTAAGTGGAGCAAAATAGTCTGGAATACAAATACTGAATAGCTTGGAAACAAATAGGTAATAGAGATGTACCATTTCTGTAATGATAAGCTACACTGGGGCAAGAGTTCATGTGCTGAGACCTGGCCCAGTGTGGTCTGCTGTCAAGGCTGAGGTTTTTATTTTCTAGAATACAACTGGGACAGTAGGAATTGATTTTTCAAGAAAGAAGATGGAGGTTTTTATTAGAAAACTCAAATTCAGCAAAAAGTTCAGAAACATGTCAGTTCCAGTGAAGATTGTCCCAAGAAATATTTCCCACATCCATCGATCTTTTTCAGAAAAGAGAGAGGAAAACACCTACTCCACAATATTTGGTGACTGGCATTCCCTGGCATGTACAGTTCATGCCCCTGCTTTGCCTCATTAGTGTAAGGAACTAGGACACAGTCCTCTTGAGGGATACATGGCCCCAGTCCCTGCCAGCCTCTTCTCTCCCATTGTTTCTCATTCCAGAATGCATGTACATCTCTCCCTACTTTTGCAGAACTTTGTTTCCTCAATTGTAGAATGAGAAACTTCGTGAAAATTTAAAAAAAATAAATATTGATGGGAAAATAATTTCCTAGGCAGCACTATTTGTGGTCAAGTCTAATTTACTGTCATGGTGTGTCCCTCTCTCAGCTCGGAACTTGCTCCCAGTAAGTGACTGATTAGCCACAGATTCTTTAGAGAAGAAGATTAGCATTTTGGATACAATAAGAAAAATATTTATTTCTCTCTGTTGTTGCTTTCTGCAATTTTGTGATGTTCTGCTAAATGCAAATTGCTCCTCATTACATTATTTTGGTAGCTTGTTTTCAAATGTTCATCCACATGTTTATTTATAAAGAGATTGCTATATATGATGGCAATTACAGTGTCAGTAAGAATAATAATTCAGCAAAGCAAAGCCAATATTCATTGAAGAGACGTGTAGGAAAGTCTTTATAATTTTAAAATTATAGCTAAATAATACCAGAAAAGTGTACTCACACTACAGGGAAAAAAATACTCACTTTAGATACTCTGCTTATGATGAAATCTCTAAAACATTAGTAATTACATGCTCACAATGAGAAAATTTTATGGTTGGAGGAAAGAAGTACTAAATACTTATTATTACAGCAATGCATATTAGTAATGAAGATAATAAAATATGTGAATTAATACACAAAGCAATATAGTGTATAAGAGAACTCAATGCTAATAATCTTTTGGAGGAGGAGGTGGAAGCCCCATTGCTTGAGTTATTTAAAAAGGAAGAAAATGCAGCATTTTAAAGAAATAGACTGTGCTGCAGAGTTTTGTACCAGACCAGATGCTACACTGTACTTGCAAAATCTGATAAAAGTGGATACTGAATTTAGCAGATGAAGATGACAGCATGAGTCAGCTGCTGAGTGCCTAGTATCACATAGGTAAGCTGATCTTTTGAGAATATCATCAATGAGTCCCAAAGGAACTGCCATCCAGGAGACCTTTTCTATTTTATTTAATCAGTACTAATGAAGAGGCAGTGAAGAAAGACAAGCCTTCCCAGTGACTGTACCCATTTTTATTCTGAAATGCCCTTAAGGTGATTCTTTTAGTTCAATGACTGTACAGAGAAGGCAGATGAACTTAAATGCATTTCTTTAAAATTATCTAAATGTGTTTTATGTATCTAGTGTAATTTGGAGCTTGAAAATTACTTGGGGTCCTTTTGAATCTTGGTTACTTGACAAAGGGAGATAGGGACAGTACCTGTGGAGGCAGATGTACTATCTTCCTGTTGCTGTGTGGAAACAACATAAGAAAGAAAATACTCCATCAGGTTGGGTGGGTTTTCAACACACATTTTCTCTCCTTTCATTTGATATTATATTTCATATTATTTCCTAGGTAAAACTAGTATAGAATATTAATTTTTCACAGGTTCTCAGGGAGTATAATGAATAGTATTAGATGGGGCTGGCATACTCAAATATATGCTTACTTTGTAATATAGTCAATTTATATTAAATTACTAGTTTTCAAAACAAATTTGTTTCAGCTTGAACTGACATTTTCAGAGTCAAGGCAATTTAAATTTAGCAACTTGACTGCACTTCTTAATTCAAGTGCACGATTGAAAAGATTGAAAAAGCTGTTACAATAGCTTAACTCTAGCTCAACAATTTGAGAGCCAAGAGTAATGGAGAGTAGAAATCATTCCTCTCTCAACACAGGCTGCTAAAATAATCTGAAGATTAAATCTAGTATTTTGGAGGTACATGAAAAAGATTAGAACTGATACTTTTTCTGCCCATCTAATTCTTCAGTGAGAAACTGGGCTTCCAGGTTCTTACAGGAAAATATAAATAAACTCTTTTCCTCCACAGGAAAACCATGGGTAGTTTTGCTTTGTTTGGTGCTTTGGTTTCTTTTCTAGGGGGAAAGTGTTGGGTGTTTTTAGTTCAGTTCTTTAGGAGAAAAAATGAAAATCAGAATTAAAAATCCCAAATATTTCTCTTACCACCATACTTTTCTGGACTGTCCTGATTACATTCAGATGGGATTTTTGTGAAGGAATTTGAGAAGAGGTATATTTGAAATTGTTGTAGCATCATTCGATGCCTGTAGATTTCTAGATGTAAAAATATATACATATATGTTTTTGATTTAATACTAAAATCAGGAAATTAGGGAAAGTCTATCAGATTCCATTTTGCAGGTTTTACTTCTTGATACTATTTCTGATCTGATAGGCAGTGTTCTCAGTCACGGAATCACAGAATCATTAGGACTGAAAAAGACCTCCGAGGTCACCGAGTCCAAGCTTTGACCGATTACCACCTTTCCAACTAGACCAATGCACTCAGTGCCACATCCAGTCCTTTCTTGAACACCTCCAGGGACAGGGACTCTGCCACCTTTCTGGACTATCCAGTCCAATGCTTAATGACCCTGTCAGTGAAGAAATTCTTCCTGATGTGCAATGTGAACCTTCCATGGCATGCCTTGAGGCTATGTCCTCTTGTCCTGTTGCTGGTTTCCTGGTCAGCATTAGAAAATGCCGAACCCCACCAGTTACAATCTCCTTTCAGGTGATTGTAGACAGCTATAAGGTCTCCCCTGAGGCTCCTTTTCTCCAGGCTAAACAACCTCATCTCCCTCATCCACTTCTCACAGAACTTATCTTCCAGACTCCTCACCAGCTTTGTTGCCCTTCTTTGGACATGCTCCAGCACCTCAATATTTTGTGGACAAAGTACTAAAAGTGCAACCCCACCCGTTCTGAGTACAGAAGGACAATCACTTCCCTGGTCTGTGATATCCAGGGAATATCTTGTCTTTAACAGATTTCACACTTGCTGAATATTGATAAAATTAACTGGGACACAAGAGAAAGAACATAATTTGAAGTTGCAGATTCTTCATACAGAATGTCTTTTCCCATGGACCCATGGACCTGCTCAAGGACAGAATATAGCTTTAAGATTGATGCCAGTCCATTCTCTTCACTTTCACTTGTTGTAAAGCCTACATATATTAGTTTTTATTATTATTTTTAAATTTTATTTATTATATAAAAAACTAAACTGTCATTTTTTCAGTTTCTGCTTGATAATTTTAAAATTTCATTTCGACCCAAATAAAGGTGAGATTTACTGATAAATGAGGTATGAGTGACTTCATAGTGAATTATTCATTGATATATGGGAAGTAAGACGTCCTTACTAGTTTTCAGGATTTTGGGTCTTGCATCAAGATCAAAGCAAACATAATTGAAATTATGCTAACAATGCTATAAAATATAGAAAACGGAGAGATGGAGAGCCTACTCTCTTCAGGTTGTGGCAGAACAAATCTTGAAAAATAAGTGCTTTCACAGCTACCTAAAAATCAAATAGAGGAATCTCTGCGGAATATTTTGACAGACTGTTTATCAGAAATTCACTATGTCTGGGAGAAATTGAGGAAGTCTGTTTACATTCCTGTTAACTTTAATACAGTAAAGCTTTGCAATATATAAACATCAGTGTGGTGACAAAAGTTCTGCAGTTTTAATTGTGAATCAAATTCTTTTACTCTACAGTTACGTATTCTTGATGCAGAATTAATTTGGGGAATTAATTTGGAGTTATTCTCTTCTGAATCTGTGGACTTCTAGCCTTCTGCTTTGGAATTCAGAGGTATTAATGAATTTACCTGTGAAATCTTCATGAGACATTGTTAGTGATTTTGCAGCAGGTATCACCCATGTTAACAAAATATTTGAGTACATATTTTTTTTAATGTAAATTGCAAGAAAGCCTATGAAATCTACCCAAGAAAACATAGAAACTTACTGGAAACATAGACCCATGTATCTATTCCCTCTCTAAAGAGAAATATATCTCTTAGGCTATTTAAACACTGAGACACAATACAACATTGAATGCCATTTTATGGGTGAGGCTACATGCTTCAGTAAAGTCCTGAGCTTATTTCTAGGAGGAATCCTGAGCTATTTGCTCCTCTTTCTTGATAAGTAGATCTGTGTCTCTAGGATAAAAGAAAGTGTGGTCTTCTCTTTCATGTTCCTTTAGAGGGAGGGTTGGGAAATCAGTTGTTTACCAGTGTTGAAGAACATGTTATCTAGAGTGTAACATCTATGTATGCCTCTTCTTCACTTCTGTGATTAATTTTTCTTTTTGTTCTTCATGGAATGTAAGCTAAGAAACATTGTCAAACTTGCTCTATGTAGAAAAAGGCTGAAGTGTTTCATGGTATCTTTCACTTTGACATTGCCACTAATTTAAGGTTAAATGCATTTGTGTACCATTTCAAGAAAGAAATCTCTCTACAAATCTATCAGAAGACAGAAATTCTTTTGGAAAAAAAAGTTAGGGTTGGAGTAGAATTAATGAGTCCGAGGCTGTGGTCTTTCAAGTCTCTGGACACTAAATCATTCCTGAGATGCACATCAGATGACAGAATTTCACTCTTAGTCACAAATCTGAATAAATATAGAGGATGTGAGAGTGTTCAGTTGCTTTCTTCTCCAATTATGGAGAATTGTGGGATTTTTGAAATTAAAAACGGGGAGAAGAAAAAATCTATTCCAAAATATTTAGGGATTAAGTAAGGACTTGTTACCAAAAAACCCCCAACCAAAACAAACAAACAAACAAAAAACCAAAAAAAAACCCACAAAAAACCCCCACAACCCCCCCCAAAAAAAACCAAACCCCAAAAAAAGCAGCAACAAGCCTCTACATTTGGATTCAGGTTTGACCTATAACAGTGGTTTAAGTAATATGGTTTAACTAAATATGTTGCTGGATCTTAGAACTTATGACTTTTTTTTTAATTCTATGTCATTCTTCTGTGATTTACTTCCACTGTAATATAGGAAGAGAGAATGCTTCTTTTCAATAAAAAATATACATAAATACTCTTTTGTTTTGTTTGTACAGCAAAAAAACAAAGCAGCAAAATCCTGCAAACAAAAAGTCTTCCCCTTACAAATTCACTCATTTACTAAAAGCTGTTACTTTAAAAATATTTACAGTACAGACTTGCCTAAAATACTTTCCCTTATGTTTCAATTCTGTATCTTCTGTTGTCCGCAGTTTAGATATTTCTTGGTTCTAACAAGGTAGTATGAACACCCTAACAGGAGCCCTAGCATAATGCCAGCATAAACTGATGCCTGGCTTTACCCATCTGATTCAAGGCAGCTTCCTGAAGCACTGAAGTTAATTTTGGTGCTCTTAAAAGCTCTACAATAAGAGTCACAATTACTGGGTTTTTCTCTGTGAAGAAACAGGCATTTGCAAAGGATGACTCATTCATCTGTGAGTCTGTCTTTTCACAGAGGTCTGTATAAACCTACTGTAGTCTCTGTAATTACCTGAAGTTAAGCTGACTAAACTGAGCCTTCATCATTATGCAAAGTGACCATGGATGGGCAGATTTTGAGATTTAGTTTGAAAGGGGAAATAGCAATGTGAGTTCCTCTGCAGTGCCTAGCCAGCGTGCAGCAATCCTGAGGCCACGGCTGTGCATGAGGCCATGCCTATGCATGGCTGAGCACTGAATGCTTGCTCATTCGCTGCTTGGCACTGCTGCTCAGACTGCCAGGGAGTGTCACAGCTCCCATGGATGTTCTGGATTGAAGGACAGGCTGAGCCACAAGGAAGTTAACTAAGACAACTCCATTTTCAAGATGAGAGAAAAAGGAAGCATCAAGGAATTAACTTCGGTCCAATGAATAGTGGAGTATTGCTAAGCCAATTAAAAGGGCAACTTCTGCACCAGAATTGTTTAATTTGGATGTGTGCATTCAATTAATTTACTGCTACTGTGTTTTGTAAAATGCTAAGAAAAATCTTGTGAAAGTGGATGGGTGAAGAAGGAATTTGAGAAGACATGATTAGTCAGTTGTTTGGGAAACAGCACTGAGATTTTAAGGGGAAGGGAAGGGAAGGGAAGGGAAGGGAAGGGAAGGGAAGGGAAGGGAAGGGAAGGGAAGGGAAGGGAAGGGAAGGGAAGGGAAGGGAAGGGAAGGGAAGGGAAGGGAAGGGAAGGGAAGGGAAGGGAAGGGAAGGGAAGGGAAAAAGTGTTACTTCATCTGTCTTTAGTCATACTGACACTTCTAGGAGAAAGTTCTTTGGGCTGACTTGATCTTTAGATAGAGTAGCCAAGGCTTGTCTGTCTTTTAAGGAAAAATGTTGAATATTAATTTTGTTTAAAATGTTCAAGAAGGAAGTATTCAGCTCAATTATTAACAAAAGTCAGGTTTTAGTTAATACCCTCAATATCTGAAAGACAAGAATTAAAATATCATGCTTTATTTCTAATTCTGAATTTAAAATGTGCATCTCTTAATTTTACCAATGTTAATACACATCTTAAGTATAGCTGTGCATTACAGCATGAAACATGGAAGGATGCTGTTGGAAATATTAGTAGCTTAAGTCTCGGTCCATAAAGGTAGAATGATTCACTCAAAGAATTCTTATTCCTCGAGAATGTAAATATTCTTTGGAGGTTAGGTGCACCACCTATGCACCAGAAAGAACAAGATTTTAAATAGTGTGATTCAGAAGAGCTTAAATATATAAAGGTTTTATTTATTTAGTAGTTGATTTCCACTTCACATTTTCTACTGAGTAGCTCAAGTGCATGGATTTACTTAGGGAAAGAGGAGAGAGGAACAAGAATCTCAGACTCTTATTCAGATTGGGGTTGCAATGAGCACTGAGAAGAGTGTCATTCCCTACCTTTGCAAGAGTATTCTCTTTCTTGTTGGATTCATCAGTGAACATACTCTGGAATTTGGAATTCAAGGTCAGCCTCTTCCCACAAAATAGAGACAAACACATTTCTGTAGAGTTTCTGTAATGTTCCACTGATTAAGAAAATATTAACAGATGAGAAACTTTTGCCTAGATCTTTTTAGTGTTTGATGAAACTTTAATGTATGTTTCCTAAAAGATTGCATCAAGTACAGGGCTGTATGTGTATTCTTACTAGATTCTTTCACAATGTCTTTTCATCTTTCTCTGCTGTGCTTGTATGATCAATTGAAATAGTTTTTGAAAGAAAAAAAAAAAGAAGAAATATGGGTCAGGATCTTATTTCATAAATTGAAAATGCTGAAGATCCACAACAATGGGATACATAGTTTACAATAATTTTCTCTTTTTCTCCTGAAAATGCATAGATAGAACTAATTAGAAAGGCAGAACTGGAAGGATGACAAAACATAAAAACATTATTCCAGTCCCAGCTCCTGGGACTGGATTTCTGAAGTCAATTATTTTTGTATAGAGCACATAAACACTCCTGGAGGCTGTGACAAAAATGTTAAACATTCTGAACAGACCAGCAAATTCTGTCAAACCATTTATCCTGCCTATGATGACAGCCATTTGAAACCAAAATTTCGTCTTCCCCTGCTGGACCATGACTACTTTTTCTTTCCCTTTTGGGCCTTTCATTATTCCTTCAGGCCTAGTCACACAGCAATGTCATTTATAGCAGGCCTCAGCCCTGTTTTATAATGTCTTTCCTCTGCAATCCACAAATAAAGTTGCAACATTCTTTGTGGAAATGGCTTTATTTGTTTGTGCTGAATGTGGTAGATACTTCTAAATCTGATGAAAGAGAAGCTGAGCAAAAGGCCACAAATACCATATGGTATCTGATATGCTTTCACATTTTTTCTGTGGTGGTGAATTAATGTGGTACAATGGCCCGGTCTCTGAATATCTTGTGGGACCCCACTTGGCAATGCCAGGAATTATATTTGTAACTGGATGTTCAGATTGGTTTGGCATCAGCCGTAGCCTTGGGGCACCCTACACAGTTCCTGTTCCATTGCCGGCATTCCAGGACAGGCTTTGAGCACAGGCTTTCATGATTTCAAAATGTAAGGGAGATCTGAATCAATGGGAGATATTCCCTGGCTTCCTATTTCTGCAGTAGTTTGGGCAGCTACAGTGTCCAAAAGAGAGGTGTTGATGTAAGGCATGTGCTTTCAGAATTAGACAAACAAAGGTGTTTCTAAGTTCTGTCTTCAGCACCAAAGTAAGGAGTTTAGCACTTCCTCCTTGAGACATACTTTGGATATAGATTTTTTTTATTATATGACTGAAAGAATTATTCTCAGCTGAATATCTACATTATTTTGCTTGTACCACTGCATGTTTCATAATAAATGTTCACCTAAGTATCATACCTCACTCTATGGCTCATGGGAAAATATGGACCCTGGCATTAATTACTCACTATTAAATGATTTTAGTAATAATTATACTAACTGTGAGTGTAATTGAGTGAAAGTGACAGCTGTACCTGTCTAGCTACTGTATAATTTTGGCTTGAACTTGATCACTAAAGCAGATCCTAATGCAAGAACAGTGCATTTACATTTTGCTCTCACATGCCTTGAGGGCTACCACTCAAGCAAACAGAATATTGAGGTTTGTAACACTAGCAATAGAACAAGTTTTAAATGGGATGGAAATGATGGCATAAGAATAGGGAGCTTCCAGGAGGGGTATGTTTTTGTTGGAGTGCAGACAGAAGAATAGGGTTGAAGCAGGAGGGGATGCTGGCTTTCTTTTCTAAGCTGGCAACACTTCAGTTAACAAATTTACTCTGAGAATTTCTCCTTCTGACCTCAGCTTAACTATCAGAACTGAAATTGTCTTTTCCCTGAGCTTGTTTTCCTAACTCTACCCAACATCATCTCTTCCAATCACTACTTCAGAATGGTAATCTATATTGGAAAACTGTAGATTAGTCTTCTGAGATAGAATCACTTCAGGTAGGTAAAGCCTTTCAGGTGTTCCTACCAGTTAGAAAAACTGGGTCCTATAATTAATTCTTAATACCATGTAGCAATTCACCTTTCCCTGTCTCTCTCCATATTATATTCAGTTATTTTTTATAGGCTCATAGACACCATAGATTTTATTGCTCATGATTATATCTACCTCTTGGCTTTTGATTTAAGGATTTTTTTTGTTTGCTTGCTTTCTTTTATCTTTTTGGTGTGGAGTTTTTTAATTGATGGATCTCCTATACAAATGTTTGAAAAATAAACTTTGAAATTTTTGTATGGCTGACAGTATGTAGTTCACCAAGTCTCAACAAATATAGAACTTAAGCATAATAAAAAAGTCAACACAACACAATAAAGTAATTTTGATTGAAAAACTCTAAAAATATCTAATTTTTTTTAAGATTATTTTTTAGACTAACTGACTTTTTTGAAAACTGTAACATACATATTATTGCAGTGAGGCTCTCAGTAAAATTTAAAATCAAAGTCAGAATGCAGTTGCATTACATTTTGAAAAAAAAATATGGCATCAGAAGATGCACATTTCTACTTTCTTTATTTCTTTTCTATATCTTCCATAGGTTTGTGCAATGTTTTTATAGCTGAAGATATCACTGTTTGACTCTCTATGTGTGTACTGAGTTTAAATTTAAATGCAACAGGAACATATTTATTTACTAGTTGCTTCAATACTAACCATCAGAATAGCTGAAAGAATTTTTTGCTAGATAGCGTTGTGATGAAAAATATAGAGCATGATCTTGCAAAGAAACTGCTGGATAGTGAAACAGTAAATTAATTTAAATTGTTTAGACACCCATCTATGCATGCATGTACTAATTCTATTAATGTGAATGATAGCCTTTTTTATAGTTTCACTGAGCTTACTCCTGACTTTTATACTGAGAAGAGCAGCTGTCAGAACTACAATAATGTCTGAACAAAGGTACTCTAAATGTTGCTTGAGTTTCTTTGTAAATACAGAGCTTTTGATCATGTCACACTTAATCACTTTGAACACCTATGTAAGTCTCACCAAAAAGTAATGTATTTTGTCTTCAAGTCACATAGAATACCATTAATTGTTTTATTTGCCTTTTCATCCATTCCTCTCTGTTCTTATGTACTTGCTGACAGCTGTACTTAGTGGCATGACTCACAACCTTCCCTGGAGCAGAGCTCTTTGAGCATGTGCATTACTGTGTTGCTCAGCTGGATAGAATCTATTGCCCTAGGTTAGCCCATCATGTAGGCAGCCACTTAAAGGAGACTGATTCACTTTCACACAGAATGTGTAGCAAAACCCTAAATTTGCACTGGCAGCATTGTCTGTACAACTCAGAGAAAATTCTGCAGTTAAAAATGGTGTGAAGATCAGGATGCTCTCCTTTCTTCTGTTTACTAATTATTAACTACAAGGATTGAAAAAAAATGCTTTGGTTTCATATTCTGTTACTGTATTGGTTTAAATAAAATGTTGGGGTTTTGGCAGTAGGTGTTACAAGTTAATCTAGTGAAATACAGACTGTTCAGATATTGTTGGAAGTTTGGAGATTTCTTTTGGCAATTATTACCCTGGACCGAGTACTATTTACATAAGAGACTATATTCTGGGTGAGTTCTTCACAAGCTGATCTAAGAAAGGCAGTCCTAGTGCAAATAAACCCTGCCACTGTTAGGAGGAGGACACATTTTCATATCCTGCACTAATGGAGTTGTGCTTCTGGCAAGTCACAGTTTACTCATTGCAAATGGTTTTCAATTAATATTCCAGAGTGGAGAGAAGTTTTGCCATATTTTTATACTGATGCACTTTTATTTTGTTCAACTGGCTTTTCAATTCAGATAGGATAATATTTATTCATTTTTCTAATACCTCCTCTTCACCATGAGGGTGACCAAACTGCTGAAATCAAGAGTGTGTTTTCTATTGCAATTTATAAACAAAGAAATAGCAGTCTATCTAAAATGAATAGCTCTATCTAAAACGAATAATCCTATTTTTATGCTTACATCATTTTTTTCAGAGGCAGTAAAACAGGATAACAAGCAATGATTCTCTCTTTCTGTGATATTAAAACTTAATTATCTTGTTGCTTCTTAGTAATGCCATGAATAATATTTTGAACAAGCCATGATTAAATCTGTTTCTGTTTCTGTGTGGTAATCTGCAGGAAGAGTTAGTAAATTTTCAAGAACAAGTTAAAAGCTGATTACTTGTCTTCAACATCAGTTTTTTGTAAAGTCTTACTGAAATATTCGGGAGATGTCAGAGATGATGTATGCATTCTGTAGTGTCTGCTCATTGCCAGAATTGGGAAAAAAATATTTTCCTTCATGTCAGTACTTTTAAAAAGATATTCTTCACTTAAGAATGGTGAATATTCTGCAAGTCCTGTGTCTTCCTCTGTGTCATAAAAAAACACAACATGATAGTCCTTAAGAAGCCAAATATCACAAGCCAGTTGGAAATTTATTAGAAAATATATACTTTAAGAATTGTACTAAATGAAGACAAAATAAAAAAGATCCAAGAAGTTTCTGTGGAGTACTCTATTGACTTCCAACAAAATGGTATTTAATAATGAATAAATGCCATAAAAGTGTATTTTCAGCTTTCTGTGACTCTGGCAGATAAGCACAAATTAATTTATGCCATAAGCATACAAGCTTCTGAACCCTTCACTTAATTTCACCAAGGGCAAATAAATGCTATAAAAGTATTTTTATGCTTCTGTGGCTGTGCAACTAAAAAAACCCTTTCACAATATTAGCTAGTGCAAATCCAAATTGTCAATATTCTGTAAGTAGAAGAAAAAGATATTATTGGTCTCTGTGTTTGAGTGAATCCATGTATGAGTCAGTGTTGCAAAGGCATTTGATTTTCTTACTCAAGCTTGTGTTTCTTTCACTAAATCAATGACTTCACACATGCAATAATCAGAAATTTCTAAATTATCAATTTCTTTTCATACACATGGCTATTCACATTGGGTCTATAGTTTTTATCAACAGAAGGATAAAGTTTGTGAATGCTTTATCTTCCTTAACAGTCAATGCTTCCTCTTGATCCTGCAGTGCCTGCTCAAGTAAAACTTTTATTCTCAGTAAAATAAGGGCTACAGAGACCACCGCCCTTGCTAATTTTTTTTTTCGCAGTGAGTAGGACTGGTTGCACAATGTAAAGCCTCTGAATCATGACTAAGAAATCTAGAATTCTCTTCATAAATCTGCCACTGACTGTTATAGGACTAAGAACAATTCTCTCTGTTCCCATCTGTCTTTACATTCTTTCTCTGTTTTGTGTATGAAGGTAATTTTAGCCAATAGCTTGTCTCCTCACAAGTCTGCAAAAAATTTTTAGAAATGTGATATCAGTTAAGAATTCTTGAGGATACTGTCATACAAAGAAATTAAAAACCAAATCTACAGGAGGCTTGATAAATGACCAGCATTTATTTTGCGTGTTTGTGTGTATGTGTGTTTATGAAATAAATTAGACTTGCAATCCACTTGGAAAAATCTTCATGAAAACGAGTGACTTTTGCTTGTGAGCTCTTTGTTTTTAATTTCCACTCTTTTTTTATTTGTTTTTCTGCTTAAGAAATACAGGGGTTTTATCCACTCATTTCCACCTGCAGTTACACAAAGATTGAGGAAAAGTTGCTTAATGCTGCACTTAACTATCCTTCCAGCAGCACATATCCTTTAAGTCCTGTGTTTACTGACAACACAGCAAGCAAATGCTGTGAAGGTTAAGCGCAGTAGTTAAACAAAAAGTAATCCTCCTACGCGTTCTTCCAAGGGCATTGCCAGCAGATTATTAGGACAGGAGGATGGGAGTCTGACATTAAGTGTTCTCTGGTTCAGTCAAACTGAAAGATACGCAAAAAATATCTTTTTCCTCTCTTCTCAAGTATGCCCATGGTTTTTATTGGAATTTTGCACATGGTAATTATTTGCCTCTAGCAAACAATTCTCAATGTTTGTTTTCTCTATGGAAACTAACAATCGATTGAATCCTGTCTTAAGGTATAGTATATTTACTTCTGACGTTAATCAGGGGGGAAAAATATAATTCTTTCATATAAATTCATGGTCATGAAAGACAGATCATGGGATTAATTAGCCAGATGAACCATGCAGCTCTCATTCAGCAAGTTCCTTAGCAGAATCAAGACACTCTTCCATAGTAAAATCATGGTGTGAATATTCAGTTACAGAATCTCTTAATGTAGTACAATAGGAGAGAGTATATTTTGAGGAAAATTAAAAACTTGTGTTTGTAGTTTGGCCTTAACTAGTTAAAATATGTCGGTCAAAATTGCTTCTGTAAAAATTAAGGACTATACAAAAGACAAGAAGATTTATTAAGAAAGAAATGCATGATTTTATCCATTTCATTACTAACATTTGTGGTGAATATTTACAGCAAGGCACCTCCTGCCTTAAGGACACTTTTAAAGTACCCATGTTAAAATGACTTATTAGCATACTTAGTCCTTATTAGTATACTTCTCCTAAGGAATGCACTACAAAACAATAGGACCTTCAGCTAAAGTTATTCATAATAACCAATAATCAGAGACAGAATACTTTGTCTGTTTCTAGGAAATTAGTAAACAGGCTGTTGTTAACCAAGGAAGAGGAAATTATTTCAGCAACTAGGGAAATTGTACCACCGCCACTGAATCCCACAGAAATGAATCCAGATGCATTAGTAAAATTATGCATTTTAAAGTCAGCTGTAACAACATATGAAAATGTATTTACATAGAGGAAGGAAAAAGGGGATTGAATACCTTAACAGTTATTTTATTTCTAAATATGATTTTTCTTATAATTATTTACAAAGGCTTCCACTGATGCCTTTTGAATCTCTTTTTCTAGTGCTAATTGCTTGATCTTTAATTACCACCCAAATCAGTCCAGTGCTTACTTATGAAATTTAAGTTAAATCTACACTTTTAGAAAAGCATAACATTCAAATATTTGCATTAATGTTAAAATAATATTAAACTACTATTTTTCAAAGAAAAGCGTCTTGTGATGAATCCCTGTGTAAGTGGTAATTCAGATACTGTGTAGTAGTAAGAAAGCATATTAACATTCACAGCTATTAGAATGAATTTACTCTAAATATCTCTAAGATTCCTGAGTCTCATTTTGGTATAGAAGTCCACCTTTCCTTAAGCAAAACCTATGCAAGTGAACTGTGAGACAGCAGAATATAGAAGATAAAACCATCATCATATATTTAAAAAAAAATTATCTTGCCCTTGATTCAAGCAACTACAAGAGTGTTATTCAATAAACCTTTTCTCACTGGCAGTTCTATTTTATTTAACAGGCTTTTCATCTGGGTGACACCTTTTTCTGTAATACTATTTTGTATCATCACCATATCATCTCATGCAAGAGTGGGTAATGGAAATTAATATTGTAGTGATACCAGTGACACTAATTGGACTAGCTTACTTTACTATTATTGAGGAAAGAGGATTGTCTAAAATGTATTTAGAAGGCTTGCAGGAGAAACAAATGCAATGCATCATAAATGCATTTGTCTAAGTTACTAATAATTTCCTTTCTTTCTCTGCAGAATGTTATTAAAATACCTTAGTATATGGTACATAAAATTGCATTTTTTAATAGAATTGATGACAAATGAGAAAAAAAATGCTACTGAGAAAAGCAAAAAGTGTGGACATAGGAAGACAAGTGTGTGATCACCACATGAGGAAATAAAAGTTCAACAAGAGCTTGAGTGACATACACTTAAAAGTAACTTTCCTCATTGCAATTGCTGTCTAGAAAATGTTGGCCAATTTACAGAAGATTTACCAGTTATATTTGTCTTTTCCATTTATCATAGTCAAGAATAAAATAATCTTCCCTGGATACAGCTAAAGGGATGACCTAATAAGATACTAGATAGACCATTTTATTTGCTACTGATTTTATTGTCAGCTAAATCATGGCTGCAGACAATTCAGCTGAATTATAGCTTGTGCAAAGTAAACATTTCTTCAGCCACTGATACCCATATGGTCATTTAAGTGGGTTTCTAGGACTTGAAATGGTACTTAAGATAATATGTTTCTTTTAAATATATACGTACCTATAGTATATTCAAATTTAGCCTCAAACTGTTAACAGGATCTTTCATTTGTTCATAGCCTTTTCAGAAAAAAGCTATTATGTATTTGCTACAAAACAGGTATTGGGAATACTTGCATGTGTAATGGCATATAATATTATTTTTTCATAAGGTGTGAGTGAAATAGCTCCAGGCTTTTTTTACCCAGAGGTTTTTTCTCAAAGTACAGTAGCTATTTTATTCCTCACTGAGATTATAGCAATGTTAATGGGAGGTGAGATATCCCCCACCTCCCAACCTCCAGATCTTCCAAATTTGTGTTGGGATTTTTAATTTGGTGCCTTTCAGGAAACAATGTCTATTTCCAAGTTACATTGGTTTTTTTCTTTCTTTATTTATTTTTTAGTTTCTGGCTCCCTTGATTTTGTTTTGTTTAAATGATTTTGTGATTATTCCAGCCTTTACCTCTTGTAACTGAACTTGGGAAAGCTAGTATTTTATTTCGTTCTGAGTTTATGCTTGAACTAAAGAGGGTGAGAGATTGTTCATCTATCCACTCCATTGCACAGCCTCTAGGAAACTTGCATAAAAGTAAAGTTACTGGAACTTGGAGTAAATAAAAAATCAGAAAACCAGATTAACCGCCTGTGACTGCTAAGCCTCAGGGAACCAGGTCACAAACAGGCAGAGCCATTATAATTGAAGTAATTGTGTTGCATACTATAAACATAGACCAATGGGTCTGTAAAAATGGTTGTCCATTTGAAATACCCCCTGTACTGCAACTGTGATGAGGTTAGCTGCAGAGTTTCCTTTTGATGACTGCATAAATATATATACAGCATGATTGGAGTTGATCAAATTGAGAACGAAAGATGATTTGTAGTTCATTGTTCATGCATTTTGAAGTTTTTTATGTGTGAAAGAGAAGCTGCCACTTTCTAAATGTTAAGCACACAAGGAAGGGCTAAGTGAACTGGTACTCTAGCATTTTGGGAAGCAGTAGCTGGAAACATCTGCTCTGTTTCTCTTAGAATGAGAATGCCACAAGCCAGTCTTGCACTGCCAGTGCTGAGACTGTCACACTGTTAGAGCTAAAAGACCATGTCGTGGCAGGAAGGATGATAGACACAAAAACCTTCACATGTGCATTATCTTTTGAACTTACTGATTTCCTGTCAATGACTAACACCTCATGGATTTGGAACTGCTTTTAAAATCAGTTCATATGCTTATCAGAGTTGACAAAGTGACAAGTGAAAGAAAAATAATTCCCTGCTTTTTCCTTGATTTGCTTTTTTATCCCTTGCATTAAGATTTTATAGGTTCAACTTGGAAATAGGGCTTTCTTTGAGACTTCAAACAAATCAACAGACACTGAAAGAATGAAAACTATTGCTTTCAGTAAAATATTTTATTTCTTTTAACAGAATAATTAACTACCACTTTACTTTTAGTACCAGCTAGTTTTAACATTATTTATGCTCAATTATTCTGCAGAAAATATGTTCCTAACCTGCTAACCTATCAAGCATTTTGTATTGGACAATTGGCTATTACTTGCTGCAAATATGCTTGAGCGTTACATGAATATTGCAAGCTCTTGATATCACTGTGCTCAGCATCTGGGGTCAGGCAGACTCACTTCTAGTTATTCCTCAAATCATTTCCCTATTGAACAATTCTCTCTCTCTCTCTCTCTCTCTCTCTCTTCTCTCTCTATATATATATATATATATATATAATTTGGTATAACTGTTTCTTAGCTTAATTACTTGATATAGAAACCTTATAAATGCCCAGATAAAGCCTTAGAAAAACACATTTGATAATAGCATGACATTTTCTGTATTTACAGAGTGAGTTTTTTCTTTTCAGGAGTGTATGATTAGGTGGGAAAATAAAATATTTTGAAGTCTGCTTAAAGTACTGACCCTAAGAATGACCTTCTATGGATTGTAAAACTTTACTTTACGGAGGGTATTGTTACCCTGCAAAGTGAAAGGTGAATACACTGTATCATTTTCTTTTTGCGACATATAGGTAAGTAGTGGATCAGGCTCTTCTTACTACACAAAAATAAGTCTTCTCCAGTCCTGAAATTACTGTTGAGTAAAAGTCATATGATCTATTTTGGACAGCTGTCTCAAAATTAAAGGATTGTCCTCTGGAAATACCCTTCTGGATGTAGAGTGAGTCTGAGGCAGTAGTTTATAGTAGATACTCAGCTTTTAGGTTGATGAAGCTAAGGGAGATGAATCTCACTCTTGATTTTCTTACACAAAAAGTCACAGTAACTGTGGTTTGAACACAAAAATAAACCAAAACCAAACTTGCCTCTTCTTTATTTGACTGTCTCAGGTGATGAGTGGTAAATCGAGCTCAAGTTATTCAGTCACATCTTGAGTTTTCCCTTCTCATTCCTTCCCTTTGCTTCCCTCTTCTCTTGGAAAAAAGGTTGCTGTATTTCTCATGCCTGCTTGATAATTTCCCTATCAAAAATAATCCAACAAAAAACCAACCAAACAAAAAACATTGGTCAGGAGCTGCCTCTGCAGTGAACTCAGCTTTGTGCACCAATCAGACTTGCCTATCAGATAAGGTGTGTTATCAGGTGCAGATGCATTTCTGACTTTCAATGGCCTTCAAGTGTGAAACATACCGAAATACACAGTTTAAGTCAGGTAGCCTCTCTGGAGTTGCCTCTGGGTCAATACAACAGCAGAATTTGTGGCAACTGTAAGTTTTCTTGGCAAAACTTATCAGTACCTGGACATTAATCACACATCTTTGCCCTTCCTAATCAGATTTCCTGTACTCTTCTATGCACAACTTGTTTGGTCTGTCTTTGCCTCAATTCCCCACCTTTTGCAATGCTTCACTACAAAAACAGATATTGCCAGGCTTAAAGTATTTAAAAGTCTAAAGCTATCAGGGTCTGTGATGACAGAAATCAACTGTTTATTAGCTGAATATCTGTTTTTAAAAAAGAATTTTTGTTTTACTCTGGTGTCTTAGCTGCATGAAAGGAAAACTATTCGTGTGACCTCGGGTACTTTCTCTAGTGACCTAACTAAAAAAAACTGACATGAAGGCTGGAGTTTTTGCAGAAGCAGTTACAAATACAACATTTTCATTGATTCAGTAGTTTTCCAATAATAAAAATGTCATTAATTGAATTTTTTTGAGGATTGAAGGCCAATTCTTCACCAACTGCTTTGCAATTTATGCTCCTGTTTCACTAAAGCTATATTCTTGTTGATATTTGTGAGCTATTTCAGGAAAGACTCGAGTGATAAACCAAGAACAAATACTTTTGCACTGTACCTGTCTGTTGAGCATAGGAATGTTTGTTCCTACAAGCTTATATTTAGAGCATAAAGAGCCAGCCTTGTGGTTTAAAAAAGAGAAATTATATGCAGAATGCAGAAGTGAAATATAATTTTTATATATATATATATATACACATTATATACACTATATTACTAGGAGCAAAAGAGTCAAAATCATAGCATTCTGGAGAAGCACTTCTTGAAAGAAAAGGAAAGAAAGAGAGAGAAGGAAAGAGATAGGAAATAAGGTGCACTTGGCTAGCATAATTTTTTCATAACATTTCATATGGTGCTGTCGTTTAAATTCATAACCAAAACAATACTCGAACGATACTTGATAAGACATTTAAGTGCTAGCAACAAGGTCTTCTCTGAGTCTCACTGTGACACACAATTGTGTGACACACAATTTTTGTGCAATGGGTTGGGAGCTGACACAATCCTGCAGACATCCTGAACCAACCAGAGATACTCCATACCTTATAATGTCATGATTAGGAATAAAAGGTAAGAGAGGCTTTAAGAACATTAGGTGGGTTTGGGTTTTTTTTGAGAACTTACTGCAACATCATGAATGCTTGTCTTTGGTTCACTTCTTTCATTATTTTTTTATCTCTCTTCTTCACTATTCTTCAGGTTTTTTGGGTGATTTTTCTTTTTCTGTTTTTCTTTCTTCTTTCTTCTTTCTTCTTTTTCTCTTTTCTTTTTTTTATTAATGTAGACACCCAAGCTTTTGTGTTTTTATTCTTCTCTTCCTCTTTTTTCTTCCCACTGACTTAGCATCTCTGTGGTGCTTAGTTGCCCATTAGCATTTACTAACAACAGAAGGCAGTGGTAAAGATCAGAAAAAAATCATACTGATTTCTGATGCTCTTTATGTTAGGGTATATGTATTTTTCATTTGTAGCATATTATTTAAAATGAGAATGAGAAAAAATTTAAAAGGCTGTGAATTGCACCGGTTGTTAGCAGATACTTCAAGATTACAATTTCAGGGAAGAAAAGTCCTAGCATAGCTTTGTACTCAGAGTTATACAGACCTATATTAATCTTAAAACTGTAGCTGTTCCATTGTGTAAAGGATTGAATTATGAAACTCCTTTTACAAGCCTTACTATTTTGTGGTTCTTTTGAATACTTAATAGCACCACAAAGCAGTTACTTTTGAAATTACTGAGCTCCATGGCCATCCATATAGTTGTTAGAAAAGCAGATCATATTTCTATTCAAAGCCTAGTGTCCCTTTTATGTGTAAACTAAACTCAGGAGGTTTCACAGAGAAGAACAGATGCTCATGCAGCTTATCCCTAATATACGAACGCACATTTCTTCCTGAACTGCATTAAAGAAATTGTCTTCATGGTTTAATTTTCTCATATTAGGCTCTCTCCTCTGACAGGAAGCTGGATGGATGACAGAAGCTGAAAATAGTCCTCTATGGTAGACTAAACAAGTGTCATCTTCAGTGGCAGACTGCAAGACAAGATTTTCGAGTATTTTTCTATAAGCAGTGTTACCTTAGACTGTGTACTTCTAGATGAAATCTGTTGGCTTATTTGCAGTGGACAACTACTTTAAAACAAAATCGCACAGGAACTAATGCCTTCTAATACATTGCTGACCCCACCAAGAGCTCTTGCTATGTCTCTATTTGCTACTTCTTCAGATAACTACCTTATTTTTCATAACTCTGTTTCCAGACATTGATTTCCCTTTGGCTACCATTCTCCACTGGTTCTTTAAGTCTTGATCAAGTGTCTTTAAGTGACTTCTTTGAAGTGCCCTTATCTGACCTAAATATGAATTTGTTGGCATTGCTGGGAGCCAGCATATAGAATACATACTTTTCTTTTTACTTTTTTATTTATTTTTCCTTTTATTTAAGATTTTTAAACTGTCTGCCCGTCTCTTTCTCTGTAACCCAGGGGCAGACCTGACTAGGATTTTATCTTGCACTGCTGCTTCTGCCAGATGTAGGAAACAGTGAAAATCTTCATGGCTTTCTCTGTCTTCAGAAACAAGAGAGTACTTAACCAGAGCAAGACATATTCACAGGAAATTGAACCTTACTGGCTGGAAAGAGACACTGGAAATCATCTGATCCTCTGTTGCATTTAAAAGTCTTGATATCTGTGTAGAGACCCCACAATCCTCTGGGTAATGTCTTCCAGTGTTTTCCCATTATCATGGTGAAAAAAAATTCTTCATGCTCTTTGGAGGACTTCCCATTCTCCAATTTGTGTCCGTTGGCTCTAGACCAGCCACCATGTAACTCCAAGAAGACTGGCTCCATCTTCTCTGTGCCCTCCAAAAGGTGTGTGAGGTCTTCTCTAAGCCTTCTCTTAAGCCAAGAAAGACCTTGCAGCCTCTCAGACCCTCTCCTTGTACACCATGTGTTCCATTCCCCTCATCTCACCAGCCTGAGGACCTTTGCTGGGCCCACTCAGAGTACCAGTATCATTTGTGCGCTGGGGAGCTCAAAACTGGACATAGCACTTGAGATGTAGTCTCACAAATACAGAGAAAGATTGCTTCCCTAGATCTGGTGAGTACACTTCTGCTAATGCATCCAGGTTGTCAATTTTTGTCTGTGCTTCAAGGGTGAACATGATTCATGTCCAGTTTTTTCATAAGAATGTTCAGACTTTTTTTCTGTCAAGCTGCTTTCTCTCCATCTAGGACCCAGCCTATAGCATTGCATGGGATTATTTGCTCCCAGATGCAGGATTTTACACGTTGCTGAACTTCGTGATGTTGCTGTCAGCCTGTTCCTCACACCTGTCCAGGTTCCTCCAAATAACAGTCCTGCCCTGAAGCATATCATCTGTTCCTCCTAATTTTGTATCATCTGCAAATATGTTCAAAGTGTCCTCTCTCTCATCCTCCAAGTTTTTAAGAGTCATTGGACAATATTTTCCCCAGTAGTATTAAAAGTTGGCTTTTTGACTGCCAATCACCGCTCTTTAGGTCCAACAACAATCCAGCCTATTTTTCTCCCACTTAATTGTGCAGTTATCCAGTTCACAGCTCATGAATTTGACTGTAAAAGTGCAATGTGAGATTGCCAGGGATGCCTTGCTAAAGTCAAAGTATGTCACAGGCACCATTCTCATTCCATGCATACAGCCAGTTCTCCCATTGGAGGAGACAGGTTGGTCAGGCACAACTTGCCTCTAAAGGGGCAAAGGGTACATCTGAGGCTGCACTCTTGAGGGCTAAATTGTGAGAAAGAATGTTCTGAAAAAAGAGACCAGAGGTGAAAGAGGCCTTTGGTCCCCATAATTTCTGTGTGAATATAGAAGGATCACTTCTCAAATCTCAGTCCATGATACTTATGAGACAGGTCATGATAGAGGTTTATATTAATTAAAGTCTTTTGTCCCCATTCCCAGATTTTCAGTAGTGATTAACCAACCCAATGAAAGATTAGTGCTCCTACTCTGAACCCCATGATGCAGTTTCCCTCTCCCCATCATTTCCAGTTACTCATCTTGTGACACTCACCTAGCTTCACCCTGTTACTTAGATTACCTCTTTAGTTACCGAAAAGAAGTGGGCTTTTCTAGGATATGAGTCAACTAATTTATTACTAACAGCTACCTGGTAATAAATGAGGATCGTATTCTAAAAATAATAGTTCTTCTTACTGTGTATAAAAAAATCTGTCTTAGTTGTAGATTTAGTAAGATAAATCTCACATGGAAACATTTCTTTCAAATTTTCCCAGGATATTTCTATTACAATTCAATTATTATTACGTGGATAGGAGGAAAGTATAAATCCGGATTTACCTCTCATCTAAAATATTCCTATTTAAAGGTCCTCAAAGATTTTTGCATAGCTTATTGTACATTATCTCTCACACTAATAAATATATGATTGAGTTTCCTTCTGGTGCTATTAGTTGTATTCTATTTGAAATGTCTGAACAATCTGTTCCTTTTGCTGCTGCTAGAATGAGTTGTTTAGGCATTTTGGAAATATGACAGTTTTTTAAGGGATTCAATCTTGCCTGAGTCAAATACAATGGAGTTTTGCTATTGCCTTCAACACATGCAGGATCAGGTCTTCAGTCCTTTCATTCTAATGTGCTCCTAATTATGTTACACTTTTGTCCTTCTTCTGTGCTTTTCCTTGCAACATTAAACTTAATTTGTTAATTATCCAGCATTTGCAAATTACGAGGCAAATCTGGAACTCATTTCCTTTGCTGCTCATTCTCTGTCCTCCCTCTTAAACAAATGGAGTGATAAGCATATGACTACTTTTTGCTAAGCTTTTTGTCCTTTTATTAAAATCTGGTACACAGTGGTCCCCCCTTACAGTCATACCAGTTTATCTTATACAAATTACTTTACTTTAGGTTTGCCCTGATTCAAAAAGACACTTAGGGTTTCAACTATCTGCAGTTGTGTTAGGAATAATAATGAATTTAATGAGACTGCTCATGATGAAAGTTTGTCTGTAATTACTTTTTGGTAGTCGGGGCTGATTTCAGAATAAATTGTTACAAGGATAAAGGCATTTAGGAAATTCTGTAAATATTGGAATAGCTGTTTACCTAATTCAAAAACGGCATGTCCAAAAGAGGTCAGTTTTGAATAATGAAAGTGATTTAAATGCAGAATCCCATCCTTTACATGTGTTTCTTGAAACACTGCTGAGCACCATATTTCTGCTGGGGTAATCACTTATGCCAGTCTGAGATTAGCTACGAAGAGTATCTTCTGAAAGATTATTCAAAGATTTATATTGGAAGAGACAACCAAAAAACTTTTTGTAAGAAATCAAAATCTCTTTAAAGGTTTTCTCCACTTGAGCTCTATTCATAGAGCTTTTGATACTGTCGAGGAGCATGTCAATTGGAATATAGATATCTGTCCAAAAGAAAGTGTCCTGAGATCATAGGATCAATTTTCATAAGCAATTGAATAGCCATCAGTCAGCAGTGATGCTTTTTTTGGATGTTTTAATGAACTGCATCACATACAAACTAATGATCTGTCAGAAGCTGAAAAGTCATAGTCCCCTTTAGTAGTACTAGTCTTTATACCCTTTAGTACTCCAAAGTGTTCTATCTAATTTTTCTTCTGTTTTTTTCTCTCATTTCTTTTTCATAGTATTTCCTTTTTAACTGTTTTCCAAGCCTTGTCCTAAAACCTTATTTTTCACAAAATTACAAAATACTTTTTTCCAAATTTATATTTTATCAGCCACATTTAGGTCCTTAAATTTGACTGTATCTCTTGGGCATTGAACTAATAACACTAATAGTAAATAACAACTTCACCTCCAGGCAAAATTAGACCTGCAAAATGAATGTAGCCATGCTTGGTTCCCCATAATCATCAGAATGGTTCTTTAACTGTTATAGCTTCTTGATGCACCACCCTGGAGGTTCAGGTCTCATATGAAATTTGGAAGATTTCCAGGTTTAGAGTCTTGTCTCTGCAGCAGGAGTTTTCTGATGCTCCAAGAATCCTTACTGCAAGGGCAGATCTGAAGAGCGTTTAAGCCCAGGATTGGGGGCTCCTTCTTCCAAGAACAGAGAGCAGTGACAATCTGGCAGCCCTGCAGCCACAAGTCTGGGATTCAAGGAATCTGGCTGGGGGCCTTCCACTTGCCAGCATCTGCCTGCAGCTCTGCAGCTCAAACCTCTGCCCACCACCTGGTATCTCCTGGCTGCAGAGCATGTTCATAGTGTGCATTCACTGAGCATTTATGCTCCATGAACTAGAATAATGTTTAGTAGTATTTTTAGGAAGCTGACTTCTAACTGTGTTATGGCATGCTCCATAATTTATCGCACAAATTTTAGTAGTCTTAAGCTTTTCATAATATCAAACATGAAAAATTACAGATTTGCAATATTTTGATGTCTTTCTTCTGTCGTTTAATAACAACATCGACAGTTGTTACTAGAAGGAAAAGATGCATTATCATTCCCTTTTGTAATTTTCTGTCATTGACTACATGCCTTAGTGCAAGGGTCATGGTTTTAAAGATGGATGTCTGATTTTGGCCAACTATATGGTCATGGTTTTAAAGATGGATGTCTGATTTTTGGTACAACTATAGTGGTCCATGTAATAAAAATACTTTCAATCAGATCAGGTGTATGTACACAAGGGCCTATAGGGTGAAAATTCAAATCTGAGTCAAAGCTGCAAATTAATCATCCTAGAGACTCATAAAAAAAAGCATTTTTCCCTCCATTCAGCCTTATTTCATGTCTTTCTCATTTGCAAAATAAACACTGTGCTATTTATGAGCTCTTGGTTATTCCCTTTCCCCCCTTCTTTCACTCCTAAGTCCATCTAGAGCTTCTAGGAGTACATACTGTAAATATGCCACCATCCTTTCAATTAAGCTGTTATGTGGTAAATGTAGCATACATACTAATTTTCATCTGCCATTTTTCAAGTTTAATTAATATTCTAAACATGCACCAACCAATTCTAAACATGCATCAACCAACTTTTGGGTTTGCCACTAAAATAGGGATTAAGTATTCATTTGGCATGCTTATCATACACTGACTACTGCTATACCAGGGGAACCAGATGGAATAAAAAATGTCATACTGAATTTTTCCAAGGACTTTTTCTTTAAAGAAAAAAACTGGAAAATCAGTAAGCAAATAATAATAATAATAATAATAATAATAATAATAATAATAATAATAATAATAATAATAATAATAATAATAATAATAATAGAAATGTTTACAACATGGATTGGAAAATGCATTTGTCCTTGCTGCTGGAAATACCTATCCTCACATTTAAACCTACTGTTTTTGAAGGTGCATGATCTTTTCTGACATGAAATTTCTGAGACCTGCAGCAGTTTAGTTGTTCCCATTAGCACATGGAAAAATGACTAAAAGTCTCAGTGATACACAGTAAGTTCATCTTAATTGTTGTTCATCATATTTCATTCCTTTTGTAAAAATCCTCTAATTCAAACATTCTTACCAGAATACAAATAAACCTAAAGACCAAGCAACCAAAGAAAAGAAACTTTACCAAAAACCAAAACCACCACCCCAAAAAATCTCCAAGAGCACCAGCTATTAGGAGAGGTCATGGAAGCTTCTTTCCTTCTGGAAGCCTTTTCATAGTTAAAACTATCTTCTTTTAATGCCTCTGAGATACAATATGCAAAAGTCAGTCCTACTAAAATATAATCAAAAGTGTAGGATAATTCTAATGCTGTTTTACAACTGATGAATTCTGCTTCAGCTCTGCGTACCACATGATTACCGTGGAAACCATTCTGGCCAACAGAGTAATTCTGATCAAAATGAATTATTATTAATCCTACCAGTCAAGGGTGGATGGAGGTCTGAACAGCTTATGTTAAATTTTCTGGTATAGGCTGAAAGGTTCAGTAAGGGTAAATATTAATTCCTAGACTGTTAGAGAGCAAGAGTACATAGTTATGAGACCATTACAACCCACTGCTCAAAATTCAGGTACTAGCAGATTGCAATATGAGCATCCAGGAGTTGGACATAAATAAAGGTAGTTCTCTGGATGGTAAGGAGCTACAAGAAAAACTGACATGAGAAAATTAACTGTCTGTTTCAAGGATAGTCAAATGGTGGTTCAAAACCTAATGCTGGAAGGGAAAAGTAGTAAGAATGTTGTACACAGGTTAGTGTTTAGACAGATAAATAGTTATTCTTGCCAAAATATACTCAAGTTAGAAAAAATGTTTCTGTTTTTCGAAAGAGAGACAACACCCACGGTTTGTAATAAACATTGAAATCTACATATTTTAAAGAGATTAGAGAGGATGAGATAGAATCTGAATTCAAGCTTCTGCTATTTGAACAGCATTTGTTTTTTATAGCAAGACTTGGAAGCAAAAGAGAGGCCACCGTTCTCCAAGAGTTCCCTGTCTCTTGAAACATGTACAAATGCTGAGCATTTGGCGTTTCTGGACTTGAGAAATTTTCCATGTCACAAATTTTTGTTTATAGCAGACAACACTCACATAGGGGCCAATAAAGGTGACCTAGTCCAACCCATTGCAATGAGCTAGGACATCTTTAACTAGACCTTAAACTTGAATGTTTCCAGAGATGGAACATCCACCACCTCCATGGGCAACCTGTGTTAGTGTTTCAACATTCTCATTGTAAAAAAAACTTTCTTATATCTAAGTTGACTAATGCCATGAAAAACATGATATTTGTACATCAAAACTGTAGAATTTCAATTTTCTTGTGGTTCATATTTAAAAAGACTAGAAAGAGAGGTTTTAAAAGCAGAAAATGTCACAAACTTAGGGTGAGGAAAGAATGAATGAGGAATCTATACTGAAAATAATTGTTATTGCAATAACTTTGTTCTGCTTTAGGTAGAATAAAAAGATACTTTTACTTGTTAATCAGTAGATGTGCTATTTTACTTGTTTCTTGTTTAGTGGAAGAACAAAAATTGTACAGTTCCCAGAGAACTCACTAACAATTAAATACATAGGTAATTAGCAATTATTTCTCTCAGTCAAACTGTTCTCCCAGGATATTTCTGTATGCAGTGGGTTTAGGTACCTTCAGACAATTACTTAATTCTATCTTAAAATGGTGTTATTAACCTAAATTTCAAAGTGGTCTTTTATTTCTCTTAACTATAAAGGCAGCATGGACTGTATGTTCAATTTGATTTTTGAAGACTAACCTAGGTGAATGAATCTTGCGCTTGAGGATCCTCCCAAATGACTGAGTGATTTGGTGGTTAACCACTTGTTCTCTTTGTCCCAGTTACTGCCCTGCTGACTTTTAAAAAAACAGTCCACACTGGTATAAGTTTTCTCTGTAGAACACATTTCAAGATTAATAACAGGATGGGGTAGAAAGCTATTGAGAATGACAGGGAATGGATCATTTTCAGTATAGTAACATACTAAGGCAGTAGTGACAGAAGGGCTGGATTTAGGTTTGCTTTCTAGTTTTATTTTGTGTGTGTGTGACTGGATTAATACTGGCTGTCTAAACATAGTTATTTTCCTAGCTTTTGTATAAATAAAAAATGAAGGAAACATTCTGCCTACTCTAGTGATTTGGAACTGGTATGTTGGAAGCCAAAAACATGGAAGGACTCTGTACCTCATCATTGTACTTTATAATATCAGACTTTCAGTTTCCCAATGGGAAATAAAACAGGACTTCTTTCTTACTGTCTTCACCCTTGGTGGCCAATTAAAAGCTTTTTTGGTTCCAGCTGAAGACTTGGCAGGTCGACTGTTTTGGCCACAATGTGATGAGGAGTATAATGAAAGTTAAAGTTAAATTACAGTTCAACACCTGTGGCTGGCTTGGCTCTGTATTCACATTTGACACCAAGCCAAGGCAAAGCCAGAGTGAGAATCTTCTAATGTTGTTTCTTGGCAGTCAAAGTCACCTTAAATATCAGATAATACATTTATCTTTTCTCATTTATATAGCTAGCTCCAGTGCTTTGACTTCCATCCTGCTCAAAGGGACAAACTAGGACCTTGGCACGATTCCATTACTGCAGGTTTGGCTGAAGGAGTTATTCAAATGTAAGATAAATTTACTTTCTGAATGGAAAAGATGAAGCACAGCAGTTATTGAACTTTATCATGAGGCACATTATTGTTTTCATGAAATCTGATTTGGACTTCTGTTTGAATGGGTATTTTGGTTTTATCCCCACCAGTAACTGAGCCCCATAGAACCACTTGCTCACTTTTCCCCCAGTGGGGTGGAAGGGAGATTTGGAAGAGTAAAAGTAAGAAAATTTGTAAATTGAGATGAAGACTCTTTAATAAGTAAAGCAAAAGCTACATGCACAAGCAAAACAAAACAAGTAATTAATTCACCACTTCCCATGGGCAGACAGGTGTTCAGCCCTCTCCAGGAAAGCAGGGCTCCATCATCCACAATGGTTACTTGGAAAGAGGGAGGATATCAATTCCCCTGCTTCCTTCTTCCTTCCTCAGGGGTATATGCTGAGCACAATGCCATATAATCTAGAATGTTCCTTTGGTCATTTGGGGTCAGCTGTCCTGGCTGTTACCCCTCCCAGCTCCTTGTGCACCCCTGCCCTCCTCACTGATGGAGTGAAAAGGCCTTGCCTCAGTGTAAGCACTGCTCATTCATAACACTCCTTGTGTTATCCACCCTGTTTTCAGCAAAAACACAGCCCCATACCATCTACTGTGAAGAAAATTAACTCTGTCCAAGCCAAACCCAGAACAATGGCAAATTATTTTTCTATTCTGTGAAGTCTTCTGAGATTTTTTATATTTTGTGGTCTGCATTTAATAAAACTAAGACTTCTGAAAATCCATAAGAGAATAGCAAGACCTGTTTACCACATAACAGCCATTTTTCTGAGAACTACTTTACTTTCAGAGAATGGGTAATAAATTGTTTTTGAAAATTGACATGAATGTGACAAAGCAGGCACTTGGAACTGGCTCTTTGGAGTAAGTGAAACAAATCCATTTATTGACTCTTTTGGGCTGTTTCTCTCAGTCTCATTGTGGTTGTCCCTCTTTGAACTTTTTATTAAATAGGCACTTGAACAGGATCTTTGTTCTTTATCAGGAGTGAGTACTCTAAATTCTCCCTTTTATGTAAATCAATATTCCAAAAAATGGAGTAGGGACACAGAGCAAAAAAAAGAATGGTATTTATCTTACAGGCAGAACCCATGTGTATGAACTACCTATCTAGACTCTGATTACAGGCTACAAAAGAGAAAGGAAGTTCTAGGAATAATTCATCTTGTCCTGAAGCAGATATCTAATAGATCAAATAAATTCCATGCTAGCAGCACCTATTTCTCTCCATTGATTCTGAGGGAAACTGAACTGATTTGTTTGTTGCCAACATTGTGGTTTTGCATCAAGAAGATAAGATTAATTGTACCCATATTGTCACTATGGTTTAATGTTTTGACTATTTGTCTGAAAACAGATGAGGAGACTCAGTCCCCTTAGAAATGTGGTAGTGGGACCACAAAATGTTGCTGGTTCTTCACAGGGAAGTTAGATTAGTGATAGAAAATGACTGGGGTAGTCAAGTGTACTATACTTGAGCAAGGTGTGGTATTGAAGGCAGGTGTTCAGAGATCATGTTTAGGAAAAGAGAGTACCATTAATTTTCTTATCAGAGAAATACTTGTAGGTCTTGAAAGTGTTTCTAAATCTAAAACTATACCATATAATTACTTACTATCTTAACTATTACTCTGAGTTTCTTAATGAATTTGTGTGTATACAAGCTGTATTAAAATAAGGGTAGTTAAATTTTTGTTCATTCTCTACCTCTATTGCTTTCAATGTTAATGATGATTACATTACAGAGGTATGTGAACACTGACAGATTTATACTATATTGTTCTTTGACTACATCAATATAAACCACTGGTGTTGATGAAGTATGTGCATATACGTATTTATGAATGCATACATACAGCCACAAAATACATAGGTAATTATTACGTATTCTTATGTAGGCATGCATATACACTTTTGTAGCTGTTATCTCTTCTTAGAAATGAAACTTACACAAGTAACCACGAGAAGGCTCTTATATCACAGTAGAAAGATTAGGTCAAATGTTTGTTTTTTCATAATAGACAATTTTAGTCTCCATCTTAACTCTTTTCTAACTGCATCTCAATAAATATATCTTGGGAAAACTACATTTTTTTTTCTATTTGATTTCTTGGCATTGTTGGTTTTGATTATCTTTTGGATGGTTTGGTAGGGGATTCTGTACTGGTTTTTTTGATACATTGATTTCCAGGTTGCTGCTAAAAAATATTATATTGTGTCTGTTGCATCTCCTACTTCAAGGCATTTGTCTTAGAAAAATAAATGTTAAGCCAAAAAATTAACAAACCCAATCCTAACTGGAAGAAACAAGAGCAATCTAAACTTAGATAAATAGAAAATCTAGGACACTATAATGTAAGTCATTCCTTAAATATGTGTTGAGGTATACTTCTGCTTTCATTCATATGCAAATATTATGTATTTGAAAGGGAGAGATTCATAGGTGGTTTATTATCTATAAAGATTCATCTGTCCTATTATTGCTATAGTCCAGAGGCTGAATGCTACAGAGAAGACCTCTTAACAGAACTGACTAAAAAAAAGAAATAAATTTAGAGCTGAAACTTTGGATAATGGGTCACTGCCACTGTTTCCAAGACTGCAGTTCAGTCTTCAACACGGTGCTGCTATTACAGCTTCTGATAAAGAAATACTGCTGTGAAATTTTGCCTCTAGAAAAACGAAGTGCAATTCTTGCTGTTCAGAAGTTGAGAGCTGAGACCAGATTGTGCTTTAGAAAATCATAGCTGTCATTTTTTCTACTCTTGTTCCTAAAGGAAAGTAAACTATATCAGTTGCGTATATCTGACTCATTGCCTCTTTCTGCAGTATCTCATCCATGCTAGCCATTCTAGGGTGACAGCTGAGTAAAAACCCTGACTGTATCTCCATCTACGTGTTCCCACCTCTCTCTGTTTTGAGAAAAAGTTGTAGCCCACAGAGATACCTGTTATAAATGCCTTTGGGTTAATTTTATCCTTTTGCGACCTGTATTTTAATACAGGTAATAGCAGAGAGTAGACAAGTCTGAAGATTCAAAAGGGCTTCAGATCATAACATTTATACAGTCACAGGTAAAAAGGTACCTGTGCTGAGCTTACATTTAGCTAAATAAATGTTTTGTACACACTAAATACAATAAGTATTCTACAGATAATTTTTATGTGGACACATGCCATCCCCTGTGAATTTTGTGTTGACTAAGGAATGCACCTTATGAAGCACCAGGAACTTGCTGATTGGTTAATCAATATTAGTACTGCCTAGTCAAAACAAAACTAAGTTATAAGCCTATCTGAGTTCAAGAAGAATTTGGAGAATGCTCTCAGACACATCCTGTGACTTGGGTCACTGGCCCTGTGCAAGGCCAGGATTTGGACTTGATGATCCTGATGGATCCCTTCCAGCTCAGCATATTCTCTCATTCTGTATACTATGATAACTATTAGTTAAATTGCAGTGCTGATAATACCTATATACAGTTTTGTTAAAATATTGTCGATACTCAGTAACATAACAGTAAGCACAGATGCATACAAAGTTTCTCATATCCATCTGCTTTTGTGATCTTTTGGTGACCCTCCCAGTGCTCTGCTGGATCCCAAGGTAAATGAACCATTTGCATTACAGAACTATGTAATACATCCTGCCAATCCAGTTACAAGAACTCTCTCTTTGGCAATTTCCCCTTCACTTAAAGCCTAGAAATGTATTTCTGTGAGAACATTTGGCATCTTCTTTTCAGAAATGCTGTTTCATGTTAACTTTATGTTAATTCAACTTGGAATATTTTTCTTATCCAAGTTACTAAAACGCCGCTATAAAGTCCCGTTTCTACCTTTTGTCAGTGATTGCATCTGCGCCCATACATTCTTTAATTTTGCTACCATGCTAGTATGGTGGTTAGTTATCAGAGAGCAACTAGCTGGAAATACAGGGAAAAGACTGCGGAAATTATCAGCTCTTGATGCTAGAGTCATACATATCAACAGAGGTATTCCAGGAACCCAAGTTATTATTGTGGCTGAGCTGTGAAGAGAGCATGCTAAGTCTGCCCTTTGTTTGACTGTTGTATGAAACATAATAATCTATCATATGAGGTGCATATTGAAATCCTCTCTGTGATCTCATGTAACAAAATATAATCCTGTATACTTAGGAAGTTGCCTAAACAGCGAGACTTTTATGTCACTGGCCTGCCTCATGCCTTAATGATTTCATTTAAACTAATACATATGAAAGGTGCTTGACATTGTATGATCTGAGCACTTGTGAAAAAAGAAGAAGCTTATCTCATGAAAGTTGTTAATAAGTCTTAAAGTATTATCCATGTTTTAACACATTATTCACTTTTGTATGGTATTAGGGAGAGGGAAGTTGGCTGATGTGATAAGAAACCAATTAATATGATACAGAAGCAAATGTATGATAAGACCTTTGTTCAGAATGCTGCTGGCTTTGGTAAAACCTCCCACACAGTCATTCAATGGATCCTTCATTGCAATTGTGACAGGCTTTTTTAATGTCCATCCTAGGAGAATATAGGGATGGGATTTGTTTGTTGCTATTTGTACAGTTTGGAGCATTATCAGCAATGAAGTAGCAACTTGGAAATCATCAGATTACCTCTTTTTTTGAAAAACATCTCCATTACCAGCCCACAGCTCAAACTCATGAGTAACTGACACTTTTTTATTTCATCTGAGTATTCAGCTCAAATGTTATCCCCTTCCATTTGAAATATTTCAGTTATCATCCCACTAAAATACAGATATTTTATAATTTGGCCTGGAGTGAAAGAGCTTCTCTTATGAACCTCAGGATAATGTTGTGTTTGAGAAATGGAACTCAAGTTTAAAATAATATGCATATTTATAGGCACTGAGTGTGCTTCAGTAAACACGTGAGCTTGAACACATATTTTATATACAACTCCTAAAAAATTTTATGTGTTCAACAAGTTCTTACATGCATGTTCAGCACTCTAGCTTTTCCATAAATAAGAAAAAAGTATTGAATATGTTTCATCTTTATTGATGCTGTTGTCCTATGCAGTATGGTGTTTCAATGATTGCTAAGGGCATCATTACTGTTCCTACTAGAGTTTAACAGCGGTGAGATTCAAATTATTATATTGTTAGATTTCCCTTTATTTTTTAGTCTCTTTCATGGGATGTTGCTTAACATTTTATTATATGTAATGGTTAATTTCCCCTTACTATAGATACTGTTTTACTTGTAATTGTTAAGTCATAATGGAGTCCTGTGTCTTTAAACTATGCAATAAATCTTACGTTGGAGCAATGCTGAAACTATTTTGACAGAGATTTGCAATTTTGGATTGTGATTTGCCTGGGATCTCCAGAAGTCAGCTGTGCTGCGTCATTGTAAAACTATAATATGTCAGACACTACATATTTCCATTTCTGATTATTTTTTTCCATTAAGGCAAGTCTGTTAATGACTGCAATAAAAAAGTGGATTTTTAAAAAGACATAGTTAAAGATTAAGCAAACAGCGTAGAGCAGGTGAATAAGGAAGCTTAATTCTTTCTATCTCATAAACAGATAGGCAAGACATTAAAAAGAAATGAACAGTGAAAAGTCTAAAGCTAATGAAAGAAAATTAAAATTACTCTTTCCATACACAAAGTGCATTTTCTTTAATTTCTTTCTGATCATAAGTTTGGCACCCTGTGCTGGAAAAGAGTAAAGCCAGCAGATGTTGCCTTGTAAGGCATGCTCAAATATGCTCTCAGCTTGAATTCAGAAGACACAGCTGACTTCATTTTAAAACTGGGGTAAGAAGACGAATGCAAGATTTAAGATCTGGGTGACAGCAGTTAAAGAAAGCTAATCATATTTTTAGTTAACTGTTTTTTTGAATTTGTTGCCAAAAGGAAGTTGTTAAACACTCATTTGCTTTTTCAAAGTGGAAAATTAAAGCCTTCACCAATGTGCTTCTTTTTCTACTTCTCTCTCCCAATAAATGAGATGAATTTGCCCTTTCTAAAATAGATATTGAACTCAGTAGCTTTGAGATTAAAGCATTGCTATGTGTATTTTAATTCTATTTTCATTACATTACCTTAAATATTTTCTTTTAAATTATTCGTTTGCATTTTATTTAATTATTTTCAGTATACTATGTTCTATTCTAAACATCACCAAGCTTGTAATTGTTTCAGACACAAATAATAAAAGCTAATTTGTTGACATTCCCTGAAACACCAAAAAATCCAACTGATTCTTAATGGATTTCTCTGTCCCTTCCTTAAGAGGCAGTTTCTAGTTTAATTCCTTCTCTGGCAAAGGGTGTTTCATTGAAGCATAAATTCAGGGATCTAAAGGTTATGAATATAGCTTTTTGCTATCCTATTTATCCATCTGGGGTCATGATGGTTCACCCTGAGACAACAATCCCTTTCTAAGACAAAAATAGAGAATGCACTAAACAGAATGAATTATTTTCTCTATGTAAATAGCAAACATATTAAGTAATGTTATTCACTACTTTTAAAAAATTGATTGATGCTACAAGCAGGGTCTCTCAAATTAAAGTACCTAACTATTGTCATAATAAACCTGCAAAATGTGAAAAGCTTATCTAAATGAAGTTCTTCCTTGGATCTTCCAAAAAGCTGTACCTTTTTGAGGATGTTGCTGTGAATATTCTTAAAAAAATGTTTCCTTGATGAATGCTTACATTATTTAGCTCACAAGATGCTTAATACTATTATCCAACAATATAATTGCTAATTCCTATTGCTATAAAGATGTTTCACCCTGGATTGTCTCAAAGTCATTTACTCATTTAAGTTATTGTGTTTCATAGCGCTCTAAATTTCTAAGCATGAAATGGATTGGGGAAAAAAACAAAGTACTAACTGGGAGTGATGAAATTGTAAGAGGAATCTGGAAAATAATATACTAATGTCTGGGAGACTTTAAATCCTTTCAATCACTGACACTATAATTATCACTGTGATTTTTGTGATTCCTATGAAACACGTAAATTTTATATTACATTAAAAAAAATGCTACTTTTAATTGTGGTTAATGTTCCTCTGTCATGTCTTTATGCAAAAGGTGACAGTCAATAACATTCTGGATATAAATGAGGAATTTGGTGTTTTTAAGGGAACAAGCTTGAAGGGTCATCATTCTTAAAATGATGACCAAGAGCAAGAATGCTGAAATTAGTAATGGAGTGGGGATGTTTCACACAATTCTTGGTCCCATGTTGCTGCTGCCAGCAGAGCCCAGGATGAAGTTTTGAGGGGTAAACCCAAAGAATACAAAGAGAAATAGAAACACTTAAAGGTATATATACACACTGAGAAAACACTAAGTACTTTAAATTTGGTGTCCGCATCTAAAAGAGGTGTGAAAGCTCCTAGTGTAGGCAGTGACTGCTTAGCTGCAGTAACTAAGTAGCTAAGGCTTGGTTTAGCTGCTCACACAATTGTGCATAATACTATGTACCATAAAAATCTGCTAAGGTCAAGCAAGACAGAGAGCTCTGCCAGCTTTGATGGTAACTTTGATGAATTCCACTAAAATAAAAAGTTTAAAAATCACACTTTAGTTTATTCATCACTTAATACTCTCTTGCTTAGCAGTAATCAATTTCCACACTGACATAAAGCCCTTGGCTTTTACTTCTTAATTTATTCTCTTAGGAGCCACATAAGTGCCCTGCAAAGCTAAAAGTTCATTTCATCTTTCTTTAATTGCACATTAATTTCATGTAACTTTTACAAGAACATCATTGAAAAGCAAGATAATTTGACCTATTCTTTTATAATTGAAGAACTACAAAAGCAGGGGGAAAAAAGAGTTGCTGAAATTCTCCTTATATTAATGAATTAGACTTTTAATTGATTATACATTTAACTTTCCCTTTAAAACTATGATAATTATAGGTTAGCTTTTCAATTTAGTTGGTAATCTGTTAATTCTTATTTAATAAATGTATTAATTAAAATAAATAGGCTTTATCTTTATTTCTGTGTGACAGCTATCAAACTAAGTTGAAAACTTATGCAGTGCAATATCAGACAGCACTCATAATTATATCATTTCATGTATAGTTTAGAGCCATCAGAAAGAAAGGCTAGGAGGCATCATTGCTAAGAGTAAAATATTTAAATGCCATTCCTTCAGTAATTTATTAATCTGTAAAAATTTAACCTGAAAACTTATTTTTACTTGTTACAGTTTTTCTGTGTCTCCAGAGCTTTTCTTTGCCTGCTCACCTTCCAGAACCTCACAAAAATGATACCCTCAGTTTGAATTCAGCTTCTTTTAAAATATGAAAGGAGATGGAAAGTTTGTAAAATACAGCCTTAATACCTCTGCTTAAAATCATAGCTGCGCTGATTTTGAAAGGAAATACCCAATAAAATCGTCCGCTTAAAATTAATTTACCTGTTAGCAACGTTTTATATTGTGTATTGCACTAGACCTGGCTGGGATGGAGTTAATTTTCTTTGTAGCAGCTCCTATGAGGCTGTATTAAAGACTTCTGACCAAAACAGTAGCAATGAGACACTAATAATCTATATTTTGCTAAGTACTGTTTTCAAAGGCATCTCTGCTTTTCACTCTGCTCCCTTTTCCCCACCTCCCACCAGTGAATAAATTGGTCACTGCTCAATAGGTTGTAAGTTGAAAAATCTGTGCAGATGACCTGAACTAACCAAAGAGATTCTCCATGCCATGCAACATTATGCTTAGCAATAAAAAGGGAGACATGAAGTTTTAGGAGGTTAGCCATCGTTTTCCCCAGGCCTGGCCAAACATTTATCTACCCTTTGAACATGGTGAGTGAATGCTGGTGCATAATTTTTGTTTTCTTTTCTTTTTGTCTTCTCTCTTCTTCTACTTATTAAACAATTCCTTCTATATTCCTCTTTGGCTTAATAATTTATTTATTTTTAAAAAAATTTTGATTTGAAGGAGTTTATTTTTCTTTTATTTTTTCCTTTCCTGTTGTTCTATCCCAACAAAGGCTGGATGGGGGAAGTGAGTGAGCAGATGTGTGGTGCTCAGCTGCCCACCAAGGTTAACCCACAACAGTAGGACAACTTTTATTTCTTCTGTTCCCAAGAAAAAATAACTCATGGCTATATGTTCACATCTGCTTGGATCACCATGATTAAAAGCAGAGAAGAAATACAGTATGTATGAATTCCTTTATAATTTTTTTTCAGTAAAGGTGAAAAAAGCATCTGTCCAACTCACCTTGTGATCAGTTTTCTAAAGAATATTTTAGACACTTCCTTGATTAAATTGTGGGAAACAGATTATAGACTACACAGCATTGTGCAGATTTTTCTAACTGTGACAAACACTTCTGAAGCCGAACATGTGAGATGGGTGTGAGGGAAAAATCATGCTTAGTGATGGACTTCTAAGTAGCATCAAGAGGAATAGTAACTATGAAAGACATGAAGTAGGTTTCTTTACCAATCTTGCAAACACATCTAGCCAAGACTTCAAAGTCTTGGCCGTTGCAAGACTCCATAAGATTCTGCCTTGTTCTTGGTTATTGGTTGCTCCAGCATCTAATTAATAATTCTTCTTTTTCAAAACCTCTTTATGCTTTTTTCCTACCCAAACTGTTTATTTCAGTTTGCAGCAGCGCCCTACCATTTTCCCATCACTGCAACAAAATAATTGTTGCAATTAATTAAAACACCTTTTTGAGATTTGAACCTTATATATGTTGAACCACAAAATGCTATTTGAACTATTAAGTCTGTGTGAAAGCTGATGGACTACAGATGCTCTTGTCTGGTGTCCTTGTGTGCTGTAATCTCTTTGGTGTACATCTGTCCAAGTTGCTGAGAATTATGAACAACATTTTCAATGCTGATTTTCCCCAGTGTTAGATGGAGCTGTGCACGTGATGGAGTAAGTATCAGACAACACAGCACAGGTAAGAGATAACAGAAGCCCTTTTGAGCCTGTTATATTGAAGGAAAAAAACATGTTTTAGAATATCAACTGCATGCAATAGTGTTTTTTCTTCTGGAAGGCCTATCTGAAATAACAAAACAGGAAAAACAACCAACTGACCAAAACAAACCAACAAATAAACAAACAAATGAAAAAACCCAACAAGTCACCAACTAAAAAAGGCAAAAAACCCCCCAAAACACCCAATTTCTAAATTAATTACTAACTAGAATCAGCAATCCTAGTTCATTTTTTCAGCACACATTCATTTATAGTAAGTCCCCATTATGGAATGGAAAAAACAACACTTATTAGCATTACTTTTTAACAGCATTTTTTTAATTTCACAGAATTATTTAAGTCACAAATTTATCATATCCAGGAAACATTATTTATTTCTAGCATCTAGGTTCCATACACTTTTGTTTACATTAATTTGTATAAAATTTCTAAAATGTATTTAGGAAAATAGATGGCAACAAATATTTTCTTTGACACCGAGTTAATGTTTTACACCTGTAAAAATTATCTGGACTATATAAAGACACTAATGTGGTTTAACCACAAACATGCCCACCTCCCCCAACCCAGTGAAATAGGAAAGAGAATCAAAGTAAAATTTTTATGTTGAGACAAGAACAGCTTAATAATTGAAAATAAAGTAAAATACAATAATAATGTTAAATAATAATAATAATGATAAAAAAGTAAATAAAGAAGTAATGAACAGTGAAATTGCTCACAACCTGCTGAATGATGCCAGAGCTGCCCATCCCAAACCCAAACTGGTTGTCTTTCTAGGCAACTCCCCCCAGTTCATTGAGTGGACATGATATTCTGTGGTGTGTAATGTCCCTTTGGTCAGTTCAGATCACCTGTCCCAGCTGTGCTTCCTCCCAGTTTCTTTTGCATTCTTCCTCATTGGTGAAGCATGAGACAAGAAAAAATTCCTTGACTTAGTGTAAACATCACTCAGCAAAAACAGCAGTGTGTTATTGACACCATTCTCATTCCAAATCCAAAACAAAGCACTGTAACAGCCACTGAGAAGAAATTAAATCTACCTTAACTGCAACCAGGACACAAGCATTGATTCAAGATTAAAGAGTATAGTACTTGTTTGCAAGTGTACACAAAGAGCATAACAAATCAAATTTTCTTTCAGTTAACAGTATTTAGGATAACAACTACTTAAGCATAAGTTTTGGGGACAATTATTTTCCTACATGGTCATACAGGTCTTCCTACATGACCTTGTTGCTGAGAAGTGATCATAATGTATTATTTCAAAGGATAAAAAATTACTTCTTGCTCTTTTCTGATAATGCAACATGAGAGAAGTGGTGAAGAAAATATTGCTTTGAAGACAGTGTAACCCCACATGTTTAGTAGAAAGAAAGCAAACCTCATCTATCATCTTTATGAAAAGTCCCCAAATATGGTTTTTGCTGATCCTAGCTAGCCCACTGGCATTGTGCTGTTTGTTATTAGCTGCTTGTACCAGGTTTTACAGGCTCTGGAGTCTGTAAAGAAGCTTTGCTCTCATACGAATACAGCACTGTTACAGTCCAGGCAGTTGTGTTACCTTTGTGGTTGTGTGATAATGGCTTGGCACATGGACACTTTCATTTGATCCCTATTCCATGTCATTTCTTATCGCTATAACCAAGCATGTGCATTTGAAATTACAATTTCTGCAAAAGAATGCACAACACTTAAATGTCAGTTAGATCTGTTTAATAGCCTATTCAACACAAAAGATTGTTACTAGGAGCATAAATTCATAGCATTGCACAATCTGGTTTTTGTTTATTTAATCCTATCATTTTAATCTGTACACTCATGGGACATGATGTTCATTAAATTTAATGAAATACTGATCTTGTTAGTGTCAAAGGAATTTTGTGATTGTCTTTTTAAAAATAAGAAATTCATACACATTAATAGGACTTCAGTGGATTCAGATTTCCCTTTTGTTTCATTCAAAAAATTGCTGCTGAAGTAATGGCTCATCTATAAATTTTTATCCACAAATAAGGAAAATTGTTTCCTTCTTAATGATTGTTCTTAAACAGTTTATACTTCTATAGTCATTCTTTGCCACTTCTCAGAAGCATTAAAAAAAAAAAGAACTTTTTCCAAAAAAGATCGGAACTTCATAAGAAATAGACATGCTCCGAAAAAGTTACTTTAAAGCAATGAAATCTGTGGTTATCATCTAGCTGGTGTTGATAAATAGTTCAATTCTGGGGCATAACAACCTGGTGTAAAATTGGACTCTCAGTAATATTTCCATGAGATACTACAAATACAAGTTAAGTCTTGAGATTTAAAAACATAAGCAGCTGAACATGGAAATTAATGGTATCTCTCCTGTCTCTGGTATTTTTTTTAGACCTGCTTTACAAACAAATTAGGAAACCTAGGGGCAAGTGAGCTGTATCTATGATATTATCTGTGTGATAATAATGCTAAAAACCCATCAGACTGAGCAGTTCCTCAGCCCCTTGCAGAACCATGTCACATCATTGCAAGTAATGATTTATCTAGCCTTTACAATAGCATCTGCAGTAATAGTTCCTTGACCAATGCCCTTAAGGAGCTTATTTCTGCAACAAATTGATCTTTACGTTAATACCCTTTTCTTATTTACTTCCACCACTTTTCTGTTCTTTGCTTTCGGCCAATGCCCCATCCTTATCATTTTCTAGACTAAATAAATCCCTTCTTTCTTTTATATAGTATTACCCCATAGGTACTTGAAGAGACTGATCATGTCCCTAGTGTTTTCTGTTTGGTAGATAGCGCTAGATCATTTAGTGCTCCTTCATATGGTTTATTTTCTGGTTGTTGTGTTTCATTTTGTTATTGATCCTTGTAGTCCTGTAGTTTGTTCTGTCCAACTTATTATCTATGAGAAATAGCGTTGCAGACACTGGGCAATGGGCTTATAGGGAAGACATGCAGCTTCCCTGCCCACAGTGGAGCAGTGAAAGTGCTTCTGTTAATGCTGAGTGTGGTCACTGTTCTGGGGATGCTGGTACCATAAGAGATGGCTCCTTGGGGTATCCACATAGCGCGGTCTTATTGGTGGGAGAGGCACAAAACCAAGTAGAACTTGAGGCTCCATTTTGACTTGGACAATTGTTTTGTGATCTTTGCCATGGTCTACACTGAGACATGAAATGAAGGCTGTCCCATAGAAGGTGTAGATATGTTGAGGAACAGCAAGGGAAGGGTCTAGTTGGGTTGTTCGTACTACAAAATGCCAGACAGTTTCTGTTTGCAGATTCAGATTATTATCAAACACTTACACTATGTAAGATTTCATCTTTTTAATTCTGTTCTGATACTCTTCTATTACAGCTAACTGTGCATCCAACTGTATACATACACTTATGGTAAGTCAGGGTAATATTTACTATCTGTGCTGCTTCTGAGGGTATACATTTATTATCATGTTTTAGCATTGCTTTAGTGATGAGGCTTTCACTGCTCCTACAAGTAAATGGGCCAGGAGAAACCTGGACTGATTATACTTCATGCCCCCCTCATCTGAGAGCTTTATAGGTACCTTCAGGACGAGATGGGTAAGATTACACCTTCTCTTTGTGTGCATGTGTATGCTTATAGACATACTCATGTATCATTCAAATGTAGACAGTGGTGGAATTACTTCAAGTTGTCTTAGAAATCTCAGCTGCAGAGCAATATTGTAGACTTTGTTTCTTTATGGACCTTTTCTGGTTTTATTTGTTTGTTTGTTTTTCTAAGTGTGTGCAGCTGAGGTGTGGACTATAGTGATGTTGAGTACAGACATAAATATTTACATCCAAAGAGAAAATGTCTAGAATTTCAATGAGATGGAAGTCTTTCATGATAGCATTACACATAGAGCAGGTAGCAGAAATCTTGTTTCAGCTGCCACACTTTGTAGTGCTGCTTTCACCTTGGATTCATTTCTAGCAGTTGGCTGCACCTGCACTCACCCCAAGGGGCTGATCTCGTGCCAAGCAGTGCAGGATGGCTCATGTGTAGGACATCACTCATGGCTACCAGACCAGACTTACCATGCTACATAGCACAGAGTTCTGGCTCTCTGCAATGCCGATGTCACCCTAAGACAAAGGAATAATTTTTTGTGTGCTTTCTCAGGTCGGGGTGTTGGAAATACAGTGTGCTGCAGTCCTCAGCATGAAAATTTTAAAGCACAAAAGGGAGTGTGAGGTTGGCCTCCCCTTAAGAGGGTCCTGCGGGCAGGCAGGAGTGTTTGCAGGCAGACTACCTGTGTAAAGTATGTTAGAGGACTGTGCAGAGCAAAGAAAACAAATCTGATATAGTCATGCATTTAGAAATGATCCCTGGACAAAGCTCTACTCAGAACCATACACGGGTTTTCTTTTGGAAACAATGGGTTTAGAGAGATTTGTGTGACAATAAAAATTAGGGAAGGAAGACATGAGGAGTAAACTCGGCAACAAAGCTCTTTAGCTTACATAAAGGTGTTTGTTGAGTATGGTTTAAGGCGTTATTCTTCACTCCTTATCTCATAAAATTGTATTCCATAGCTTTCTCATTTGTAGATTGGTTGCAAAGCATAGTTGCACAAGTATCAAATTGTTTTACCATGCAGATAAGGCAACAATGTATTTTGTCCTGGCTATCTCTGAGTAGTGATATTTAATGATCTGACAGCCGTGTTCAAATGAAGAATCCATTACTTTAACAGCAGATAAAGAATTCCAGAGAAAAATAATATTTTAAACAAAAAGTGATCTATGTGTGGGTGTGCCTCACTCAGCATTTATTACTCTTTATGGCAACTCAAACAATTTAAGAGATACTTCTTCCTACTCCAGTGTGTCAGCCTGGTTCTTTTGAAGAATGTGCGTTCTCTGCAGAAAAAGCAGCCATTAATCCCACTATAGTTCTTGCATTTTTATGTATTTTGCATGCAACTCCTGCACAGATTTAAAATAAGTTTGTGATGCTGGTATTAGGAAGAATTAGGTTAATAATTTCATCATTGTCCCTTGAAAATCTTTAGCTGCTTACTTTTTTATGCTTGATCTTGAATCATTCATTTGCTTTCTACTTGTGATGCAATTTAATACAGCAGAACTTTATTGAGACAGTTTAAATGTTATAATGATATGTATATATTGAAGCTCGTTTGTTTTTTATTGCTAGTGTTAAAGAATCCGTGCTGAGATTTTGGGGTTCTTGTTGAGATTGAGTGTGGGGAAAGATACCTTAAACATGTTTTCTATTTCATTATAAGAATCATACCAAGGGTAAAGTGAATCTTCTATTAAAATATTTCTGACAGTATTTGCTCACTTCACACTCATCTCTTCTGCCCAGTGTCTAAATAAACTCTCTGAAACCAAAGTTGTCAGACATGACAAAAAAGATGAAAATAAAAAAGGTAAAGGATGGCAAAAGTCATTCCTATGGGAACCAGTTTTCCAAGATCCATGGATTCTTCTAGTTCATCAGATATGCCTGAGGTAAAGGGCAATGTCCTGCATCAATTTGTCTGTCCAGAAACACACAGATGTTGCAGGTCAGAAGAAAACTTCCGAGTCTGAAGTAGTATGCCAATTGGATGTAGACTTAGGATGATGCGGAGATACATTCCTCAACAATGAAATGTACTGATATCAGTAGAAGGCTTTCTTAGAAAACAAAGAAAGAAAGAATATGACCTGTGATTTACTCTAAAAATATTGAAATTTTTTAGACTAATAGAATCATTCAGGTTGGAAAAGTTACGGAGTCCAATGTTAGACCAAACATCACCATGCCAAAGAGTCCACAGCACTAAGTACCACATCCTGGGGTTTCTTGAATACTTCCATGGATGGTGATTCCAGCACTTCCCTGTACAGCCCATTCCAATCCCTAACCACCCTCTCAATGAAGAAATTCTTCCTGATGTCCAAATTGAACTTCCTCTGGTAGGTTTAAGGCTATATCCTCTTGTCCTGTCTTTTGTTGCCTGGGAGAAGAGACCAACCCCCACCTGGCTACACCCTCCTTTCAGGGAGCTGTAGAGAGCAATAAGGTCTCCCCTGAGTCTTCTCCTTTCCAGGCTCAACAGACCCAGCTCCCCCAGCTGCTCCTCATAGACTCACTCTCTAAACCATTTTCTAGACAAGCTCCAGCACCTCAAGGTCTTTTTTGAATTGAGAAGCCCAGAACTGCACAAACTACAATACTCAGGGCGTGACCAGCACTGAATGCAGAGGAACAATCACTTCCCTGGTCCCACTAGCCACATTATTTTTTACACATTATTATTTACACAAATTATTTTTTACACAGGTCAGGATTTCTTTGGTGTTCTTAGCCACCTGGTCACATTGCTGGCTCAGAACCAGCTAGTTCTATCTAATATGGTATCTATTTTATTTTTAATATTTAAATATTTATTATGAATTTGATTAATCATGAAAAATTACTGAAAACTTAGAAAAAATAATAGTTCTACCAGACTACAGGAAAATATCAGAAAGCCTGGAAAGTATTGTTAATTTCAACATAGCACAGTCAAAAATATTCTGTCCTAAGCAGAAAAAAACCCACCAAAACTGGATTTTATTTTTCTTCTTCTACACACTTCTTTTCCATTAATTTTCTTCTCACTGAGATCCATCTTTTTTCTTCCTCAGAGAAACTTCTCGGTCTTAGTTCCTGCTAGCTACAGAAGTCAAAAGTAATGACCACTTTAAAGTTTTATATATTGGTTTCAAGCTCAATAGATCCAATAAATTAATGAGTACTATGGATCTCCTCTCTTTGACTTACTGCTTAAGGCCATCTTCAGACAAAAAAAAGGTTTTGCTTCCTAACTGGAAAGATTCTTTTAAAGTCAAAAAGAATAGAAAGATGATAAGTAATTCTGAACTTTTCAAGTAAATGACAAAACTTTTCAATTGACATCAGCAAAGGCCAGGTTCACCCCCCATTCTTTGTGAGGTTTGAACAAAGCATGAAGATAACAAGCTACAGGAAACAGGCTTGGGCTGTCTTCTTGCTTCTATTTGTTGCCCATACATTCCCATGTCCAAGTTGGGAAACTGCAACTATAACTGCTATGCTTTCTTATCCATAAGATATCTGTAGTGATAATACTGATTCAGCATTGCTTTAACACATATAAATGTCTCTCTCCCACTGACTTAGAATTTTTATAGGTTCTTCATTGTGACTTGGAATTTGAGCAGATGTGCAGAAAGAAAAATATATCATTACTACATTCTGAGGGATTTTTCACATCACTGCATTCTAAACTGTTCAACTAGACGGCTTTTTACTTTTCTTAAAAAAAAAAAAGAAGAAAAAAGAGACTATGAAGTGTAAGCATAGAAAATCCGTCATACCTGTACTGATATATCTGATATATCTATTCTTTCAGCCTGTAGAACTGGAGTCTTATATATATAATTTCTTTTCAAGGGAAATGTAGAGATTCTAAGCACAAGACATAAGATAAATAAAACAGGGTGAAAGTCATCTTTGGACTAAGTATGCCATGAACTCTGGAGAGTTACATCTGTCCTTATCACAAGGTTTAAACACAAAAGGAAATTATAATTAAAAAACTGTAAATATACATAGTACTTTAGTCACATATAGTAAGTCAAAGTTACCTTCTCCAGTCAACCTTTCATATATCAGGAGACTTAGTTACAAAAGTGAGTTTCCTCCTTCAGATGACTAAAGGCAGAACAAAATTATCCATTTCCACTGTTCATTCCTTCTCCTAAGCTCCTTTATAATCAAGTCTTCTTAGTGAAAATAAAGGAATTCTTTAAAAGGTTTCAAACATTTACAAGATAAAGAGATGCACTACATTTGGATATATAGAGCCATGCCTCATTTTACAAGTTTCTGAGAAGTGTATCATTGCAACTGAATTGGGACTGAATGATGCCTGGAAAAAACCTATAGATTTGTTATAGCAAGGATATAAAAATAGAATGGGAAATCTATTTGTCTACAACATATTCAATAAATCTGTAAAATTAAAAGTATCTTTTGAAGTGCTATAAACTGAAATGTCAAAACGGCATGTCAATTTTTAAGCACGTTCAGTAGAGTGTTAAGTTTATTAACATGTTTGCAGAGGTTCTCCATCATTAACAGTGGCATATTCACTAATCTTTTCTCACCTATTTCAGATGTATATTCTTTGTATATAGCTATCTACAATAGCCTATCACTATTTTAATCTGTCTGGATGCCCAAATCTTCCATTAGACATACCTGAGCAGCTCCCTGAAGCTGATAAGAGTGAAGCGTGAAAGTGTTTGAGGGCTGGTCAAGCCTAAAGGCTCTTCCTTGAAATTCTTATAGAAAGTTAAGATTAAAATTGTTGAACTCCATGATACTTCCTTAGCATACCAAAATGATCATGTGATGCTAGACTTGACAAGTCTTTTTATTTCATCAGAATCCCTATAGTCATCATTTGGTAATGTTCATGAGGGTTAAACAGAGTTTTAAGTAGTTTGTTGTCGCCCCTCATATTGCAAGCGTCAACAAGCTGTAAGTTTAAAAAAAAAAAGCTTTGTGGGAGTTAGTTGCTTCTTCCAGAAATAAAAGGATAAACATGAAAATCTAATCCCATGTGTTCTGAAATATATGTCTTTATGCATGTAGTGACTATTGCAGAAGAGAATCTACTGTATGTTTTTTATTTGATATCAGATCACTGTGATTAGGAGAAATGATGGAATATAGCTATTTTTACTCTTGTTTTCCACTGAAATACTTCAGTTGTCCTTCACTTACACCCCCTCATCACACCCACAACACGCATTCATTATATCATGCTTTATTGTTTAGTCATTCATTTAACAAAGGTATTAAGTCAAGATGTTTAATTTATCAGTTGTGTAGGATTCTCTTCCTCCACCTTTCTTCTTTAAAGTAGGTTTCGATACTTCTTGTGCAGTGATGTGAAGGCAAAAACTGAAGTTTTTTTTATGTATTTCCTTAGGCTCTGGTTTTACATCAAGATTTAATTTTTTTTAATAATTAGAAACATAATCCTTTAAAAAGCTCTGTGGTGGAATAGTGTTACCTCTTTTTCCTGTGGAAGCAAACCAAATTGTGGTACGTAGGAATTCGTTTCAGTTTCATTGGTCAAGAAGTATCTAAAGGACTGTAGTCAGATTAATATGAAATAAAAAATGTGAAGTAGGAAACAAATAGAAGGATAATAACTCTAAACACAATCTTAAAAGTCAAAATCTTGCATATTCATATGCTCTGTACTTCTTGAGGGATTGTAGTTGTGAGTTTTTTGTTTACTTAAGTTGCAGGGAAAAGAAATAATGTGTAAATATATGGTAATGGTGATAAAACATTCTGGTCTTGAAAGTTTCAAGAAAAAGTAAAAAAAGCAAGTTTATTAGAAAAGTGGATAGAACAAAAACTATTTAAAATTTCCTACAGCATTTCATAAACTTTGCTCTGGTGCTCTTGCTTTCAATTTATCATCTAAACATATATTTTTTTTTCTCATATCCAGCTATTGAGAGAAAAAGATCACAGTAGTTCAGTTAGCAGGTTTGTAAGGGTGTTTTTTTTTTCTGCAGGCTATCAACACCCCACTGTATTGTTCAGCATTTCAAACATAAATTTTTCTTCCTCTGCTGTTCTGTTACATTTCTCACATGTTCTCACTGATTTGCTCTTTCAAGCTCTCAATTCTCAAGAATTCTCAAGCATCTTGCCCAGAAATATGGGGCTGCACCAGAGCTTTTCCACTGCTTAGGATGAGTAACTGAAGGCCTCCTAATTTATTTGTCTAAAACTAAGTAGTGATCAGGGTTCTGTTGCCCAAAATTTTGCATGTTTCTATGTTTTTGCTTTTTCCTTTAATACTACTGAGTTGTGCAGTGAATGTAGCAAGTCATAACAGAGTAGAACATTTTTATTATTGCTTGTGAACAACTGTACCTTCTATCGTATATTCACATAGGAATAAATAAATTATTTACACAAAAAAGTCCTGCAGCATGATTCATACATGTGTCATCTTGGACTGTGTCCCTGTTGAGCAGCCTGGATCTGTCCACTCCACGCAGTGCTGACCTGTGGGTTTCCTTAGAGCCCCATCTGGTACTCCTGTACAAGGCATTAGTAACAGCTCAGGATGTTTTGAACTGATCTGAAGGTGTTGCAAACCATCAAAGAGGGGTTTTGTAGCATGAAACAAAGGATGAGTGTTGAATTTCAGGTTGGGCATATCTGGTCCTCAAGAATGCTAATGCTGTTTTAGGATACCAGTGTAAGCCTGCTGGAGAAGCGCTGATAAGGGAACAGCACAGGGCATCACTGTGGTGTTAATTTTAGAAAGGGGCCCTGACATGAACAGCCCTGTGTTCTTCCAAATTCATAGTTCTTGCTCAGTGAGTTCCTTGCCCTGCAATCCCCAAACACACACTTGAGTTTTTTTGAACCAATAATATTTTCCTCAGTCTCTCACAGAGCTGTGCTAGGATTGAGTCCTGCTGAGAGCTGGTTAGAGTGCTGCAGACACTTCTGCAGTTGCTGTGGGTGGTGCTCCAGTTTGCTCCCTAATCTCATTTCTTTAACAGTACAGATATACTCTGTGTTTATTTCTTCTTATCTGTGTATTCTTATAGCAATGCGGAACAATTGCGTCACTATTTTTATGGCTGATCCAATCTTTGACATTTAACTGACTTTTTTCCTACATTCTGTATGAAGATATATCTATAAATACACATACATGTGAATCCAGATAAAACGGTTTCAGTATTTTCAGATATCTTTCAGGAAATAAAATTTGCCTCATTCTCGGCATTTAGAACTATACCAGCATTTCTTTGCACTAGTTACTTGTTTTTTTTCCTTTCACATAGACTTTCCCCCATCAGCTCCAGAAACTTTTGAAGTACTTGCCTAACCCTAGAATATCTGTTTGGACTTCTTCCTGACTTCAGTCATCAGGTTTTATAAACCATAAAGCAGAGACTTTATAAACCACAAAGCTAACTACAGTACTGGATTTATCTTGGCGAAAAGAGCCTTAATGCTCTAACAATTTTTCCTTTATAAGCAATGTCCCTATTGCACTGTGGATGCCAAAAGCATCACATGCTTCTTTTTCTTAATCTCTTTAGTAGGCCCTAAATTTTAGTTGTGATTTATAGCCTCTCAGTAACTAGTTTCTAGTTTCATACTCAGCAGTATCACAGTCCTCAAGCTGCTGACTTGCTCAGCAAGTTGTTTAGGTGAAAATTGTGGCACCTGGCTGTTTTCCAAGCATGCCTGGATCTCCATTATTCTGGAACCCCTGTGCTCAGTTATTTCAAACCAAAGCAACATTTCAAAAAAATTTAAATAATAACTACAAAGAAAAAGAAATTTCAATAATAACTACAAAGAATAATAACTACGCAGAAAAAGAAAATAATAATGAGATAACTTAAAATTTTAAAAACCCAACTGAGTGAATGGTTAAGTATATTGACCAGTGTTTGGTGTACTGGTAATCAAAGCATCCTTGGTATACTTGTCTCATCAAAGTCAAAGTTGGCTTGAAGAAAAACACATGAATAATCTGTTTTTTGAAAAATTGACTATGCCATTTGTATTTTTGGTCTTTCTATTTTTAGTATTAATGTAACTTAGAAATAAAATAGTGATTTTCAAATAGTACCTTACAACTCCATTACAGGGAAAACAAACACTAAGGAAAAATACCTTCTTCTCATTACTGCTTTTTGATATCCTTCACCTGATCAGGGCCTAAAGCTGAAATTTAAAACTGATTGTGCAGGTGTGCTGAGTTTAGTCTTCTCAAAAGAGATGGCATGTGTAAAAATGCTTGTTATTTACTGAATATCTACTTTATTGCTTCATTTTTTGAACATTTCTACCCAGCTGGCTGTAGGAAAACCCTTCACCCAGGAGTTTTCTATTTCTCTGAAAGGACCATGAAGGACCCTAACTTGTCCCCAGATAGACACCTCTGCAGCATAGATATGTGAAGTTATTTGACAGAAATCCTACCCCTTCAGTTTGTTAGAGCCTTAAATCTATCATTGAAAAATGTTGTTTCATCTGTCAAAAAACACTGGTATGGATTTAGCATTCAAATGGCATTAAAAATCTCAGCATAGTAACTGAAAATTCCAAAAATAATACAGAGTTTTAACTTTACTTTAAAGATCTGTGCAAGTAGTTTACTTAGTTAATAGCAACCAAGCTGTGATTAATATTTACTGGCAGCAGTTGCAACAACCTCAATGAAACTGCTTTTTCTACTACCAAATCTGGAAAACTTAGTGGCTTCTTACAAGAACACCTTAGTTTTTTGTTTGTGAGTCTTTACCTCCCAGAAGCCACAGTAGCAGGCATTGCCTGCCTCTTGTGCCCATTACTCTTTACTGCAACACCATCTTTCCCATAGGTGAACAAACTGGACCAGTGAGTGGAAAGCTTAGCTTCTGGTTTGTTCTTGCTCCCTCTTTTTGTGTTTTCTTTTTATGAGGGGGTTGTCTGTATTTGGTTTTCTTGTTGGTTTTATTTTTTTTCCTTAACCATGCCCTTTAAATCAAGTAATTTCTCTCCATTGCACAAAGGACAAGTAACTACATTAAAAGAATTTCATGCCAAACCAGTGCATAATTTAGGGGTTTTTTATGAACTTGACCACAGGAATCAGTGGTCACTAGAGATTATAGGGTTTTTAAACATCAAAAGCATGAACTCAAGAATTGCATGAATGACCCTTTTGTATGATACAGTTGTTTGAAGGTTTTCTTGTGGATCCTTGTTTATTTTTCACCAGGAGGAAGGAAACATTGCTTACTGTCCTGAAAAATAATAGTTGCAAACGCTAGCATACAAACTGCAATATATGGCCAGGAGGTTCAGATAAGTAAAGTTCTGCTCTGACAGCAAATAAATGCAAATATTGTAAGCTTCTATTTTATTTCTAAATATCAGCATGAATCTTGTTAGAGATTCAACCCAAACTGTTTTCCTGAAATTAATCAAGCTAAATCTTTCATGTAAAAATCAGCTATGACTGTAGGGAGTTTAGTTTATTACTTTGGAACGAGGCACAATGAAAATATTTTCTTTTTCTGTGAAGTTGGTAAGTTATAAGGAAATGGTTAAGGCTGTGAGGTGTGGCAAATCCTGAACTACGTTTTTCTGATATTGGGATCACATGTGGGGCAGCATCAGACTTTTGCATGGCCGTTTGCATTAGATGAACGCTGCTTGAGGGCATGGCAGTGGAATTGGCTTCCACTGCTTACACAGTTACATAATGCACTTGGAATGGAAAAAGGGTGCTTCTCCATTAGAGAATTCAGAAAGCTGTGTCCCTTACTGAACCCACTGTTTAATATGCAGGAGAGAGCACTGAGAGGGGGAAGGCAGGGAGAGAGTGAGCTGTAACATAGGGCTTCTACACAGCTTCATAGCAGTTTGGGTGTTTGTTATTTCATTGGCTTTTGTTAGTTAGTTTGGTTTTTTTTCTCTTCCTATCTGTGCCTGAGCATACTAATTGCTTCTTTTGCTCTTCCTTGTTAGTTCTGTTAGTTCTTCAAATGCTGTACGGTGCATAATGCCTTACACTGAGGAGGAAAGTGTGAAGGTCATCTGGTAGTATGGCATCTCTTTAGCAAGAAGGTTTTGCTCTCTAGTATTCTTTACACATGGTCTTTTCACTTATAGCAGTGCTTTGTATTTAAGTTTTTACTTGAATGGATGGTCTGTTTCCGAGGGACATTGTTTCTTTTTGGTGCTTTGTTAGGCAGTCTTTTTTTCTTTCTTTGCTGTGTTTGTGTAGGTCATGTGAATTATGGCCAGAAGCTTTCCTTGGAAACCTCAGCTTAAATCTATTTGAATGAGGGGCCCAGGTACTGTTCTGTAAGAATGCCTTTATGAAAGGCCCATTGTTGAAATTTTGGAACAGGGAAGAATGTATTAGTGCAACCCTGAAAGTGACTGCAAAAATGATAGTATGACACTAGGTACTTGTGTTTCCTTTACTCTTTCTCAAATGGACTCTGTTGCCAGCCAGGAAAAAAGAAATTTTCCAAATGCCAGGTCAATAAAATCAGCCTAGAATTAGACAACCAAGCTAATATGCGTTTTCCGGTGATACATACTTTGGGCTTGTAACCTAACTAAAATCTTTGTTGCAGCTTGAATTTGAAAATAAATCAAGCTCATTTACTTGTATGTGAACAGTAAGAGTGGCAAATTCACTTTTCCACAGCAAAAGATGAGTGTGAGAAATAATCATTAATAAGATCCAAGTTTATCTTTGTCGTTGGGCTGACCTTTAATCTACTTAGAGTTGATGTACCTGGTGTGCCTTGTAAAAGAATTTAATCCACAAGACAGACATAAAACCTGATGACTGTTGGATATTGAAGAAGATCAAGCATTTCCACTTATTATTTTGATCTATTAGCTGTCAATGATATACAAGTGTCTTTAATAGATATAGGTACATTCTATAGTAGTAATTATAAAGAATGCTTGTAAATGTTCTGCCTATAAATCACCTGATGTGCCACAGCTGCATCAAGGCAATGTGATCTGGATGATGCAAAATCATGAGTGTTTTGAAAGTGAATGCAAATAATATACTACAGAAAGCCAATTTGTACTTAGTTTATTACAATTTATTTTGTTGATATGATATTAATATTGTCAATTTTGAAATATAAGTTTTTTCTCTTTAACATTTGGTATTATCATAGTGTATTTTGTAAGATTAAATCAAAACATGATATTGATTTAAAGTTCTAGGAATGAAGAATTTTAGTGTAGGTGAATTTAGCATATTACATTTCTTTGCAGTGTGTCAGGATTAATAGGAATTCCATTACAACATGAATAGTGACATCTGTGCACTATTCATTAAGAATATTTAATAAATCAAAAATCCAGGTCAAACAGCAGAATTGCAAGTAATTATAACTTTCAAATACTAAAATTAGTGAAATGAATATTAATGGCTAAAGCAAATTACAGTGGCACAAACAGTTTCTCAGTATAAAGTACAACAGAAGAATCGGCCTTTGTAAAGACTAAAAATATTGGATTTTTTTTTACCTCAAAGGAAAGTTTTGGCATACTTAATATGTAGTAGCTGAACTGCTGAGTAACTATTATAACTTTACTTGCCCTGAATTTTTAGTTCACAGTTATGATCTTGAGACTTAAAGTTTCTTCTCAGGTGAAGAAATTTTCACATATGTAGCAAAAAAATAGAGGGCAATTAATTTATTGTAAGTGCCCTCTTGCTAAACAGATATTCACTGGGCATTAGAAATAGACTCACAGACAGCATCCTTTGGATGATTTCTAGTTTTGCAGTATGTTAGTCACTTATCTTTATTATCAACTATCCATTACCTTTTTTCCACTCTGTGTGTAACATTTGGATTTGGAATATGGCTTGTTTTTGCAATAGCTGGCCTATGTAACAAAATACTGTGAACAGGTGTGTAATCATAATTATTTATTCTTTCCTTTATTCAGAAATACTTGTGTGTTAAAATTATGTAAGGGTTATTTACTGATTTTATATCAAAATATTAATAATTGGATTACTCATGAAACATATGCACATTTCTTAACACTGTAGTTTTATACCAATATATATCCCTCTGTACAACCATCTGGCATCAGTTAGTAATAGGTAAATTACTGTAATTTTAGTACAAAAGAAATAAATATGTCAACTCTGGACTAAATAATATTACTGTATCCACTTACCTTTCACCACAGATTTCATACAGAGCTATACTAAATGTAACAAGCTTTATTTTTCCTAGTATTTTGTTTTCTTAGCATAGATCTAATAACTGTTTTGATTGTGCTATACATATATATATATACATATCCATATATATAATCAATGAAGTCTTAGACACATATAAGGCAAAACATTCCTTATGTGTATATAAAGATATAGGTATGGATGCGGAGACACATTCTCATATACACCTACACACACATGTACATAAAGCAATGTATATATTCAGTAACTCTAAGAATATTCCTCATTTAATCTCAGAAGCAGGGATTTTTTTTGTTCTGAAAAGCCTTTACTTTTAAAAAGCCACCATGTCAATGGAAAATGAGAAGGATATATTAAACAAACAATGGAGTGAGAACTCGGACAGAGGGAGATGAAAAGGATTGCCAGTTATTACAGAAGATGTCTTTGGCAATTGGGAAACTGGATTTAGATCTTTACTATTTGAATAAAAAGTTTAACTCCACAATTTTGGTATTTATTTCCTTCACATATAAAAAGAATTCACCAAAATTAATTCCATTCAAAATATTGTAGATGGGAAATAAATAAATGGAGTTTTCAAGTAATTGAATTAGATTAAATCTTGAGATGGGAGCATTTTTTTCTGAAAACTCATTCATTTACTATTCACCAAAAAAAAATCTTTAACCAGCCAAATAACAGTTTTCAGCCAAAAATACCCAGTATTTAAATTTGTAAATATGCCTTGTTCAGGAATGGGAAACCTGTCAATCAGTAACAGAGGCGATCCCTGATGTACAGTACCATGGATGGCCCTTTGAGTTCACAATGAGTCAGGAGATGATTAGCTTTTAAGCAGAGACACAAACCCAAGGCAATGACCTTATCTTGCTACAGGAAAGTGATGATTTGTCTAAATGAGACCTTTATTTAGGCAGCTGTTGACAACTGGCATTGGCTGCAGTGAGATGCACTGATTGGATCATCCAGAAGCTCTGCCTCAGGTTACAGGGGAACATGGATAAGCACTGTGTTCCTAAGGAATGCATTCAAAGCAAGATTTGGTACCTGTGGAACAAAAAATAATTGAATTGTTGTGTTTTGAGAGAAAACATACATGGCATCCAAACCAAAAAGAATCTCACATTTGTTTCTGATCTAGCTTGGGTTTTTTCCTAATTTTTTGCTGTAACTTCTTTATAATATCGGTGAAAAGATCAAGGTCTCATCTGGTGCCAAATGCTTTTATGCGCTCCTAGTATTATCTGTGTCTAGAATGTGATCTGCATAGGTGGGCCCAAACCTTGTCTAGGTAGGAAAGCCTTTCATACAATTCAAGACTGATATAACAATGATCTTTACATTCCCCTAGCCTTTAGTAGTTTGGATTCCATGCTGCTTTTTGACAGGTATCTTTTCTTCAGTGCTATAGTTTTAGCATGTCTTTTGTGATATAGCTCTATCATTTTTCTAACTTATTTCAGCTCTTCTGTTTTTATAGTCTTTCAAGCCCTGTTTGAGTTCCAAATTTATTTTGGAAATATGACAATACTTTGTTTTGTTATTTTTTCTTCAAGACTGATTTTATTTTAGTATTCAATTTTTCTTAAAACCATTTGGTTTGGGTGGGGGTTGTTTATTCGTTGTTTGTTGGGGTTTTTTTTCCAAATAATACGATATAACACCCTTGAAAGTGAATAGTATTAACACAATATAATGTGTTTCATGATAGTTTGCAAAAGGGTTATTTAAAGCTTATTTACAAAGAGTTCATTACATCCATAGCATATACTCAGTACATGAATAGAATTGTAATTTTTACCTATGCAATAGATGCACAAATGTGTTATTATTTTGTCGCCATAAATGTTTGCATTGTATCCACTAAACTGAATTGGTCTTTTCTAGTGTATAGTCTCAGTGGTGCAAGAATTTATAATTTTTTGTTAGTGTTAGTTTAACATTTTAGTTTTTTAATCAATATTATTATGTATTCAGGAATTCTTACTACTTTTTTCTCAGACACAACAGCAAGATATGAAAGAACTTGATCAGTTAGCATGCAAGATCAGGAGAGTAGAAAAAGTCTGTTCAGACATATAGATTTAATTATTTAAATACTTAAATAATAAATATGTATGGTTGTTGAATAATAAATAATTCTAAATATTCAATAAGCAATATATTACTATTAGTTTTTCATTCTAGATACTTTCTTAGTCTTCATCACCACAATATGTAATCACCTAATTTATCTCTAATTTAATTCCCACATATGGTTTCACCAGGGTAAAACAAATTAATCTTGGTTATTTAATGTCATTTTGCAGTCTTCATTCCCTTCTATTGAGCCTGTATTATATACATATAAGGACAGTGAATAACCGTCCTTATATGTATATAATACAGGGCTATTGTTTTGCCTGCTTCTTTGTGGGCTATTTTTTTGCCTGCTTCTTTACTAGCTTCTGAGAGAAAAAGTAGAATTTTGTAATAATTCAAATCTAAAAAAAAAAGTTTTATTTTTATCAGTAATGTTTTGCTACTCTGTCTGTCTGAATCTACTGAAAAAATTTTCCATTTTTTTGTCATTCCTATTTCTATTTGTCCATGTATCACATTGGCATTATCTTTAGGGCATCTGTAAGCAACTATTTTATATGAATTCTTCATATTTTTATTTTAGTAGAATCTCTGTCCAAGTGACTACCACAGGCTATCCTTACAGAATTTTTTTAGCACTCATACATAATCCTGGACAGTGAGCTCCTGGCAAAAACCAGAAACCACGTGAACCTAAAGGAATCAGAGACAGCAAAGCAGACTTTTGCACTTGTGTGTTGTCACATGCACAACCAGTGTTCATTGCTTTCCTGGAAGCCCCAAGTCAAAATAACTCAATATGCTAAGGAAAAGAACAAAAGAGAACTGGTTGAATATAAATATGGGTTGTATCTAGAAAGCCTAAGAGGCTCACTTGTTCCTAGCTAATATAATAAATATGTTTTCTGAATGTCCAGGCTCACTGTGTGCTTCCCAAACAATTATGCACATACCCTGGGACTGGAAGCAAGAGTATTTGTATGCATGCTGCTGCCTTGTTGGCAAGGCTGGACTCCTAAAATGTGTTCCTACCCAGTACATGATGAATTATTCTGCAGGCTGATTCTGTTGTTTATAGGTTGCTGTAGGCCACTCACGAGCATGGTCATTCAAATACAGAACACTTATAAATTCTGGCTTTAAAGAATACATATAAACTTCTTGCCATGCAACACTAGCTTGAATTACCCAACCTGAATAATAATGTCAGTGCCAGGTGTTGTGGAATAAGTTGGGGTTTTTTTATGAAAGCAGTGGAACATTACTGTACCTGACTATTCTTGTGGCCACTGATGTTCTTGAAATATTGTTCCCATAACCAAAGAAATTATGGCAATTTTTTGGATCTAGGAAAATTCTTAAAATAAAACATAATTGTGGTTTAAAGAAATCACAAGTGGTGAAAATTGGGGTCTCATGTTGTGGAAGATGACAAAGTTTTGAACTGCTCATTTAATGAAATTAGATCTTCAAAATTCTGGAAGATTTTTGTTTTTGTTTTTAATTTTAAATGCTATAAATATATGATCTTCAGTTCTAAAATATTGAATTCTCTGTTCAGCCCACAGTGATTACTTATGAGTAATAATGCCCTGACAAGAATGGAAGTCCTGGAAAATCCTTGATTAAAGTAGGATGAAGATTGTGGCTATTAAACAGGGTTCTACTTAAAGTAGGAGTTGCTTTGCATGTGACTGTGATGCTTCTAAGAGCAATGAGATGCTGGGGTGTCTTGTGCCTGGGCAGGAGTGGGTGCTATGAATTTAAAAAGGAACTGCTGTATGGAAGCACAACACTTCAAGAGAAAATTTGAAGTGTGTTTATCAAAGCCTCTTGCTAAACATGCCTCTTAATAGGCTTGTATTTAGGCTTGGTCTGTAAATGAATTGTGAATTAAATTTTATTCTAATGTGGATAATTTTTTTTTGTCTGATGTGGAGTCAGTTGTAATTTCAAATCCAACTTTAACAAACCTTTTCAGACCATTATTTCTAGCCACCTTTTAAACAGTTATGTATTTTCTACAGAACAGGGAACACTTACACAGCAAGAATAGAGATGGAAGCAAATAAACAGGCCATCCAGAAAGTACCTATGCTGTTTTCCCAGCAGGATCTCAATAATGGTATTTGAATGCAGTGATTGAAGTAGTGAGATCTCCTAGCAATGAACTCATATGCACTTAGTGATTCACTTTTAAAAATCCATTTGTAATAAATTATTTCATGACATTCCTTCAATTATTTATGATACCAAATGGTCATTCAACATTCTGACTCATGGCTTGATCCACTTACATAAACATAGCTATTCACTGCATGACTTTCAAGGGTGCTAGGCATTTTTACTTTACTCAAGCCTGGCTTAAAATGTCATCCAAACTGCAAACAGAGTCCAAAATTGATTAGCTGTTCTAAAATCTAAGCCATAACTTGCAATTGTGGCATTGAAAGCCTTGCCTATATCATATATCTGTATGTATCTATATCATAGATCTGTGTGTATCTAAGAGTATACTGCATTCAGAATAAGCTTGTTTTAAATAAGTACGTAAATATATTAATACACTTCTGAGGGTTTTTTGTTGGTTTTCAAATTTTCATTAAAAATAGGTACTTGATTTAAATTCTGTAGCATGATTTAAAATATAAAACAATGCATCAATGGCAACCTCTTTACTGCTAGTCTAACGAGTAGGGTTGCATCTCAGATATTTATCTCCTCTTGGAAATTAAGCTATGGAGAGCTACCAGGACAATCTTCTGCAGGGTAATAAACCCTCCAGTAAGTGGTGGTCCTTTTGAGGAAATTGTGCATTCAGAATGGAAATGAGCCTGCTTGCAAAACTCAAATGCATACTGCGATAGGCAGCTTTGAGGTGAAGAAATGCTATTTTTCCATTATGTAGAAAGCGGGTTGGTATCATTAGAGTCTTCAAATATGACATTGACAATTGAGATGAGCATCTGGTAGCATTTGATAATGGTCTACCACTGGAAATAAGGTAATAAATTTCCCTGTAATGGTTCACTGCCAACAGTGCTCATTTATGAGTGAAACAAGATGACCATTTATTTTCCCAGTAGGGCAATGCTGCAGATTTGTGTTCTGTTCCTTTTGGTGAAGATCTGAAAGGGCTATTAAAGATATATTATTGCAAACTAAGTGCATTGCTTTCAAATGCTCTGTGTGACAATTCCTTGTTGTAATTATGTTTTAATGTCAAACACTTTGCAGATATATTCAAGCAGGAATATATCTGAATGTGCAGAATCCAGCTCTTTCCTCCTTACTACAAATACATGCTTTCTGCATTCAAAGAGTAAAAGCATAAATTTTCTGTTGTAGGCTGGAGGAAATCTGTAAATTGTGCTACTTTAACAATGCAAAAATCAGCTTAAAGCTGATTCATATGCACTTAAAACAGCCTTTGTTTCTGCCACCTCTGAAATAGAAAATGCTTTAGGGCCTGGATTCACAACCAAGCTTATCCAAGGGAATTTTTCACACTTGCTGAAGTATGCACATTTAGGAGGTATTCTTAATTATGAATCCAATGTTGGATTTTTGTTTTGCTTTCATTAGCTGTGCTGTGTTTCTGAGTGTAGCAGAAATTCTGCACTGTTTGGGCAAATATCTAATGTCAGTGTAGGTTGAGATCCTGTGCCTTTAGACTTCTGATATAGCTGCTGGAGAATACAGGCACACTTCCACACTGCAGGAGTAGCTGGGTTAGCACTCAGCTTCCTTGTGTTGTCATAAGATTATGACAGCTTTGTTAAAAGCTTTCTTCTCTTGTCTCATTGCTAGTGTGTCGAGAGGAGAAGGTAGGTGACTCCAGTTCTCTGTAAAAACATCTGTGCTGAAGCACCAGCCAGAACTGAGAGTGTGTGTCAAAAAAGACTAGCAAGTGGCACCCGTTTGTCAGTGTAGTAGTCTGGATTTGATGATTTGGAAGATCATTTCTGCTGTGCTTTTCTTGTTAAGATGCTGAGCAGATGTCTGGGGACATTTTATGTTCACTGAGAGTGTAACGTACTTTGCTGAACGAAGTTACAGTGTATGCTGCTCCTGCTTTTTCAGTTAAAAAGATCTGTTTTCTTTTTTAAAGCCTTTGTACCTGGGGAGGGTGAAGGGTGAAGGACAGTAAGCTTGTTCATGATAAATGAGTTGCTGCAGTAAAAGGCATTGTATTGCTTACTGTGTGTACTTGTCGTTAAGGAGAAATACAGTTGTAACAGCATTTCAGTTTCTGCATTACATGCATTTAAGTGCCTGTCCACTAAGGACGCCTGCTTCCACTGATTCAAGTAGGAAAGTTGGCACGTTATTCCCCAGTGCACTAAACTCTGTGTTGGCTTCCATTAAACGCTGCCAGACAGGCAGAACAATATTTGAAACAAGATTGTTTGAACTGAAATGTAATTGGACTCATTTAAAGTCTTATTACAATGAAATCTGACTTCCTCCTTGTAATTTGACTTGTAGAAACCTCTCAAAAAACATTACCTTTTGCCACGGGCTGTAAATTTAAATTCTGCGCTAGGTAAGCATAATGAGAAAAGAAAGTTCTGACATGGCTGGAGATCATATCAGGTCTGGCTTGATTAATTATTTCCACACGATCAATCAGCACCTTATTTAGATAACTGGAGGCACTCACTAGTTAATTTGTGGGAGTAGAACAATGGGGGCAAGCATTTATATGGTCAGTCAATACTCCAATTAGTGTTAGAAAGTCAAATAAAGGCTTGAAATAGCTAGTAGAGAAAAGAGACTGAAATTACATAGCAGCTTCTCTGGTTTTAGATAGACTTTTTCTGATTACACTGCAGTGACTCCACTCACCCTCTCCAAAACTATTTGCCTAATCTTTCTAATCATCTGCTTTATTAAATATAAATACATATATATATGTAAAAGTTTCTGTATACTTTTAAAGCTAGCTAAAATAAATACCAACAGTGTATTCATATAACATCCCTAAAATTTGCAGCTCTATATCTACTCATTGCTCTTCTACCTTAACAGGACTCACTTTCACCTGCAAAACAGACACTAGATCTAGGGAGTAAAAAACTGCAAAACTTTGCAAGGCAGAATTCATAGAAAAAATCAATTACTGCTCCATGTACTGCCTGCTGCAGGGATTATTTTGCCTGAAATATGCGGTGGCCAAATCTGAGCACTGATTCCTGCATTCATAATAAAATCTCTGGCCACAATGTCATGGGATAACCTGGCAGAGGTTTATGACAAACCTTTTCCAAAATTACATTGCTGTTGTTCCCCCATAGCATCTAAGCACTGACAAATGCCTATATATGAGAAAAAGAGAAATAACCATTTTAGATAACATTATAGGTCTCCGCCTTCTGCTTGCAAAAGGAAAGAAGCCAAATTCACAATCTGATATTTCAGTTAAACCATTTTTATCAACATAAGACAGATTTCAACAGAATCTTCTGTGTGGAAATAAAAAGTTTAGAAAATCAACATTTTTAAAAGAAAAATTTTGAAATTTTAGGATATTTAAACATGCATAGTATCAGTTAACCAGCTCACTATGTCATAAAAGTATCTATGAAGTAATTTTATTATGTTTTTTATTTTATATTAAGTAAGAAATTTTGGAAGGAGAATTTTGGCTTTGTGTCTGATGAAAGAAAAAGGAAGTCTTTTTGCACACACCTTTATTTAGTGAAAATATCATTACTTTTCTTAGATTTTTTGAAAAGTTAGATCACTAGCATATTCTATTACTTTTATATTTGATATCTCTTTTTTATCCTTAAAATCATAATTTCTCCATAACATCAAGCAGAGGTTAATTTAGATGAGAAGCCATCACAAAAATCACCAGCATAGTTGCAATTTTTAGGTTCTGCAGAAATGTAAGTACAAGGATCGCATGGGGAAAAAAATTATTGTGTTATCTGAAAAGCCTCCAGTTATTCAACTCAAAGAGAATCTTAGGTACCTTATTGTTAGACAATTGACTTAACTTCCACAGCAATGACTTTTGTTATTATGTGTCCTGATTTTGTCAGCCCTTCAGGGAGAAAAATTATTTATCTTAAAGTGTGCAAGTAAACATATAAACAAAAGTATTTGCATACTTCTGTAGCATAAAAAATAAATTGGTTATATTGCTTGCTTGGTACTGCTGCCCAATAGAAATTCTCTCAGTTTCTTGGACAATTTTTGAATCAGTTTCTAAATAAAATCTTCAGCAAGCTACATGTAGGTGATCTAAGATGTGATCTAGTTTACAAGTCCTTAGTCTTGTATGACCTTATTGGACATAAGTTAAGTAGGTGATAGGCTGGAATTATTTTGATATTTTCAACATAGATGCAATTATTCTAAATTATAAGTGTGACAAATGTGGCAAGAAATAATTACTCTGCTCACTTAGGTTAAACCAAATCAAAGTGGTTTATGGATATTTGAATACTGTGTAATTAATAGGATAAACAGAATATTTGGCATCAATACCAGCAATACAACAGACAAAGCATGATATTGTACACATCCAAAGTGTACCCCTACACATCTCTAAGTGCCCTCCAATACCTCCAGGAGGCTCTAGCTGCACACACACAACTATGTGCTTCTGTGCACATGCAAACTCATGTCTGCTGGGGTTGCAAGTGTGCTGGCTCTGTGTGTGACCTGCGCCTGTGCTTCTCCCTACAACCCATGGTGGGTGCCAAAGGTCCACTGGGCTCACACGGTGGTCCAAGGTGAGGTCCCCAGCATGTGATCACCTTGTCATGCCATGCCTCAGCTGGAGTGCATCTGCGTATGCTGTCAAATGAGGCACAGACCCCATTAGATCCAGAAGGAGGTCAGGACAGTGGTGAGATGACTTGCAGCAGTGTCACAGAGGGGTTGGAGTGCTGCTCTGTTACTTCTCTCCCCCATCACAAAATGTTGCGCCTCTTTACTTTTCCAGTCAAAATTATTTGTTTCTCATAAGTCCCTTGCAATTATCTGATTATTGCTTAATCCAAGTGATGACAATTTCATGCAAGGCTTGTCATTGGTAATTTCCTCTTTAGGGGTCTCTGGTTTGGGGCAACATTGTCTCAGAATAGTATATTCTATTTACACACACTGTTAAAACTCACTCTCCTATCCATTGCTTTAATCTGTTGTCAGCCTGAGCATGTTAAAAAGAGGAATCTTCGCTGGTTCCTCTATGGCAAATCATCTAGCAAGTTTTAAGGATAAGAGCTTCCAGAGAAAGTAGAAGAATCTTAGGGAAGGAAATGTGTTAATAACTGGATTTGATCTTGCACCCTAATACTGGCTATCTTTGGTTTATTAGCATGGCTATACCTTGAGAAAGAAGCATATGAAAAAGAATTTAGTAAAGCTTCCTCTGACAAAGTAAACAACTTTTTACAAGAGAAAAAATATTTAAAGGAGTATGGCAAAATAAGAGAAGGTGTGCCTTTTACTGTGTGTCATCTGTATCCTGTCCAGCCTGATTCTTTTCCAGCAGCTCCTGCAGAAACCGTAGAAGTGGTAATGTATGCCCTTTACACATGGCTGTATGCCAAGCCATAGGATTTTGTTATAATTCTCCTTTCCTACACCTCTTACCATATTGAATTTGTCCTTGGAATGGACGACATCATTAGAAGTGAAGACTTAATTATAGCCACTTAGAGACAATTTAAGAACTGTTGTTTAATTTACTGCAATTTTAAAGTGGAAGCTAGATGGTAGTTTGGAACTTCAGCAGTTTTAAAACACTGACGCATAAGACACTTAGTCAAAGGTTTGTGTAGCACAAATTCATTCTCAAGGAGAAGTGAAAGCAGTAAGGGCTCTCAGACTAATTTTTTTAAAGCACCAGTACCGAGGAGTAATCTGACCAAATCTTTTCAATTTAGTGGATTTTTATAGTTGCTTTAAGAAGTCATTCTGACTGGGGTTTATCTTGCTGAGATTTAGACATTTACAGTATGCACATCTGCACTGGAGATCGTTTACCTTTAAGAGAAAGAAGTCCATTTTAGGGTATAACTCATTTGTCTATTTTGACTCACTTCTTTATGTAGAAATGAATCTTATACTAGATAAACTTGTTTTTCATTAATTACAAAAGGTGCCTAGGGTGATTACCTCAGATGTGGATATTTAGTCTTGTTATAATGAATTCCACTCCAGTTGCCTTATAAACCATAAAACATTTGCTTCTACTCAAAATGAATGTGCATGAGGTTTTTGATGGATTTGTTTTTTATATCTGACAGTATCTAATTTAATCTTACTACTTTACCGTCTGTAATTCTGGGCTCTCTTTTCTAGTCCCTATACATGTGAATTTGAAAATACATATCATCTGTCATACTCCTGAAAACATGGTAAACTCATGATAACTCTGTTAGCCTATGACAACTTTGTATCCAGATTGAAGAGAATTACATTAGTGTGGTTATTTTTCAAAATTGTTGTTGTTGTTTTTCTCTTTATTAAAAGACCCTGCTGGGCAGTCAGATACCACCAGGGATTTTGATTACTTGTTCAGTAACTCAAATATATTGCAAGTTCTCCATTTCCCTTTGAATACGAAAGGTAGGGTGGTATAAAACAATGTACTTGTTCCTTAAAACAGAGTAAAATTTCCAGACTGGGTGAGGATGGGTTTGTCCATTTGAAATGACTGAATAATCCTTAGCAGTTTTAGGAACATTGTCCCAGTAAATGGATGATTTCCAATTCTAAAATATTCAACACAGTGTAAGAAAATAAAATAAAATAAAATCCCTGTGGATTGGAAATGAAGAGTTGAATTTTAACTGGCACACACAATATGTCTTACCTTCTGTAGGTAAGATTTGGCTGATAAATGTGCTTCAATTTTTTGTCATATTCCACGTAATTTTCTCATTCAGTCATTTATTCCAACAAAGAAAAGAAAATACATTTCTATTTAGAAGAAATAAATTTTTTAACAGCTGACCTTGCATAAATTGTTGGTTTCTGTAAGTTAACATTACTGATGGTTTGGCACAGGTAGTTTGTTTCTAGTTTCCTCTAATAGCAAAGTAGCACAGAAATGGCTTCCCCAGCCTTCCTGAAATCTTCTAGGTGGGCATGCCAAATAGGAAAGTATGTAAAATCAGATCCTGAGGCCCGTGAAGGAAACGTTCTAATGGAGATTACAGAATTTTTCCAGTTGGTTTATTTGTTTCAGTATGTTTTTTATTACAGGACACTGCACTATCTTTGGGGTTACGAGGCTAGATTCAGCCTGCAAATTAATAAACTGGGGGAATATGGACCTCTTTTCATGCTTTACCTCTGATTAAAAAACAAAAAAGTATGTTTCATGGCTTTGCACTGCATTTTACTTTCTCTATAATTTTCTGCAGTTCTGAGATCCTGAACAACACTACCTGCTGGAATTGTGGAAAGTCTGACATCAGAATTTCACAGGAAATAGAGTTCTCTAGTAGGAACATGTGCTACTTCTGTAGCTGGGGAGATTGGTGTGAATGGGGAGCAAAATGTTGTATCCTTCTTCAGTTAAGTTGCTGTCCCTGCCCTGCTTAGCATAATGGTGACATATAATAAAGTCTAAGTCAATTTCCTGGCTACTTTAAAAAAAGGTATTTTAAGTTTTTGGTGATCTACTTAATATTTGACTGGTGAGAGTGGTCAGAGAACCTTTGCAAATGTTCCTTAATGACACCTAGAAGAAAGTAATAACTATATACATAATGTTATGAAAACTAAAATAGTCTTCAACCATACTACTGTCTCCCTTTTACTTGAAAACCATTTTTCAACAACAACAGTATTAACTATAGAAAAATGTTTTATTTTAAAGGATAAAGGAAGAAAATTAGCATTTCCCTTACCAGAGGATGTATTTTTTTCTCTTGTGTATAAATGCACACAGCTCTCATAATCCTCAATGCTCTCAATTATTTTTAGCTTTGACTTAATATTAACTGGTGAATATTATCAGTTTCAATGTATTTCAATACATTTTTTCTTTCTGAATTTCAGTTCATAACTTTTTATGCATATAATTGAAATTAATTTTAAACTCTACCTTAACAGAAGCCCATATTTAATGGACTTTTACAATATGTCCAGTCAGTTTGCACAATAAAAATATTTTTTCATTTGCTGTAGAAATGGATGAAGGAAAGATGACAAGTTTTAAAAAAGTTGAAAAATATGGAATTTTAGGATAAAATATTAAATTATTTATACTATTTATTAGCAAGATTTCTGAAGCATTCAAACACATAACCCAGTGTTAACTACATGACATTCCTCAGATAATTAGATAACTTTCTTTTTTTCCCTCTAAACGTTTCCATTTCTGCAGAATCTATAAAATTTTGAAAATATATTTATTTTTTCTCCTGCCCCAAAAATAAAGTATTAGAATTCAAATTTTATTCCTCAAAATAAGACTTAGAATCAGGTTATTGCAAATGATTGTGCCTTTACAATTATTTTTCATTTTTCTTCTGCTTTACCCTGGGGTGTTTTTAGATAAAAGTTATGTTTATGAGCAAATTAGTTGTCATGAATTCTTTGTTGTCAGGTAATCTTTCATTGATGCTGGAAACCTAAGCACGTAGATGATCAAATTCTCTAATTTAGAAGTTGTATCATAAATCGTTTTAGTACATGCTAAAATACTTGGAAGTAGTACTTTGTTGCTGACAAGCTCTTTTTGTCATCTATAAAGAAGTTAAAAATTACAACTGAACAGACAGCCTCTCTTTACAAGAGTAACTTTTCATAGCTAGAAAAATTGCAAACTTTCTTTCAAGTGAAAGTTACAAAGAAAACTGGGACCCTGTTTCAATATCCCTGTGTATTCACATCTGAAAAAGTGAAGTTTCTTTTCTCCTAAACTAATTTGGTAGATAAGAATAAGTTGTTTGCTATTTTCACTATATAACCCTAAAGAGGACAGGATAGCTCACATGTGGTCATGACTTCTGTGTTATATTAAGAGCTGACCAGGTATGTAGAAGCAAATTGTAATTTTTTTTCCCATTTGTGTATAGTCACAGTGGTATCTTCTAAAGGAAACAACACTAAGAGTTGCAGATAATGGTATTTTTGATCACCTCATGAAGTATGTTTAGGGATTTTCAAATACTCTTAGTTTTTGACAAAGAATTATTTTTTTCACACCTAAGATGTCAAGGGATGAGCACATGAGAGTCCAGCTACAAGTGATGTCACATCACTCGTGCAGTTCACATGATGCATGGTTTGTATGCATGCATACCAGTAAGTTTATTTTACTAAGCAAATGGTATAAGATTATCTCTGCATATTTGGCAGTGATTATGGATGGATAGGAGAAAATTTTTCACTCTGAAGATCGTCAAGCGCAGGAATAGTGTCCCTGGAGGTCTCTGAAGTCTCCATCTCTAGAGGTTCTCCTGGATGGAAAAAGCCCTGAGCAATCTTTGCTAATCTTAAGGGTGATGCTACTTTGAGCACACAGGAGACCAGAGATCTCCTGAGATTCTCTCCCAATTTAAACTCTTTGCCTTCTCCATTCTTTTGGGCAGCAGCTGTGGTGTGCCCAGGACGTGTTTCCTACCATGGCTTAAATGTCCAGAGTAGTTCTGGTCACTACAGGCAAAACTAATTTTATCTGTTAATATTAAAATATCTGATCAAAAGGGGATATTTGCCAGCTCAAGCACATTTTCAGTTGGGGGAACACGAGGAGTGCCTCTTTAGCTCTGGAAGTCATTGTACTCATCCTCATGACCTCATTTCACTGCTTTCCAGCTAGCAGCTGCAGATTTGAGGGGGAAGCCTCAGGTAATATAATCACTTTGATTGAGCATGTGCCGTCCCATTTATTTTCTGGAAGTTAAAAGAGGTCAAAACAGAATTTCTGCATGTCCTATAGCACAGCTACAAGAGCAGAACTTGGCCAAGAACTTGTTTCTATTCTTTACTCTTCAAACAGAAAGAAAATTTGCTTGCAAAATTTTTTTTTTTTTTTTATTTTTTTTAATACATGAAACATTTATTTTTCAGGGAAAATAATTAAAGATTTATAAGAAAGCAGATTTAGATTGTTTGGGAGTTTTTTTGTTTTGTTTTGGGGAAAGGGAATGAGAGGAATGGGATTTTCCAGATTAGGACCTATTTGTCCAAATAATAGGACATATTATTATTTTTTGTCCTGAAAATAAGGACAAAAGAAGGCAATTTTTAATATATAAATATTCTGCTTATAATGCCATTCCACAAGTAATCAAGTTACTTTTCTTCTTTTTTAGTTTTGTGACTTTATTATTTATTAGGGCCTTTTGATGGTATTTTACAATGTTGAATGTGTTACTTTTATTAGCTTTATGTTTCTATTTTTTCATCAACTTGTATGTGTCCTTATAAACAAAAAAGGGTTTCACAGTTGGTTGAAATCTTAGTAAGGTTTTGTATTTGGTGCCCAAATTCTCTCATGAATAAAATCTATGAGGTTTTCTTTTTTAATAATTTGAAAAAAATTATACTTAGTATGTTTTACTGTGAACATGTCTGAGAAGCCTACAGACTAGCCTGAGAGCACAGAGATGTTAGTATGTTTGGTAGTATTGCTGTCAATGCGCCACTTTATACCTTAAAGTGGTTGCCTCTGACACTAGAGGGGAGTTGTTGTTGTTGTTGTTTCTAAAAAGAGCTTAGGATATCTTGAATTCAAAAAATGCTGCTTTAAAGGCATAATTCTAAATTAAAGTTGGTTATTTCAATTATATAGTCAATATAAAAATATGTTAATATACTATCTAAAATATTCTAATTTTTTCCCACTGTGTAATTTAACAAACCTTGAAAGGTCTATTTTTTGCATTTTGTATTAGAGACTTCAAGTATCTTTTCCTGATTGAATTCTCTGAAGATCTATTGCTCCATAGGAAATGAAATATGTTCAATGCTTCTGTCCTTTATTTTAAGGCTTTTTGCTGTCATTCATAAACATGTCATGGAAATACCTTCCACATAACTTGAATATCAATAGCAAATCTCTAGTGATTTATTTATTTATTTATCCTGCATAAAACAGCTTCAAGGAATGCTTTCAGCCACTGGAACCAAATTGTCTATGTTGTTAAATTGTTAGATTTGTCCCTCGTATGGTTTTGGCCCAGACCAAATTAGACTCTTCCAAGCAGCTCCTGGGCACAGTCCAGCAGCCAGAACAGACCAGAGACCATCCCCAGTAGGCAATTCAGATATGTCTCATCCTGACCTGATTGTTTTGGAGAGCAAAAGAGTTAATAGCAGCAGCACAGGCTTTACATGCTGCTGATCTCAATGCCAAAAAACCGTCCCAGGAATGTGTAAGTCACAGCCTTGGAGGCTTGTTCTCCTCTCTTTCATGTATCAAAAATGTCCCAGTGAAGACATTTTATTCCTCTATGTTTGTTTGTAATATGCTTTGCTTATTCTTTTGGAAGTCTTTTGGTTACCATTTTCCTCACCATTGTATGTTCCATCTTGAGCTTTGTGGACCATTTTGTTCCAGAGATATCAGTACCAAGGTGTTGCGCATTAAAAGTATTTGAGCCAATGATCACTATGTAGATTTAAATCCTTAATGGAGTGTAGGAAACCAGCACAAGTGAAACTTTGATGCTGTATATGATAGTTGTGGAATCATGTGGTAAATCATGGCAGTAAAACCTAACACACAGCATGGGTTTATGTTTTAATATCACACTATAAAGTGGGTAAATGCCAGGGAATGTAGTTCATTTTTAATGTGCAAGTTATTTTTTTCTTTTGCTGACTTATTTATTTGAATATATTTAGATTAATTGCAGCAGGACATGTATACTTGAGTTGTAGCAAAGTTATTACATGAAGGAAAGATAGAGGTTGCACAGATCTTAAAGCTGGGTGTAATTGTATTGCTTCTTGGTGCCAGAAATGAGAGAAAAGGAGTGCAGTATACTTGTATCTGAACTCTATGAGCTACCAGATGTTATATGAATCAGAGACAACTTATTTTTTTACTAGAGTATCTGAAAAAGCCTTATAAAATATTATTATGTTGTGAAAGTGTTGAATTAAAACAATTGCAATATTTCATGTTTAAATCCATTTTCATTTAAACACATAGTTTTGCACTCTACTTTCTCCTTCAGGCTTTCCAGCAAAGGGATTTCCATAATCATTCCCATAAAGAGGAGTTAAAAATGTAGCCCAAAAACACATTTTGAATGAGTATTTCTATTTCTGTGTAATTCAGCTTTCTTGGGAAGTATATTTTTAATATCTGACCACTTTTGCTTATACAGAGAGAAAGAATGTAATATCATTTACAGTTTTGTTCCCAGAAAGGTCCATTTTCAGTCTCCCTCCAGCAGCAATTACTTATAGAACTATTAATATTGCTTTGAAACAACTTCTGAAGCACTTGCAAGTGTCTGGAGAAAGAGGGAGTTTCATGCAATTAAATTTTCCTGAAAACTGTAAGATTCTTTTGCTACCAATTACTGTATTTTTCTGCTGTAAGTTTGCCATAAATTAGTCATATGTGAAACTTGAGGAATGCAAAATTAGATTAATGCAGACTATTTTCCAGATTTTTCCCCCGTAGGTTTTGACAGAAATAGCCAGTTTGTTGGAAAGACTTATTAATAGATCCCTAATAATCTCCTAATTCCATGCATTGGCCTTAGGAGAATTCTCAGTACAGTTTTCATACACAGTTTTTAAAATCTTGTTCTGAAATGTGATTTATTTTGCATTTTCTGTGTCATTTCATTTTAAATCATTGTCAGTACCAAGCAGCCCCTACTTCTCTGACTTCTGAACGATCTGCTATTTTTTCACCAAATGATTGGTTCTGTTAGCTGCTGTTTAAGTGTGCATAGCCCATAATAAATATTTGCATATTGATTACACTGTACCTGTTTTCATTTACAAGACAGTAACTTAAAAGTGAACATGTTCACATACATTTCCACATTTAGCCTAAAGCCCTTCAGAAGCCTTGCTGTGGTTACTGTTTATTTAAGATATTTGCAGCCTCAAGTACACTCTGAGATGTTTTTTTTTAATTTTCTTTCCATAAGTTATGCATGCTGTTGTCTTTTGGGGTTGGTGGGGTTTTTTGGGTTTTTTTTTTTTTGTGAGCTGAATAACATTTAAATACATACTAGGCAGTGAAGAATACATGTGCTTATGTGTGACATTTTAAAGAACTACTTCCATGAACATTCAAAAGACATAATTGGAAATAGAGGTGCTCAGAGGTGGTATTAAAATGAGCATTCATACACACATGATTTCTGTTCAAAAATAATGTCTAATCTAAGACCAGATAAAACAACCGGTTGTGATGAATGAGGACATGGTAGAGGAAGGATCAGCATACCGAAACAAACAACAGATGATGGATGCTACTTTCTATGCCTAGGACTTCACTGAAAGTGCTCATTTGTGGCAGAGTAAAGCAAAATATGAAAATATCCCCAGAACAGCCAGCAGCAGCAACTGATTTAGAAAGAAGTTGGGAGAACAATTCAGTGGAGAATTCTTGAAAATAGAAATCCAGAGCTATGCTCTCACTGATCTTACATAACACTTCACGTTACAATTTATCTATTGTTGCAGGTAGTTGTATATTGTATGAGTTTGCCAGTAATATGTTGCAGATAGTTTTTTGTTCTGTTTTGTTTAGATATTTTTTTCTTTGCAAACTTTTGCAGAAGTTTCTGATGAGTTTCCTACAGGTCTTAATATTACTTTCTAGAGTACTGAATTTTAAGTTCTTGTGAATAAGCAAGTTTGAGAAGTAATTTTACAAATATGCAAGACATTAAGCGGTGGAAATCAGGGCATCCAGATTTTGTAAAAAAAAATCTGCTGGTCTCAAAGGTATGCATTATTTCTAGCTAAATGTTGATATGCAGTAAATGCTTTGTGCATCTTGTTACATTCTCCAGCGGGGAAAATGAAAGGCCCTTTGCATGATTTTTGAAGTGTGTTTTAAACATCAGGCAAAAGATCTCTACCTTCAAGTGAAATTCCAATACTAGAGCAAATTAACTACTGGGGAACAGCTTCTTCACTAGGTCACATATTTTTAGTGTTCTATGTAAAATGCTATTCATTGCCAGAGGAGAATTTGTGATGAGAAATGGGGAAAAGAGCAAAAGGGTGAAAATAATTAGGAGATGCAGATTAGAAAGCAGTACATTTGGGAATATATGTGATGATGAATGCATTATGGTATATTAGGTGGATTAATGTCAGTGCTAACTTTGGAATGCAGTGAAATGAGTGAATGTTTGGTACCTCCCTAGGAATATATAGAAGTGAAAGTCTTTGGCAGTAGACAAAATGTTTTGGTTTTCTCTCTCTGTTACTCTTGCTGGATATTACTAATTTAAAATGGGTTCCTTCTCCATTCCATGGTTCAGTTTGTCTCTAGCCTTCTCAGTTTTGGTTTCTATTTAATTTACCTTTTTTTTTTTAAGGGCATGGGTGTCAGCAGGCATGATAACAGCCTACTTTCTACTGGAAACCTTAGCAGATTGTATATTTCGGTCTTTTACTGACCAGAATTTGCCAATCATATGTTGTAAAGAGAGATTGCCTTGTTTGATATAGAAGAACTTGTTATTTAAACAGCTTATTAGGCTGAAAGCTGGCAATTAACTGAATTCAAAACTAAACAAATTCAGACTGCTTTAATCTATGGGATGCTCTTGGTTATGTTTCTATTGTATGCAGGAAGAAATTCAAAAGGCCTGAAAAACTTGCTTTTCATCATGAAAATTTTGTTTCCTATGAAAGACAACAAATGGATGTTGATGATTCTTTCACTGTGAGGAAAAGATAATGTGAATAGTAGTAAACCACAGCTGAGGTAATTTTGAATCCTGACAATAAATTGCACTAGTTCTAAATGATGACTTTGAGCAAACTGGAAATATCACAATACTTTCTTTAAAGTTTGATGTTCATCTCACATATTTCATAATAAGGATTTTCCTGTATTTGAAGTTGGGAATATCTATTTTTCATTAAATACTCCAGATGAATTCTTCTGGTTTAGATGGTTTTCTTACCCTTTTTCTGCTTTAACAAAATTCTTCTGTTAAAAAAAGAAAATGTCTAATCTGAAGCCCTTGTTCATAATTCATCCAGAGAATCCTAGGAAATGAATGTGAACCAGATGATCTAGTTCAGTGTTCTTCCCTAATTCACTAAAGTTCTATTTCTGATTTTCACTTTATTTCAAGTTTAACTTGATTTTCAGATAAGGCCTGAGGTGACAAAAATATCTAGCTATAAGATTTAGACTTTGAGTGACATAGCAAGAGAAAAAAAAAAAAAAAGGAGTTCTAAACCAATCAATTTTGAAGGACACCGTAAGTCTTATAGAGATCCTAATGAAAATTGTATGAGCAAATGCATTACAAAACACATATATAGGAGATAAGTTTTGAAATAGCAATTTTTGCAAGACAGTACCAGGAAAGTACATTCTCATTTAATCAGGGAATGAGGTGCTGAAGAACTAATATTTTTAGAGAAGGAAAATTAAGTTTGTGGTTAGCCTATTTCCAGGAAAGCTTCTTAGTGGATTAGAGGTTGTCTACAGATAGGATTGTCTATATAATTAGGCTTAGATTTATCCTATTACTTGATACCTTGTCAGGTGCCTCACTGGAAGTTTATTAACTGCTAGCATGCTGTTTTTAAGGGAAGAAAATATCTCTAGGGAGTGATTCAGGTATAAGCTCTGCTATGACCACACTTACTCTTGCATGTGTCTCTTGACTGAAGTGTTGGTGTTGTGAGTAAAACCACCAGATTCTGGATGGGGGAATGATATAAATTTCTTCAGTAACAATATCCATGATTACAAGTAAATTGGATTTTGGAGCTATTTTGATATTTAAAAGCATTTCTGGACAGCACAGAATTTGCTGAGATGTTTTAATCTGCCTTCCAATGTTTCTTGTTGAGCCCTAGTTCTAATTTAGCTGCCTGTCTTTGAAAATCATTTTGGAAAGGAAGGAATTGCCATTTGAAGGTAACAGTTGCTCTGCAGCGATTATCCACTCCCTGGTGGGAGTGGATACTGTTACACACATAAGGGTAGGTGAGATGAATCCCATTGATACCTAAAGTTCTGAATTACTGTATTCTGCTGTTAGTCAGACCCTCTCATATTAATCTGCACAGAGCAGCATGTGATCAGAAAGTTCAAGTCTGTCAGTTTAATGTTGTATACGATATTATTTCCAAACATTAACTTTCTCCATTTGTTGGTAGTTTTGATTTGGGGTTGTAAATATGTTTTCTGACACTCAGCCTAATCTTCATCCTAATATTTCAAAAGTTGTTTCTAGAAATTTTGCACATAATTTATCTTCTGATTTTTTCAGTTCACTCAGCAAAGCCATTCCTTTTTAAAGTCTAACTTTTAACTGAGTTTTTTTTTTTAATTGCATTTTTTTACTTTTACCATTACAATTAATGCCTCCTGTTCTTTTCATGTTTTTATTAAGTATTTTCTTCATCTTTGCTTTTGGTCTCTAGTATTTGCCTTTGTATGCAGTCTTACTGATTTAATTTAATTTAGTTCAGTCTTTGCAGTTAACCTGAGATTATATTAGTGTATATTCATTTTCCTTCTTCACATAGATTCCCAGTGCCACATTGGGCAAATAATTTTTGTTTTGACAATTCATTCCTTTTTGCTTGCCAGAGGACAAATCCATTAGCTTTCTGAAAATCTCATACAAAACTCCTTTATGGCAAAAATGCTAATCATGACTGGCTAGTCAAGTCTTGCTAAAGCTTAATTCCTAACTTTGCTGTTTTGAAAGCCACTGGACATTCTTCTCATAATCTTCCTGATTCTTGTGTCATTTCCAGCTGGAAACCTTTTTGGTTGAGAAATGGGAAGCTGCAAAGCTTCAGTGTGTTTTTCAAGGACATAGACAATAGATTTACCAGGTTTGTTCTTTCCTGAGAGTCTTTAGGAAACCACAGTGTAGGCAGACTACAGACTACAGAAGTGAAACAATAGTTTTATTTCTGCCTGGGCTAACTGATGGATCAAATCACATGGACTCAGGAAACAGAAAACACTTATTTAAGAACCTTGCACAGAAAAATAGGGGGAGCTTCTTCCTAACCACAACTATTTCAGAAATATGGTTAAGGCAAAATTTACACACCTGAATATGCAATAAATTCTGCCTAAGTAGCTGCTGTTTTCTTTCTAGTCTGCTTTTTAAGTATTAATGTTCCAATATCATTTAAATGCTACACTCTCATTTCTAGAATTCTTTCAATTTAACCACTTGAAGGTACATGGCAAAGGTTCTCTTACACGGAAGAATCTTTATTCAATATAGAGCTTTAATTACATGATCACATTTTTAAGCTTGTGTTTAAGTTTCATTGACAGAGGTCAATGGCTCCTAAAGCTCATGCTTGAAGATGTGCTAAAGTGCTTCTCTAAATGGAGATAATTTTAACACATGCTGAAGTGCTTTCCTGACTCTGGACCAAATTACATCCAGGGCTAAACTTGGATATCTCTAGTGAGATTAATCTAGCATATACAAAATTTAATTTTATTCCATTCTTTATATCTTCTTTGTTCTTTTCTCTGATGTTTCCCATTTGATACTTTGATATTATTTATACTCTTTTGAAATGAAGACTGTATGAGCTTGCATTTTTTTATTAATCACTGAAATTATGTATCTCAGCATGTTATCTCACTCTCTGAATTCTCATAACTCTGTCATGTAGAGCTGTCTTTCACTTCTATCTCACACAGTGTAAGCAAGACCTGCTAATGGCAACCACTCTGGAGCTTCATACCTTATTACAAAATAAATGAATCAGATAACTGGTATCTACATCCCTTAAAGTGTGCTTGGTCGTAGAAATAGGTGGAGAGAGGAATGGAGATAGTGAAAAAGTTGAAACTAGTGTTGGATGTTTTCAAGAGAAGGAAAGAAAGAAAGAAGGTTTAAAGGTCTAGACATTAATAAATTTTCTTTTATTCTGGAGTAAACATGAACTAACTTCACTTGTATCTAGGGGAATACTACTTAAACACATGTGCAGTTAAGACTAACAGTAGAGTCTAAGCATTTTGGAATGCCATATGCTTTGCACTCACTAAAAATAATCCATCACGTTGCTTCCTTCTGTCCAAATGATTAACTCTGCTCCCACCAATCCAAGCCATTCACAAAACAGGGACTCTGTTCACAGTATATTTTTTAAAACCTGGTTGCTAGCCAGTATTTATAAGTTTTTGCCAGAAATTATTTTTATAAGAACTGCACTGTTGGAAAGAAAAACTTTTGGGGTTTTGTTTATTTTTTTGTGCTGCAAGGGAAGCTACTCATCTGTTTAGAAATCACCTTTGAAAATTCAAAGCTTAGTACTTCACATGAGACTTTTCACTCATATTCAGTGCCTCTGGCTTACAAGCAAGTGTCATATGGTTGCAATTAAAACGATGTCACAAAAACTTCATTGTAAGTAGGGTAACATATGCTCTTAAGGGGTTTGTTTCAATTTCCAGTGCTTTGAGTCTTGCTGGGGTTGGGAGTCACATCTTTCACAGCTAGTCAGCCTTCCTGCCTTAGATATGTCAGCTGATGGAGTGCCAGTTAAAACATCTTCAAGAAATGTTGACAAGTATCTGAAGGGAGAAAGCCAACTTCCCCAAAATAAACAGAGAAGACTGAAGAATAGGAGTGGCAAGTTTTGCTCCAGAGGTGGTACATCTATCAGTCAAGCAGACTATGTGTGGCATTTGAGAAATATTTCTTGAGGGACGGAGAATTGGTTTCAGTATTTCTACCTTCTGCTGTGGAAACAGCCACAGACTTGCCAAATGTGAGCCAGAAATAGGGAAACAAGTAATTAAAAAACCCTAACCAAACAGCACCGAGAGCACAGAAATGTGAGAAATATAAGATGTTTGACATTCATGTTTATCATAGAAGGCTAAAGCTGCACAAAGTCAGTCCTGTTGCAAGAATGATCTAAATTAGTGGGAGAGACCCATCTTGCATGCCTGCACTCTTAAAATGCATAGCTGCAAAATTTGTTGGATGTGTTTACAAAGAAATGCCTTGCAGAGATATTTTCTCATTATGAATTTCTTAGAACAGGGGCAGGCATTTGACTCAAGTTCTCAATTCACGTTGGCACATATACAATCAAATTTTCCTAGATTTCAGCATAATCTTTACATCTACTATGCAAAGAGGGAAGGGAAATCAATCTGCAAATTGCACATTCGAACGCTATAACAACATTTGGTCTTCCTTCATGCTTTTTTTTCCCTGACAGAGATTTCACTACACACGCTTTCATTTTAATCCTTTATTTGGCAATTGCATTTCCCTTCCCATACGGCTCATGTCTCAGTGTACACTAGTAATTCAGCTCTGGCTGTCAAAAAAAATCAGCAGTTTAATGTGCTGGGCGGAAAGCAGCCATTCTTAATTATTTTCCCATATAGCCCAAGTATATTCTTTCAGTTATTAACACTGGGGGAAAAAATCCTGCTTCAAACAAGATCCTATTTCAGTCTGTTGTATGACTGAACTCATCATTACTTCCATAAAATCCTTAAACATATTCCCTTTGCCATCTGTGTTAAACTTCTTACAAGGAGGGAGATGCTAAACTTCCAGTTGATGTTCATATAAGCTAATATTTTATCTTTGCTGCAAAATCTTTATTTGGTTTCTTGGCCATTTAGCAAAGCAGGCTTATGGCAATAGTATCTCCACTATTACGATTATTACTAATGGTAATAATTTAAAATAAAAATCAAATTAAAGTATTTCACAATTCATAACAATGGAAAGAAATTATCTTTCTGACACTTACAATCTCTCTCATCAGTGAATTCTGCTTTTATACAGGGGCGATTCTGTTTAGAATGTCAGAGTTTAGGAATGCATCTGCTTTACTGTATATCTTAAAGGTGACAGTATTGAAATGTTGAAGGTGTTAATTGTGCAAGCAGTATCAAGGGTATTTAAAAATTCTGGGTGATGTAGCAGTCTGGTTTTTTTCCTGAATCTAGCTGACACTTTTACAAATTTATTTTGTCCTTTTAATTGCTGTCACCTAAGTTGTTTGATTGCACTCTGCCTAAACCATATTCATTCTTTATTTTTAAGATATCTTCACAATATCATATCCTGTTATAGTTTCACTAATTTAATTTTACACAGAAAACAAACACACAAAAAAAAAAAAAAAACAACCCCAAAACAGAAAAGCAAAATACTCCACACCACACCCAAAAATCACCTCCTCCCTCCTGCTGAGATTAGTAGAGAAACATATATCTGAGAAAGATTTAGAATGGGAAAGTTCAAAACCTGACCATATAGATAAGATTTTAGAAACAGCATTTATATTCATTAACAAAAGCATTGTTTCCTCAATGGGGTGAGTTTTAACAAGCTAAGAGCAGGGTAATTTTGAGTAGTCCAAAAGCAGTGACGACATTTGGCTTGTGATGGCCTTAGTCAGAAGAGGGGACCCTCCTCACACTCTATTGACTTGCTGTGCTTTGTGAGGGTTTGACCTCATCAGACATTTAGGTCAGGAGGGGAGATTAGGACTCTGTGTGTGATGTACAAAATTATGGGACAAGGATCTGATCTGATTTAGGACATGACATTAAGCCTGTGATAATCTACTTCCTTTCACAACAAAATCTAGCGCAGCATTACTACATTTGTATTACATTAAATGCTATGAGCAAAAAAAAGAAAAAAAAAGGATGAGAATTACCTGTCAAAAGTATATTTTGTGTGTGCAATTAAGACCTGCAGAACTATGTGTATTCCACTTGTGTTCACCTCAAAGTTACTTTGGTTTTTTTTGAAGTCTTCTTGGGATGTTTTTGTAGTTTCCTGACAGCAGTACCAATGGTTACATCTGAAAGAAGTCTGTATTTCTAAGCTATGTGTTATACTGACAGTACTATGAAATATGGCAAAGACACAAAAAAAAAGGCATATTATATTGAATAAATAAAATTTTATGTTTTCTCTTGATAAGCTGTTCTGATTAATCGTGCCAGACTGAATAGTTGCTCAGACATAGCATTCAATTTTTAATGCTACTACACAGGACCATCAGCTTGGAAGTGACTTACAATGCCTGCTGTCAGTGTTGTTATTCTTTTTTCTCTTCCCCTGCGTGAATGAAGAAAAAACATTACAGCGATTATCTAGTTGGTATATCTACATTAGTGTTTTGGTTTGTCTCCATTGTTCTGCCCTAAAAAAAATCTGGTTTTCTCTTTCCTCTGTTGTTTTGCTCTGCAGAGCAGTTTTGGTGTACTGATTCAGTTTTAAGGTAGACTTCTTTCAGAGAGAGCTGAATTCTGGCAGGTACACACCAAATGCTTTCTCGCCTTCTTTGGCATCTGAACCAAATACTGGCTTCAAGTAGGTACACACATGGTAGGTATCTTAGTCCACAGAGCCAGAAAAGATAAAATTCAAAGCAGAAGTCCTCCTCCTCAGCAGAGGTAGAGGTGGAGAGAGAGAGATTAGGTTTTGAGCAAAATTATTTAGTAAACCACCCCAAACTTCTTGCTATTATGCCCAGAACATATTATTCAGACAGGATCCTGAAAGCTAAGGGACATACTCCATCCATGACAACAAAATAAGCCAAGCTATGAAAGGATGGAAAGTTACATTTTGTGTCAGTGAAAATTCGGCACAAAAGGCATGCAGATTAGACTAGATTTACAAATTTCTTTAAGTATAAATTTTCTGGGGAGATAACAGAACTATAATTATCCACTGTGAAAGGGTGGTGAGGCACTGGAACAGGTTGCCCAGAGAAGCCGTGTGTGCCCCATTCCTGAAAGTGTTCAAGGCAAGGCTGGGTAGAGCTCTGAGCAACCTTGCCTAGTGAAAGGAGTCCCTGTGTGTGGCAAGTGAGTTGGAACTAGAGGTTCTTTAAGGTCCATTCCAACCTAAACCATTCTGTGATTCTATGAATTCCAATGTTTTGAATCCTGTTTGAGCACTGAGGAACCTTTAGTAACACAGCTACAAAGTATGTATAGGTATTATTTTCAAGCTCTAGGTGGATATCTTCTCATATCTGGGATTGTGAAGTGGTATTCTTAATACCTTAAATGAAAACGCATGTGTTCTGGAATGGAAAAGTCATCTGCATAATTCTCATTCATCTCTTCAATTCAAACCATTGTATTCTGTACAGCAAATTTCAATTTATATAGAAGAATGACTAGTTTGAATTATACATGTTTTCAGTTAAAATGCAGAACTTGAAACAGATGGAGGACACTAGGAGTGAATTTATAAGATTAACACGCAGCTCTTCACATCAGTTCGGAAACTCTTTGTGAGAGTGCATGTAGTATGTACTTAATACATTCTGGTGTTGCATTTGTGTAGATTGAGAGTTGTATTGATTCAGTAGAAACACACAGTGGGAGTATGTTTTTATGTAGATTATCTCACTGGTTAGCCAGTATAGGAACAGAGAAGATCTTAACTTGAGTTTTTGAGAAAACAGAGTGGTACCCCGCTTTAATAAATTACCTTCAGCTTGTTCTCAAAGACTTTCGCTGATCAGAGATTGTATCAAAATGCTGCTTACCTTTTGTGTCTCTTACAAGTAAAGATTTCTTCTGCTTCGAAGAAAAAAAATTAGTTTGATACAGCTGGGATAACTCTTTGTTGTGCCTGGATCAAGCTGCCTGAAAATACAAATAAAACATATATGTTTGTCTGGTAATGATTAGAGAGGATGATATCAGATTCTAAAATTCATATTTATCACTATTACCTTGGATTTTTCCTACGCGATGTCGATTACTGTTCAAGTACTTAACTTCAGGCTGTTTTCAGTGTATTTTCAAATAAGCCAGGGTTGCTAGTCTGAAATATATATTTTAAATTTTTGAAAGATTGGGTTTGTCCTCATTCCTTTGTGTTAGACTTGCGAGCTGCCTGTGGAAACCACTGCTTTAAAAATAGTGTCAGACGCATGTCAAGTGCAATGACAATGCACATTTTGCAGTGAGCATTTGCTCAACACAAAGAGATCTGAGATCTACTCTATGGCAGTCGTGAAGGTGATAACCCTTACAAACAGCACATCTTGAGATTAATAAACACCACCTTGGTTTCAGCATCTGGAGTGCGAGTTCCATTTTGCATAGAATGACCTTGGTGGAAACACTGAACCAGAGATGTGTATTTGTGCGCAGGTGTGTGTGACTGAATTTATGACTTGCTGTTAATACCAGCTACAAGGAAATAACATCCCTCACTATTTCCTGCTTTCTTACTTTATCATTATTAGTTCACAGCTTTATTTATCCAGAAGATATACAAAAGAACATCTTTACCTCTGTTGTCATTAATGTTGTTTCCTTTAAGATAATAAAAGAAAACATCTCTGAAATATGCCCTCATACATTTCTGTTCCAGTGCCAAATTCAATAGCTGTTGATGTCAGATGAAAGATTGATATTGAATTAATTGAGTGTCTAGCCTTTATTAACCTTTATACAACATGAGATAAATAGTCACTGCAGGTAGCCTATTGCAATAGACAGCTGACAAAAGGTGGTGTACTTGTACCTTCTCCTGACTGTAGATGTCGGATTCTGAATTTGTATCTTTCCACGCTGGGTCTTCTGGCTGCTTCCTTTAGAACGCAATTCATCTTCATCAGTTCTCTACTGAAAGAACAGAACCTACTCATCAGTTTTACAGCCAGAAACACTTTCTATTGTTGTTACAAAAAGCTTCTAATGGAAGAAACATTTTATTTTTTTAAGGAAACATTGCATGCTTACACTATTATACATTATGACTTTACTGTGTGAGTCAAAAAATTTTAGTTGCCATGTTTATTTTTTTTTATGGACTGACCCAGTATTTTGATTTATTTTACTAGTGACTTTTAAAACATCCTGAAGAAGGACAGGGGTGGTATCCATTCCATTCCAGTGTTTCTTAGCTGCTGTTCATTCAGTTCTCCAGAACTGGCTGACCTACAGGCAGCAACATTAAGGAAATGCTGTTCACAGCAATGTATTTTCTTCTAGTTTTGAATTTCAGTTTTATTTTTCTGAGGCAATAAACAGCATTGAAATGCCTATGAAGAAGCTTTTTACTAAGAGCCAGAGGTGGGAAAGCTTTAGAATTTGCAACCAGCAGTTATAAAAGCAAAATTCTGAAGAGTCAAAATTGATGCTGGTTTGGATCACATGATGAAGTCACACAGACACAGACACACACACACACACACACACACACACACACCCCACACACAATATTAGTCATAAAAACATTTTCAATGAAAAAATGAGCAAAAGAAGCATAATGAGATGAATAGCCATTTTCAGATGCAAGGCCTGATTATTTCTCAGTGAAGTTTTTCTTCAAATATTTTGTACCCAGTGGGTGCCTTCTGACTCATAACATACCTTAGAGAATTGAAGTACTCTACATGGTAAGTTTAATAAAATAGCTGAGTAGCACACTTTAGAACCTAGTCACATAATAAAGTCACATAGCTCTGCATTTTGAGACCATCTGTATTGTGAATGTAGCAACAAGTCATTCACATCATTTGCCATACAATAATAGTCAGGGAGCTATTTTAGGAGCAATGGTCCTTACATTGCAGACATCTAGCAAGACACTACAAAATACAATTTATTTACTTCAGTGCTTCACAAAGATTAACTTTATCCTTAGGAGGCTAATAACCCTAGGCTCCCTTAATAGTCCATGGAAAGAAATAAGTTCTCTCAGTTGATTCTGAGCAGACCCCTAACTTGAAGGATGCAGACCATTTGGAAAGAGTACAGAAGAAATCAAGAGATTTCAAAACAGTGATCTGCTTGTAAAGATTGTGGAAATTTGACTTGTCATGAAGAGGGGGGATGACAGAAGGATATTATCATTTTAAAATACATACCAGACTGCTGCAAAGTCTGTTGTCCAGATAGACAGTGAATAAGATAAAACAATATTATAGTAAGGAAGATTTATATTAAACAGTAGAAAAATCTTCCAGCAGTATAGATATGGAAGCATGTGGTTTTAAAACTACCTCAAGAATAATTCTATTTTATGGAATGGGTAAAGGAGATTTCTGTCTTTAAATGAACTTTAACTTTTGTAACCATTATCCTTTCTTAGTGTACTAGAATATCCACTGAAAGGTTTTCAGACGCTGTGTTCCTTCCAATAAGAGATAATCAGCCCATGGATTCCATAATTGATTCCCTGCCTATGAGCAGCACTTCATACATCATTCACTTGACACTATATTGTGTTCTTACAATACACATGTGTATTAAGGCATTTGATGTTATTACCTTCAGTATTGTCTTAGCTCTACTGAGAGATTTGATTCCGTGGTGATCCTATTTTTCCTATGATAATTCAGTTTACTAATAAAGAGTTCTGAACTGGGAGTCAAGATTTATATCCAGTTTTCATTCTAGTACTTAAAGCTTTTTCAATCATCTGTTCATTCACTGCCCCTACTGAACAAGTAGACTTCACTGATATCTTTTCAATGCAACAAATTTTTTTTTCATCGATATACTTATGTAATAGAGGAAATATTTGGCTTATTTCTCTTTTCATTTTTACGAATGAAGAAGAAAATAATTATCATGAACCAAGTTTACTCATTATAGACATGTAATTCAATACTATTTGTCTCTGCGTTCTTGTAAACAATTCAGTGGGTTTGGTCATACAGGATATGTTAGTATGTGCACTTTAGATGAAAACAGTAACAAATTTGACAAAAGGTGAGAGACTAAGGTTTCAAATGGGCTGTCTTCATATTCTAAATATATATTAACAGCAACATTTTTTTAAATCAGTAATTTATTAAAATGAAAGTCCTTTAGTATTGTCCTCAATTTGAAATTCTCAAGAAGTATAAAGGATTGAGATCTTATGTTGTCATTTCCTAATGTTTCAATTGAATCCATAATTTTTGTGAGCACTCTAATTATAATTCGTAAGATTAAAGTTTTGGGTTAGTTAAGCTTTTAATGGTGACAACACCAGGTGTGTTGCTGGTTAACACTTTTTCAGTGGGTGCAAACTCAATGAATTTCTGTCCAACACCACCTTTTATCCTTTTCTTATAACACTTATTAAACTCTCCCAGGCATTTTATTCAAGTATTTTATCAAAGTTTATCTGGCTAGAATAAAGAAATAAAAGCACTATAAACATTGCCAAGTGAGTTGAACTACAGAAGTATTAAATACAAAAATATTTAAGTGGTCACATACTTATGGATCTGACCGTACAATCACATAGTCAATTAAAAAAAAGATTAAAAGCACACAAATGTGAATGCGGCTTATAGGCAATTTAACACCTACAATAACTACAATAACTTCCTACAACAGTAGTTCAAGATTATCCTAATCTTAATTTTAATTCATTCTTTTTAAATTGTGCTTGGCAAAACTATATAGAATTTTTAAGCAGCGTGTTATTCTACTTTTTTTTTCATTTTATTTATTCTCTTTCTGTAAATTAAATAGAGCAGTTAATCTTTTTTTTTTCTCTCCCCTTCTTCTCCAGTAGTACCATAGGTGCAATTTAAAGAGACTGCACATCCCTTAAGTGAACTCAGATGTTATTTTGCTGTTGGAAACACACAGCATTTATATATTGCATAACAGCTAAATCAAATTATTAAAAAAAAAAAAAAAAGGATAATTATGTGGTAAAGCCATTTGCTAGACAATCTGGTATATTTTCTCAATAGTAGTAGGGAGGCCAGAATAGCAAATTATTTTCATGTCAAACATTATGAGGTTGTGTGACCTCTAGTAGCACAAAGATCAAAAATCAGCAGTAGAATGGGCAAGAGAATAAAAAATACCATGACACTGTGTAAAGGAAGTGTAAGCTATCTTCACTGTCATTTTGCTCAGTTTATCTCTTTGCTAAGAAATGCTGGATGGCCTGAATTCAGGCTACAGACTGTAAATCAGCAAAATGTTGAAAAGATTTCTATTTTTAAAAATCTTTTGTCTGATGGAAATTTTCCTGCACAAATTATTTCTGGGCATTTTCTTTATGAGGAGACCAGTGCCAGTTCTTTAGGCTTACATGTTCATGCCATTGGAACATTCTTATTTTAGAAGTTCAGAATTATGGAAATATGTATGAACATAATTTTTTTATTAGAAAAGTAAATAAATGCCTATTACTTATGATCCAGGAAAGAAACTTGGAAATAAAATATTGTTTTAAGACCTGCAGTAAAGGAGGAGGAATATCTAAGGAATCAAATGTAATCTTTATTTTTCTGTAAACTGCCTTGAATTTTGATCCTTGACTCAGAATTTTAAGTGCTTGAGATTGGCAGTGCTTCGTGTGTGCGGTCTTCTTGGGAGATATTTTCTTTCAGCTAGTAGATGAACCATGAAATTGCTGAAATCAAATGGAGACTCAGGATTGCACAGAGAGCACAGGCAGTTTTTCTTTGTTTACAGCAGTGGATAAAACAATGTGCCTGATGAGCTAAGCCAAGGAGAAGCATTTCTGCAGAGATACATTGTGAGTTTTTTCTCTTGGATTGAATCAGTGAACCAAATTCTCTGCTGCTATAAATTGTTGCAGATTACAGTTTTGTTAAAGGATTACTGCTGTCCATTCTGTGCGTTTTCCATCTACGTTCCTGTGCTTACTGCTCCAGCCAGAGTTCTCACAGAACCACGTTTGCCACTTATGTATCTGATTGCCTTGACATAGTCAATTTTGCACCACTAAGGACTTCAGAATTAGCATTGGACTACACAACGCATATAGCAAAGGAAGAAAATTTATTTTGTGTGCATTCCTCTAAAGGCAGTAATTGGAGGAGGAGGAGCGTAGTGGTTTGAATTGGTTTGGTATAGAAAGATGTATCTGACAGAAAAGTTAACCCTTTTTAACTGTCAGAAAGATATGGACAGTCTTTCTGAAGAATTAACTGATGTTGAACTATGACTAGTGGAATAATTGTATCTTGTAAATTATTATTTTCTGCATCCCCACAAACAATAATTATCCACTGTAGGTGTTGTAATGCTAATGATAATTGCATAAAGAGTATTGAAATTGCAATTATTAGAACTTTTTCTTTATCTGTTATGGTAATTCAATTTAATTAAATTTTCACAGGTTAGAAGGTATTTTTTAAGCAACTTTATTAAATGACTCTGGCACTTCAAGCAGTAAGAACTATCAAGGTCATCCCTTTTTTTCTCATCATATCCTGCAGAATGAGTTTCTTAAAGCTGCTAACCATTTAAAGGAGAGGTAATAGGCAATGTACTTAGGGCACATGATAAGGGGATTTTTCTAGGGGAGAATTTGTAGAAGCAAATTGTTTTGCTTTTTTTGCCTTTCTTGCCTTTTTTTTTTTTTTACAGATCAGTTCCCTAGAATTCACATGAAAATCAGACAATGTTTTGGTGGGTGTAAAGAGCTGTCCTCTGAACAAAAGCAAAATGGGTCTGTTAGATCTGGGATCCTTATAGCACAGATTTAGGAGACACAAAAAGAAGCAGTCTCACAAACTAGAATGCATTAACTTACACATTCATTAAGATGATAAATAATTATAAAGAACTTGCATGTACACTATGTTTTTTTTACATTTAAATTTTTTTTAAAAACTAATTAAAAGTACTTGTTCTTTAATTTCATGTGCAAGTCTTTTCAGAGATGGCTTCTGACTGCAAGTGCTGCAGTATAATCTTAGGTGTCCATACAAAACTGAATGTAATGTGTTGAAGAAAAAGAACATGGAGGTTTTTGCAATTGGCTTTTCTTCAAAGGCAAAAAACCAAACAAACAGGTGTTTGACAGGCGCTCAGAGATTTGGAACATTTCAAGTGGTCCCTGTGGAACAGAATTTGCAGACCAAGCACAGAAGAGTTGCAGCACAGTAAATGCAGTCCAATGTTACACTTGCAGAGTTTATTGCATGCGTCTCATCACATCAAATTTAGTTATAGTACTTCCTCCTTTGACTCGCTACTTGATATTCTGTTTCCTGCAGATCATCCTTCCTTGTCATATTTAAGGCTGTCAACATGAACTATCCCACTGCCATGGTGCTGGGCTTGAAACAAGCATGGGGAGAGGGTAACACACAGTAGGACTTAGAATTTTTCACATATGGCGCACCTCAGTGTCACATCCGATAAAACCTCTAACATAAGACTGCAGTTGTGGTCGTATGAAATATTTGTTGATCTCAATTTTCCTCATTCGTATGCTTTTGTGTTAAGACAAGAAGGACAAAAATGTAAATATTAAAAGTCAACCAAGTTTTATACTCAATCCAAATTATACCTCAGAAACATCTAAAAAGAGATATTTGGAAGAATAAATGGGACCTTTTTTGGGCAAAAATTCCAAGCCAAATAATTTCTAGCCAAGGATAAAGTATTTTAATTCAGAAATATGGGCTTGTACACCAAAAATCTTCAATGCAGATTATTTATGCACCTTTCCATAGCTTGACCTTCCTGGATTTTCATCTGCAGTAACCTTTTAGAAATGGCAGACATTTACATCATGAAAAGTTCTATTTTCCATTAAAAGCCCCACATTTTTATGGGAAATTTTCAATTAAGTCTACCTAATCTGCTACAAAATTTATGCTTTGTTTCTGCTAGCTCAGGTAATTGGTTTCTCACTTCTGTTTCTGTTTGACCTATAGAGAAGCCTGTCATGGATACAGAGGCAGGTAGGGTGTGTATGTCATAGGAACAGGTCACATCAAAGGACATCACTGGACTTGAGAAGCTCTGATAGCTTCTATTTCATACTGAGCTGAAAGTAAATTTTAAAAGTACTGTGTAAAGGGATTGTCTGTGATGGTCTCTGCAGTCCCATGAAAAGTACCAGTGTCTTCTCCAATAAAAACTTTCCTTCTTCTTCTTCTTCTTTTGCAGTTTGTTGGGAAAAAAACCCCAACAAATGAACAAATAAACAAAGTAGAATATAATCAGACAAATAATTATAATGCAATAACAGATTGTATTACTGAGCCAGGCAAAAATAGGAAAATTGTTAAACACCATCCAAGCCTAACCTAAGACAAATATTTTGATTCTCTCTTAAATGTGATAGTCAGGTGCACTGCTGGGTTCTAATAAGTAGATTTTCTATTGAGCCAGTTGTTTCTCTTCACAATATCCAGTCACCTAGTGACTGCTTTGTGCCAGGTGGCATTTCTCCAAATATGTGATATTTCCATGTCTCTGTTCACAGCTTTCTGGAGACAGACAGATAAAAATACACCAGAATATCATTCTACCTGTGGATGAATGAAAATGCATATGACACTGCAACTAATTTAATAGCAGACTAAAAAGACAGTCAAAGCAGAAGTTTATTAATGCGTTTAGGGTAAATGAAAATGTTATTAGAAAGCTAGAGAAAAGCTAAGAGAGCATGCTAAATGTATCTGAAAAATGAAAACATGCATACCAGAAGAATGGATCTATACCAAATATAAATTACTGTATTGTAGAAGCTTAAAATAATCACTGTTATCTCCTGATTATCAGTGTTTATAGCAGCTTATGATGAACTTTAAATAGCTATTGCATAAGTCAGGCGCTGGGAGTAACAAAGGAAACTAGATGACTGTCAGATTGACAGAGTTCTCTGGCTTATTTGGAATCACTGAACCCAGAAGGCTGCTGTAGTGCACATTAAGTCCCTAGCAGTTTGGTGCTTCAAAGGTAGGTCTCCCCCACAGAAGTGCAAAGAAATCAAGGTTTCCATTTCCTTCTCTGTGCTGAAGACTCCCATTCAGGAACTTGATGTAGGGCATATCTGGCCAGTGTGAAACTTCATCAAAGGCACTTTGTTCTCAGAAAGAAAGAATCTTAGAAGAAGAAAAAAAGCTTGGAGGTGGTCTCCTTACCAACTGAGAAAGAATATTTTCACTCCCTTCTTTTTGTGGGTCTAAAATAGAAACCACATGTTGGTGATATGAAAACGTTTCTGGAAGGGAAGATGAAAGATATTAACTGCTTTGTGGACAAGATATCCCAGAAGAGTATATGAAACAAAGGATTTAAAAAAAAATGGGGTTTTTTTGTGAGTTTGGCCAAGAATAAAAGAGTGATGAAAATGATTAACAATAAAAGGGATTTTAATTGCAAAAATTTTGCATCTGAGTAATTTTTTTAGTACTTTATATTTCTTCTTTCCAACCTGTGAAATCTGTATCTTCTCACTGATGATTTTAAAGCAGCAAAAGAACAAAACAAGAGAACAAAAGAGCAATGCATTGTTTAGATAACCTGTGGTTGGTATCTTGGACTTTTGCATATATTAGAAGAATAGGACCACACTGTAGCAGAGCATTACTGTGTTCATGAGACAGAAATGTATTCATCAAGAACATCTTGCTCTTGATCCTTATAGCATTTTAGACTCTCTCTCCACTGTCTACAGAAGAAAAATTAAATTAGCTATTGTAAGCATTTCTCAATTATTAAAATATGGTCCTCTGATAATTTTTGGAAAAGTTCATGGGATTGTCGAACCCTGCTGTTTAAAAGCTGTAGAAGTTTGAACATTAGTGGATTTTGAAAAATATGTTTTCCTTTTTATTTTTCTGTCTCCAAGGTTTTTAGCAGTATTGATCTTCAAGTCAATGCATCATTATGTTGTTCTGTGAAGCCACTCATATCCTATTGCTATGTAAGTGAAGCCACGGGGGAAAAAAATGAAAGTGTATTTTCGAGTAAATAATACTTGGATTACAAGCAAAGCCAAGGAAAAGAAAAGTAACAAAAGGAATTTCACTTGAATCTACAATCAATAATATTTGACCTTATCTGGTGCTTAATTGGTTGGTTCTTCAAGTGTTTAGAATGGTGGATTACTTACCCTGGTTAGTGGAGATGTTTTACAGCGACTATGTACCTTTGTATTGATCAGGGCTGTGTGCTTGGTCATGATTACACCGTAATGGATCGTTCAATGGAAAGAATTTACTTGAGCTCTGTTAGGTCTTAATAAGTCACCACATGTTCACAGAACAGTGTGATTATTCTGTTCTTTTCCAGAACTAAAAGATCCTGAAGCAATAATATTAGGAGAAAATTTATAAAGCAGTGTTACCAAACTGGAAAGATTAAAGTTGAAGTAGAAAGCATTTGTGAGCTGTGAAAAGTTGTCAATACTTTTGACTAGTTTTGCTTTCAACTATAAATTTACTCAATTATTGCTACATGGAAGTATATATGTATAGAAAGACATGCTTATCCATACAATGTCCCCACACAAGGTTGGATGTGTCCTGAAGGTAGACCTATGATTAAGCAACTATATAAACACATCCTTGTGCTCTAGGTGGTCTTCAGTAAAGAAGGACTTGGTTTTCCTTTCTTATTCTAGTTCTTATACTGGTTTTAATTTTATCCCTGTTAAAATTTAACATCCATTAAATGTGGATGATGGCCAGCTACTGAGAAGTGACCCTAATCACATAAAATACTTTGTTCAAAAGGACTAAGAAATTTATTACCTGTCATTCTGTTCATTTTCTTTACTGCACTAAATTTAAGTGTATTTCTTCCATTTTTATGAAATGCAATAATTTTAATTAAAATCTCTTTAGATTTCTTTTAGGTCAGAGTTACATTCAGGCATGGATTTTTAATTATTGTCATTAACAGGAATTCCTCTGCTTACTAAACCTCCAGTTTCATGTAGATTTCAGTAACGTGACAGCCAAGCATAGAAATCCTAAATAGAACTCATTATCTAAATTGTGTCCCTGTGTGATTATGCAAGTCATTCAGCAAAACATTTCTGTTATCATTAAACAGCCAGTTGGCTCCTGTATGTTGATATGCAACCACAATAACTTCAGTTAATGTTGCAGTGCATAAAATAAACACAGAACTGTTGACATGACATATTTAGGACAAAAGAAGCATACATACAGTAGTTAGAAAAAAAAAAAAAAACAACACCAAAAAACCAGCATGCTGAATATTTTTGGTTTGGAGACACTGCACAATTTGTTCATATAAATCCTTTGCAGAGTTTCTTTTTCAGTTATGAATTCAGAGCATACCCTACAGCATTTTCTCATGCAGCTGCACCTAATTGAGGGAATTCCTCTATTATTTATGGACTTTACATTAGCTTAAAACTCCTCATATTTCACAAACAGTTTCTTTAGGATGGAGGAGCATAACCTTGATCTAGATTCTCCAGTTAGATCCCATTAAATTCATGTAGCCTTATTGCTTCTCAGCCTATGTCCCAACGCTGGTTTTATCTGAAGAAAATGTTCTTCTTGAGCTGAAAGAGCATGATGCATCTTTTAATAGAATTATTTTTCACTGAAAACATGTCAGGACAGCAATTGCAGCAAAGAATTTCTATAATGCAGTATGGAATGCAAAGCGTCTGAGACAAGGGCAGAGAAAGCTTTAAAGATAGCTGGTTATTCAAGACTGTTTTGTAGATTATGGATTCAGACCCTAATCAGTGTTCACAGTCTGATTGAGTAGCTTTGTATGGAAACCTGTTGTCTTAAGTAAAAAAAAATAAATTATTTACAGCAAAATCTAGTTATATGTGTTTGTGCATGTAAAAGAAGTAAATAAGACTTTTATATGTGGATTTTTCTCCCATCAGAAAAACAGTGTGTTTAAGAGTGAAATCTGTGTATTTGACCAGTAAAACACCTTTTTTTTTTTTTTAATGTAAATAATAAGAATAGCATTTTTATTTCTTTTTGTCCTACAAGTGTGATTTTCTTTACCAGACCGGCATTTTTGGTTTTTAGGACATTTTTCATCTGGGTGACCTTTCAAACAATCATCTGTACGCAGACAAGTGTAATGAATCTTCTTCTGTTTTCTCTTTTCAATTCCACTAGGTATGTGTGACAGGGTAGTTCATTATGGTTTTTTCTTCTGGAAGTCGCCTCAAACTTTTTTTTGAATGAAAGGCATTTTTCCCTCTTTTAAAAAGAAGATAAACATAAAATCAAATGCTTTTGAAAAAGTCTTGACAGAACAGTGAAATGCAAGCAGTAATTCCAAAGACTGCATAAAATGTGACACAGACCAGGATATTTTTTGTGGCAGTAACAATTTATATAGGAAATATATTTATGTGGGTTTTGAAAAGCAGACTGAAATCTCTGGAGAGAAAAAAAAAAGCCACAGTAGTGCTTCCTCTTGCTCCAAGTTTATTTTCATAAACTGAATATCTTTATTGGTTTATTCACATACATAACTTCAGACAACCAAAATTCCATTTCTATTTTTATTAGCAGAAAATCACACAAGTTACAAAATTTCTTTCATGTACTTTCATCGGATTTGCTACAGAGTCTGACTATACCATAAATACTCCTGGGACTCTGTCAAGGCATTGAGGCCAGCTAGGCACCCTGGACCTCTGTGCAATCTCAGGAGCAGCATGGCTGGATGCCGGGAACAACCCTGCCCCATGCTCTCCTCCCCTCACTGTGACTGGGAGAGATTGTTCCAGGAGAAAACCATTCTAAGCCCTGTCTCACTTGTGCACTGGTGTTTTTTTCATTTAATGACTGTGAGACAGTGAAGTAATTGAGAAGTTACCATTAGTGGTTTAGTCTTCTAGGTTCTTTGGCTGGTTTGCCTAAAATAAAAGTGAAAAAAAATAACCCCAACTCTAAAATAATCACTGTTAGAAACATGTCTATGTCTTGGCATGCAATTACACCTCTTTCCAATCCCACCCATTCCTCTCATATAAAAAAATGTCATCAAGTGATTCATAAAGGCTAATTAATTGAAGTTTCTCCATAGCCAAGTGCACATGTCAGTGATGTAGAAAGCAAGCTACTGCTAGAAACTATTCCTCCACTAATCAACATTGTGAATAAAACAACAAAAACACAAAGCTATACTTTTTTTATGGGTAGAAAAACAATTCAAAGGTGAATTTTTAGCAGAATATAGCAGAGGAAATTATTTGTGAAAAATTCAGCAGGAAAATATCCGAAATCCAGAATATATTCCAGTGATTAGCTTACAGTTTGGTCTGAAACATCCTCACTAGCAAACATTTAATTTTCTATATTTATTACTGGAGTTTGCAGTCAAAAATATCATGGCATTAAGCAGAAATAATTATGATAAAATATGTTAATTGGCAACTAAAAGCAAGGATTCTGATATTATTTACTCCACTAAACTTGAAACAGTGTTAGTTCTCACCAATTTAAGTTCAATATCCGTTTTTGACTGGGAATAGGCAGCAACTCAGATAAGAATCCCAGAATTTCTAAATCAGTTTTTCATGAAAGTTTCAAAGGGGACAAGCAAAGAAGGGGGCCAGATGCAGCTTTCTTCAAATAGCAGAGAGTAGGAAAAGCACCTTTCTCATTCTTTGTTCATTATTTAACCCCTGTGATTTCTTCTTTGCTTCTTAAAAAGATCTGTATAACCAGTTACTTTGAAAAATACAAGAATTTCAAATCTTTTGATTATAGATTGCCAGAAGTGTAACCTTCCTTTTGTCTATTTTAAATAACTAAATTGACCTTAGGGAATCTAGAGAAGCACCTCACTGATCTTTTTGATTAGCATTCATAGTATTTGAAAGAGTTGAATTTTTTCTCTTTGAACACCACAAGCTCATCTGGATAAAAGAGGAGTTCTGTAAATTTAGGGACAGTGGAAATTCTCCAAGGAAATCCTGTGGTTCAATGAAAAATTTCATCCATACAAGAGCTATATATACCTGACCCTCATGACTGCGGTACCAGTAATTCAAATAAAATCATATATAAAGTGGCATTGGGTCACAGCACAAGATACAGTGGTTATTGCTGTGCAGTGATGGATGGGCATATAATAATGTCAAAAACTGATACTGATTCATGAAGGGTCTTCTACTTTCAAAATAAGCAACCTTCACCTTGCCTTCAAAATCTTGCTGGGGGAGGGAACCATTTCACTTTCTTGGCCCAGATAGATATTTCAAAAGCTTATTCCCTGATACTTTTTATATTCACCAACTATTTGTGCTAGCTGTTTGCATGATTTACAGCAGAAGGGATTCACTCTACATGAGAAATCATTGTCTGGAATAAATAGTACAGAGATGGTATGCACAGGATAGAAGACAACTTGAGGTGAATGGCAGCCAAGAGGGTGTGATGGGAGCTATGTATGTTTTACTTATAACTGTTTTACACCCCTTTGTGATGTATAGGCAGCATGATGCTCACTGTGAATCTTAAACATTTCTATTTCTGTTTCAGCTTTGAGGAGGGAGAAATACTGTGCTCTGTATTAATTGGATAACTTTGGCTCAAGCTTTTAAGTGTGACAAATGGAGATGTGCCAAACTGCCTGAAAGTAATTCTGGTTGTCAGTGAACCACAGTGGCTGCCAGTTTGCAGACAATTTCTAGTTTTCTTGAGTCTGTCACATCTCTTTCACACTACCTATTTACCATCTGAATAGAAAGCCAGCACTGTGAGACATAAATAAATGTATTTGTCTTTAATATGACAGTGTTTCTTTGAGGGACTTGCGCTACCCTGAGCTACACATCGTGAACCAACCTGAACTTCTGCAATGACACGAAAATTCAGGTCTCCTGAAGCAAGCAACAATTAAAGTGCTGCGGGAAGCCAAAGAATGTAATTAATAATGAGGTGACTTTGTGGTTACCATGTAATTTTCTTATCTTGGAAAGATGTTTGTCTTAGGTTAGCTCATTCTCCCCAGGACACCTGAAAGGATATTTGTGATAGAACAAACAACCTACCCCTGCGGATGTGACAGCAGAAGGCTTTGTTTCTTTATGAGTCTGATCCAAAGATGCCTTCTGTTCCTTAGTTTACAGGAAATCCAGGGTAAACCTTTTATTTACACATAGGGAACACTTGCCAGAACAGAATAAAAAAGCAGCTGATTAATCAGCATGCAGCCTTCATCTTGTAGGGCCTAGCTGCCTGGACCTTTTTAACATTTGGAAGATTAGCCTTGGTGAGAGAAATGTTGTGTGGAAATGCCTTTGATAGCTCTGTGTTTTAGTCTATCATGCTTTGCAAAGGGGATGGCTCAGGGTTTGAAAAAGTCTGCATGTTAGAACAGAGGATGCTCATGGCTGGGGAAAAAAATTACCTCGTACTAGTTCTGTACTGCTGCCCTTTGAAGCAAAATGAGAGGAAAGCTTGCTCTGCAACTTCAGTTGATAAAATCTATTTTCTGGAACATTACCAAGTCTAAACATATATCATCTATATAGAGAAATAAGGCAGACAAAGGATAGTATTCCTAAATAGGCTTGGAATACTCAGGCAACTGCTAAGAAAACAAAAATAAGGAACAGTGCCCTGCTAGTTCGACCCTTAAATTATGCAGCTGTTCATTACCAGAATTATATATCTCATGCTGCCCTTTGGAAGGAAGGCATGGTGCACAGAACTGGAACAATTACTGAATTATAGTACAATAAGAAAGGCCTCCTAAAGTGTCACATGCATGTAGAGGAAGATAAGAAAGGCCAGCTTAAGTTCTTGGCATTTTAAAGAAGGCAATCAAGAAACCCTTTGAATTCCTTGGTGTTCTTTCACTGCAGTTCATCTACATTTTTATGCAAGTCTGACAAAGCATCCCATTCATGTGTCAGCACTCTCGTCTGTGGATGCATTAGTGTTTATTACAGGCTGAATTTGCAGATGCTACAATTTGAAAACAGTAATAGAGCCAGTTGTGTGGCCTTAATATTTATATAATTAATAATGATTTCATGCTTCCCTCCCCAGTGCTTCTGAAATAAAACCAGCTACATTAGCATGGTCAAGCATAACAGGGCTCAATACAATCCTGTAAGCCTAAATTGTTTTGCCATAACAGGCTTTGAATTTTACTCTGAAATAAAATGTGTTGTGTTAATCAGCTTACTGTTAATGAATTATTTGGGTGACATATTTGGCACATTTTTGCACATTTAGCTATGACATAATGTTTTTTTATATTGATCACACATAAAATGTATACTCTGAAGAGTGGCCTACAGTTCTTTGAATCTTTTGTATTTGAAAACAATAATGCACATTTTTCATCTCCCAAAAGTTTGTATGTGACTATGGTCTGGAAATTAGCCTAAATAAACTTTTTTTTTTTTTCTAATTCCTTGCAGTTATATTTCCAGATAGTGTTTCTCTTCATGCATTTGGATTGTACAGAAAGTACCTTATTCACACACAGACTTTCAATGAAACAAAATTTATACAATTTTTCTTGTTGATATATTGCTTATCCAGAAAAATAGTCTTTTCGTAAAAAAAAGAATTACAGTCTTCTAGTGTATTGAACAAAAAAGTATTTTGTGTGACTGCATGCTAAATTTTTCCACATGTTGACAAAAGCAAAATTATAAGTAAAATTAATAATACATCAGGCTCTATATTCTATTTCTTTTATTGGGAGTAGAAGATTTCAGTTATTTCTACATGTTGAAATGAAAAAAAAAGGAAAAAGTTGGCAGACTGGCAGAGCATTTAAAGATGTATGAGGTTTTTTTTATCTGTTTCTTTTTGGTTTCTTATTCTGTTGATTTATCCAGAGTTTTGAATGTGATTGATTCAGTAAATTATCTGTAAATCAGGATCAAATTCTAAGCAAATATTATAAAATCTATAAAAAACTGACAAAGGACAGTAAAAATTTTAGAGTCCATCCTTCTGTTTTGTAAATATTATAAAACTTTAGAAAAAGTAAAAGCAAAGCAAACCCTTTTGATTACAAAGATGAAAAAAGGAATTACTTGCCTCTTAGACAATCCAGCTAACAGAGTTTATATGTCTTGGGCTTTGGACTGATGAGAGAATACAGAGAGAGCTCTGATAGGCTTAATGTGAGGCTATGCCTTAGAAACAGGATCCCTATTATCAAAGCTGAAAGACACTTTTATTGCTTTTGTCTCAGATGCTCTTTAACTGTGTTCAGAGAATAGCTTTTACAGAACTTGCAAGGATTGTGTGTGAGGTTCTTGTGTCTTTTGTCTTCTACTCTGTTTACTTTGCTCTGCTGTAAGCTAGTCACTAAAAGCTTGTATCACTCCTAATTTCAATAATATCTCTACTGTGTAGATGAGGGAAAAGTCACTTCTCCCCTTGCTCTTTCTCAGTGACCCAAGAGTAGGATGCTTGAGAAGGAAAATAATTAACAAAGACATCAATGCTTTCTGCTGTCTCCTTGCACAAGTACCTCAAGCAGTAAAGTGCTTACAGTACATGGGAAGTTGTAACTGTCTTATGCAGTAACAGTTCAGCAGTCTTTCAGAGACAAAAACTTTTAAGTCTTCAAGACATGTGTTTGTCTTTCACACTTAAGCTTCCAAAACTTAAGCAGACCTTATTCAGAAGGAATATGCCATGTGAAGCATAAAACCGTATGGAAATCCAGCGCTGAGAGAGTAAGTTCCCTCTTTGCCCAAATCAGTCACTGGTAGAGAAGGCTCTGAAGGGAGATTGTGTGCAGGGTTCTGGTCTCAGGTCCACACACTTACTTACACTGCCAATTACCATGCGGCACCACTGTACCTGCATAGCTCCTTTTCTGATGGGTGTTGGGCATCATGTTTATTATTTGCTCATATTATTTGTTTGTGGTCAATAGATGAGGTCAGATGGGGAACTTGAGGACAAGAAAGTGGGTTTTGCAATTTTTCTGTGTAATAGAGAGTTTCCAAGAGGAAGCACAATATGAAAACTAATGGGGTTAATAGGATAGAACAGAGGATCCTTAGCCCCATGTAAAGATACAAATAGCACAGGTATTATTTTAAAGCAAGAAATTGTATGTTAATAGGAACTTGACAATTAGATTTGAATGTTCTTTGCTATTCCAACTGAAAGCCATTACTAGGACACTCTCTTAGATTGCTCACTGAAAATTAAACTGTGAAAGCTTGCCACTGGACTGTTTAGCAAAATGTTTGCTCCCATGGAAGTTTTGGTTTTGAATAGGAGAATTGCCAAACTGAAGTAAAGTGATACCTTTTGATTGGTAATGTTATTAGATTTTAAGATTAGGAGCTCTGTTTTTGATATTTCAGGATATGGTTTGGATAATATGGTTTGAGTTATTTAGAGTTGTAATTTATTATAACAGGTAAAACACTGAAAATCCTTTGAGAGAAAAAAAATCCAATTAAAATACAATAGGGCAGTGGGATATAATTTTTTCTTTCTTGTCCTGACATTTGTCTGGTTAGCAATAATATTTGCTGCAAATTTATATTTACAAGTGAACAGACCTTATTTCACTGTTTTTTACACGGCTGATATTGAATAGCATTGGCTTGTTCTTATGTCTCTCTTACAGGGACAGATTCTGGGGGTGACACCACCTGACTTTAGTGCTGCTGTAACAGCTGATACAGCTGGGGATTAGGTTTATGATGTCTGTGAGCGGTTCTGCCTTGAGAGAAAATAAAAAGAAAAGGATTTACATTTGTTTTGTGATTCTTTGTTCCTATGGAAATTGAAGACACCTTTTTTTCTATGAGATGAATTTCAGCTTTTCATATCTCTTGAGAATGAGTTTCAGGCACCAGGGAGAACAAAAGAGAGCATTTCTAAGTAGGAAGAGTGCTTTCAGCCCAGACACAAAAACATGACACCCCCCCACAGGTCTGGCTTGCTAGAGGGGTTACTAGTCTGTCATCTCTAGCACAGTTATCTCAGTACTTCTTTTGAGTGATATAAGAAGTCTCAAATTTGGGCCTGTGAGCTGCAGATAGCTTTTCCTGAGATCAAACAGAGAAAAGAATGTCTATTTTTGGCTTTAAACACTGGATTGCAAATATAGGGTTGTTGTTCTTATTATTGACAAGTACTTCTTTGTACCTCTTTCTCTGCACTCTCCAAATTCCATCAACAGCCATTAGCTCCAAACAATGTAACAGGGGGTATTTTTCTTTTTTTTTTTTCATAAGTAGCAACTTTGAATGCTTGCCTTGTCTTTATGCCTTCTGCTATTGCTGTTAAAATATTAATATCCTTGATTTTAAATAAATAAGCCCTCTACGTTTCTCTAAATCAATGTGATTAAAAAAACCTTTCTCCCAGGGAATTCTGGGTGAATGCCAATTTATCCTTACAATAAAAAGACATTTTCCTGCTGGAGATTTGTAAGCTCTGGCTGAAATACAAGGATGATTCTCACAGCAATCCTAGGGTAAAATAGGAGTAATTTAGCTGAAGCCAACTGGTATTGGTGTAAACAAGATTAAAATCACCTTTGCATATGTGAGACACACATGTATCTTAGCATAAGTCCAGTTGTTACTCTAGAAATGTGTTGGAATGAATGCTTCAGTAAATATTTCAATACCGGAAACACTTTCTCTGATACCTATCTTAAAATAGGGCACAGACATTTTAAAAGGATGTATCATATGTCATGTGGGCAATAGATGTAAAGGATTATTTTCTTGATGCAGCAATTGTTTAACTAAGTCCCTCTTATTCAGGAGGGAGGGATACCACCTCTTTCAAAAACATTGCTCTTAGTGTTATGGTTAACAGGATGATTTACAGGAATCCCATCTTTCAATGGTGCATTGCTTCAGGGAGGCATCAAATGGGTCTTTCTGCAAATAAATTAGTTTGCAAGTTTTACTTTTTGTTCTTCTTGGCTTCCTCATTTAACAGTCCAGAATAGGCCTGAGTACTTACAGGGCATCCACTGCCATGGTATTAGAGAGCTATGTAATCCACAATCCCATGTGTTACCCTGAAAGGTATGGAAATTCTATTATCTTCATTTTATAGATGAGCATAAAGAAACAGAGGAACCAAATGACTCTGCTAAGGTCACACACATTGTCTTTGATTTAAGAGATATCTTGAAAGATCTGTCTTCTGTTGCCTCAGCTGTAGAAGCTGAGGATGCCATGTATACACCTGAACTCGGCACTTTGGGTAATTTACTAGTCAGCAGGGAGAGGTAGACACTTCCAGGGCACAATTCATCTCATAGTAAAGTAAAACATAGAGGAGTTCAGAACAATCACATTGTGAAGGAGCCTGTTTAAAGAATTTAGTTGATTAGCTGAAAGGTATTATTCAATTAGAAATGCCAGTATTTCATCAGATTATTCCTTCTTCTAGTACTTTCCTTTACTAGATGAGATTTTTCAGCAGCATTCATACTGAAATATCTCACCTTCTTGCTAAAAATTCTTACCTTTAATGCTGCACATTCTCTTTGTAAGGAATTATAAATACTTTTATCTATCTTGTATTAGAAACAGTACATTGTGGCTATAGTTTCTTAATACTTTATTGCTGCACAAGGTATCTGTATATATATCTGTAAATATAGCCACATTGTGATTATAGTTTCTTAATACTTTATTGCTGCACAAGCTTCTATTGTACATCAGACACCTTGACTGTAGTCAGACATTAGGCAATTAAATACAAGACTATAAACTTCCAATAATTTGCAAAATAAAGTCTGCTGGTTTTATTGTGGGATAATATAAGAATCTAAATGTTGGGGTGGAGTCCAGTAGTGTCTTATCATAGACGCTGTGTGGTCAGATTTATTCTCATGACAACACTTTCTCTTACTTTACAAAGTCATTTAATATCTCTATTTGTTTATCATCTGTCTGGGTTTATTCTTCTAAATGAGAAAAGCCGAAATTTCAGTCTTCTCTAACAAGAAACAATCCCACCTTTTTTTTTTCTTTCTTTAATTCTTCTGATAACCTGGTTTTCACTGAAAGTACTTTCCAGTTTTATGTCAGAAACACATTGCATCAGCCCTTTCCCTATAAGTCTATATTAAGGGCATTACTGAGAATATTCAGGATTAGTTCTGATATTGAATTATGTGGGACCTCTCTCCACCTCTATCTCTTCCCTCTTTGAATCAACCTACAGGTTCCATTAGCCTATATACTTGCTAAACTAAAATAATTTACTATATGGAACTTCATCACAGGCTCTGCTGAAGTCCAGAGAGATGATATTGACTCAATTTCCTTTGATTCTAAAAATGAAGTAATTTACCATGATATTCTCACATTATCTACCATTCTTAAAATATTTGTGTCAGAGTTCCCCATTTATCAATTGTCATGGTGTTATACTTTTCCTTTTAGTTCTGTTTTATTCTTTCAGATCAATTCTTATGGATTTGTAGAAACTTATGCCTGCTTTTCTCCCCTCCAAGTTTTGGTATATATTTATGACACTCCAGATAGGTAGCACTCATTCTGTACATTGTTTATTTATAAAATGGGTTGGTGTTGAATGTGGATTTTCCCTCCGATTTATTTTGCCCATTTGTCTGTAGTAAATGCCTCCCATTTACTACAGCAGGTGCCAGACAAAAGTACACGAAGTACGGACAAGGAACCTTAGGTGATATGCAACAGAGTCAGCATGATTTTAAGCAACTGCTTCTAGTTGGTGCTGTGCCTGCTGCAGCCCATGCTGGAGGGGGGCATTTGTGCAAACTAGTGTTGCAGTCTTACTTAATCAGCCTTGTCAACAAGGAGATCTCTCCAACTCCATCTTTTAGCTGTAAAATAGTAGGACTCCAAAGGTTTGCTGAGACAAAAACTAAGCAAAGAGACACAGAGAATACATTCTCAATGCAACATTTGGAACATAGAATGCTTTTAAGGCTACTGCCTTCTAGGAAAGGCAGGTGCAAGACCGCAGTGGACAATTTACCAAGAGGTTTATGTCATTCCCATGCTCCTTGACAACACGGGTATGGAAACTGACAGAGCATAAAGTTCCTTTGAAAGTCAGGCTACTGAGAAGTTGCAAAATGATTACCTGAGACTGTGAAATACATTAATTAACAAAGAAAAAATGCAGTGCTTAATAAAAAGTTCCATATTCAAGGTGTCTGCCAGGTGTGTTTTGCTTTCAGTGCTATTTTTCTCCCCACAGCAGGGAACAAAATTTTCCATTATAATCAGGAATACTGCAAGCACTTAATGCCTGAATGAGGGACCAAAGACAAATTACAATGTAATCAATCTTTTCAAACTTTTGTTTTGTTAGTGGAAGTTTCAGTTGTTCCTTTTTCAGTTTTGTTGGCCTGGCCCACTGTCCTACAGCTACAGCTTTGGCCCCTTAATACTTCAAAAATCCATACTGCAATGGTGAGTGATATCTGAAATACTCTGAAATTTCAGAAATGAAATTCCATTTTATTTTTTGTGTCACAATGCGGAAAGCCAAAGAAAAAAAAAGCCTCATCATGTGCTTTGAGAATGATCTGAAAGCCTTGGTAGAAGAGGGGCTCTGTCCAGATGGAATCCACTCACAAGTGACAGAACTCAAAGGTATTAATTTTGCAAGTAAAAAAAAAATCAGGTTTTTGATGCAGCAATTAGTTTTAAGGAAATAATTAACTATTCAAGGAGCATTTCCTAATCTGAGTATACACATTGAAAGATCAAAGTGATTAAGTGTTATGGCAAAGCCAAAAGTGAGACATAGCTCCATATTCAAATTCTAAATCTAGCTATCTACAATGAAGCTGTGTACATAATGGGTGCTATAACTTCTTGTTGTTTTTAAGGGAGATTTAATCAAAGCAGTATAATTGTGAGAGCTGTTCAGATTCATTTCTGTACATTAAGTTTGGTGATTTACTATATTTTATTGGCTAGACCAACTGACAAGATTGACAGGATATCTGTTAACCAAAATGAGGAATTAGAAAATACATGTATCTGTGATTCCCATGTAGGTATATACATCGCAAACATTAAAAATTTTATTTCAGTCCTATCTTTGTCTTCTCTGTAGCAACCACCTTGATCCTTTAAGCAGCAAATATGCAAGACATTTCTCATAATTGGTTCAGATCACAGGACCATCAAGGTTGGAAGAAATATTCAAGATCATCTAGTCCAGCCATCAAACTGGCACTACCATAATCCCCCTTAAACCATATCCCCAAATGTCACATCCAGATGCTTCTTGAACACTTCCAGATGAATGTTTCTAAAGCTGAACCCCAGGCTGGAATTAATCCTACCTTACTTAGCATTCTGTCTTTAATAACCTTAATTTTATGCCTAAATTAATTACAAGAAGATGCCCCATCACTCATTTTAAGTGAAATCTCTTAACTACATTCAGTGATACAAATTTATAGGAGAAGGATTTGCCATCCAGGCATCTGAGAAGATGGTGAGAGGAATGTTTTTTTGAGAAAAAATACAGGAATACAGATGAGAACTGAGTTGAAAACATGTAAAAAAAGACAGTAAGCACAACTATAAAGGGACAGCTTTGAAAAAAGTAGAATCTTGAGCTGGAGAACTTGTAAAGGAAGAATTGGTGTAGTATGTAGGGAAGCTAAATGCTAAAGAAATGGCTTGAAGATCACAAGGGAATTGGTCTGTTTCTTTTAGTGCATCCCTTCCTAAATCAGGCTTACCTGTTAAATTCGTTTTGTGTTCTGTAGTGACAAAAGACTAAGTTTTACATCCAATGAAGACAGTAGCAAAACTCCAACCTTTCAATACTCCAAAATTCTAATTTCAAATGGGAGGATGCAGCTGACCAATTAATGTGTGGGAACACAGCTCCCTGTCTCTGCTGTCCCACCAAATAAATTGACCTGAAATAGATCTTTTTGTCTATCAGTAAAGAATATTGGTATCTCAGCTCATCATGATTTTAAGCATTTGACATTGCTTTTAAATAACTTGCTGCCTCTGAAGTTGCCATAAAGTAAGTCACTTGATACAAGGGTAATAATCATCTTAAAATTAACTGTTATTTCCCTCATGACTACAGTTTTATAATAGTTTCTCTTCTAAAGCTAAATTGTTGGCACAAAGCCATGCATTATTTGCAGGTGTTTACAGGGAAAGACAGGGTGTCCTAACCAAGTGTCAGTGATCCTTTTCTGCATTCTTGGTCTGAAATCAGCCATTGAACCCAAGCACAGGACAAAGTCATTAAAAGAACAATAATTCTTAGGTGTTTTGACAAGACATTCTATGAACAGTAATTAACATCTGCACTGTCATTCCTGTCAGGGAGGTGAATGGAAATGTTAAGTGAGCTAAATCTAGTGACTGCTTTTCCCACTTTGGTAAATCACCTTTTTGTTTGTTTCTTTTTTATAGTACAAGAAGAAAAATATATTATTTCTCTCAAGTTGTTCACCTGCTTCATATGTTTTTATTTCTACAAGTTCAGCAACACAAATGTGTTCATACTGCCCATTATTTTCAGAAGCTTGAAACTGATAAGCCTATATTATACATCATTAAATTTGAGTCCAAGATTATATCATGCATGTATTTTTTTTTATTATTTTTCTCTTAATTTATTGTTACCCTGTGGAAAATAAAACCAGTTTACCTTTACATCTAAAACTGGAACGAAGAAAATAGATGCAGTATATTGCCAAGTATTCACAACTCTCATGTTATAGAAATTGTCAGATTCTTATGTGACTGGGCAAGAAATATCTCTTTCTAGCCACATTTTATAACAACAAAATGAATTCTATGGAGGTAAGCAAGCCTTCCATTTTGTCTTTGGGTATTATAAAAACCCAGTGGTTTGAGGAAATCAAACTAAATGTTTTTCTTGGCATGTTCCTTCCCAAAATTTTCTTTACATATGAACCCATGATGTTTTTAATGCTTGAGAAACCAGACTGTGTACAGGCATAAAGGAGAGTATAAAGAGCTTGTAGCTTGTTGTGTGTGTAAATGTTCATGGTCTATGCTCATAGTAACAATTTTTCTTCAACCATCTTGCTTAATCCATTTTAACCTATTCAAAAATCAAAAATAAATTATAATATTCTCTTTAAAAAAGTCCAGGCATCTGGAAATGACATCCAGGATATTCCTTTAAATGTGTTAGTTTAGACCTACTCTATGTGCATTTTGTGCACTAATTTCAGACAATCCTTTTATGTTGTACTTAGATTTGAATTTAAAGCAGCCTACTTTAAAGCTATTCTTGCATGAATAAATAAAATATAATAAAAAAAAGAGGTGTTACATGTTTAGAAGGGTTCATTTGCTGAGATATTTCATCAAATAGGAAGAAGACAAAATAAGGTTATCAAAAAGTAATGTTTCCTCCGTTAAATGTGGATTCATTATTCATGTGAAATATTATTTTACTTCCTCTTCAGAATCACAAAGATAATTTTTTCTGCAGTCTTCCATGTGAGATTTGGAAGCCTGGAAGTATAGCTCTTTCTAAACATCTAAACTGGATTGTATGACTAACCAAAAGTATTTGGTGCATACAGATGCTGCTTCCATATTAATTTTCAGTACATTGAATATAATGACTAAATGCAGCACAGGTTAATTTTCAAGCATGGTTTAATAAAACGCAAGTGTTTTGACTCAGGAACACTTGTTTAATGGGAATTTTACTGTAAACTATATGAGTTCATTAAGAGACTTACAGATAACTCTTCTGAAAAATGATGGAAATTAACATAGTTTTTAAAGAAAAAGAAGGAAATGTAGCAGGGGTATAGCTCAGACATAATGAAAGAAAGCACTTTCTAGTATTCTCTGTGTAATATGCCTGCAGTTCTGATAACTCAACTGGTGCTGAGCTGAATTTTACAAAATTATCTAAATGAGATGCTGTTATACAAACAGAATTAGGAAATGGTTCTTTTGTCTCTGGATTAGTTTAATGACATCTCTGACATCTGTGTCCTGCGATATTTATCAAGGATATATTTTTGTGTAGAATAGAAGACAAAATCAACAATATAATCAAGCTTACTATTTATGCTTGATTTATTATTATTTAAGCACTTTTTCCTGTCACATTTTTCAATTATTCAGAGTCAAGAAGCTTAAGTTAGGAGAACAAGTACCCAGATTTAGGTCCAAATTCTGCCAAGAGAAATGTACTTCAAAAATATTTTCAAATCAGTTAAACTACTTATTTACATAATAACATGTATACATAAGGCATCTGCCACAAATTTGCAACAAATTTGGTTTAAGCTAAATCTGATTTTGGTCTGATTTGTACTGAAGGATAATAGAAAAACACACAAGTGGCAAGAAGCTTACTTTAGAAATACGGATTCATTAAAAGATGCATTTCAATCTAAATTGAATATTTGTTGAGATAGTTGTAATTAACCTAATTACAGAATGAATTTATACTTTTATGCAAAAATAGTCTTAATTATATTTCTTAATTGACAGTATGTTTTAAACACCATAGCATAAATGCTCATTTTCATTGTCCTTTGATGAGCTGCTCTCTTGAGTATAACAAGCTTGTAGCTTTTTGATATTGTCTGATTTTCCCTCTTGAATTCCTTGGAGGTAATCACTTTTTCCCTTCCCTTCCCTTCCCTTCCCTTCCCTTCCCTTCCCTTCCCTTCCCTTCCCTTCCCTTCCCTTCCCTTCCCTTCCCTTCCCTCAAATTCATGTTTAATTTGACACTTTCTGCTGTACAGAGGTCAATCTAATGCTAGAAATATAATACTTAGGAAATAAGTCCCAGTTGTCATCCACAGATTCCTTATTTATCAATGGACAGAAACACATATAAAAGATAAAAAATGTATAGATATACAAATAAAAAAATCATATATAATTTAGCAGAACAATTCATCATATATATATGTAGATGATGATGATTATGAATTTTGCCTTTATTCAGTTATTGCTTAATAAAGTCAATATCATTTTTTTAATATATCCCAGGTTACCATGCCTGTGCTCCAGGGAGCCAGGATATGTATTATCACAAGTCAGAAGATCAGAATTTTGCTGTAAGCTAGAAAATGATCAGGAAAACAAATTATTTTAGGCTTCTTTAGCAATCACAAAATGAAATGAAATTCAACCTGAATGGTTTTGTTTTTTCCTGTTGTAAATGAGTTGATGGTCAGGCATCTAGAAACAGCACAAGGCTGTGCAGAGTAGGAATAAATGTTGTTCAGCTCAGTTTTACAATATTCTGCCAATTCTTCTTGTCTTGACTACCTTTTTCCACATTGAATCCTACCTTTTCTCAAAGAGAATTTATAGAAATTACTAACCAAAATTTGATTTTGTGTTAAACAGTTGACTGAATCTTCCAAATAGAGACTTAGGTTTTTTAAGACATGTCAAAAGTGGTGCTGTCTCAGCATGTTGCCTGTAAATCAATTCAACAAAATATTTTTATCAAGTATCATAAATATTTAGGCGTGTGAGAAAAAAGACAGTAAATGATTGTGACCATGGGATACTTTCTGAATATTTTATTATCACCATCCATCATCACCTTTTGGGAACAAAGACTTTTTTTAGGCAGCAAAATGAAGAGCTACATAATGAAAAAGATGAATGCTGAAAATAATATTATTCCAAATATTTGAACACTGGTCTCATTAAGTGATACAATCAAATTTAAAAGGTTCATTTGAATCCTCCGAGGAGTTCTTATGCATTATATTGTCCTGCTAAAATTAAATGTATGGCAGGAAAAAACTGCCAATTTTGAGGAAATAAAATTAGGTGATATAGCATTCTTTAGAGGAGTAGCTTGAGCAGACAAAAAGATGGATGAGTTCCATGCCATACTGAAGATGGTTGCAAATTTATAAAGATATGCTGTCTGCTCTTTGTGTGCCATAAAGTCTGTCTAAATAACAATATCCTCTCAGGGAGAGAATTTGCTGTTCTGGCTGCCCATGTATTATTGAATTTGGACTATTTCCATTTGCAAATGTTGACTTTTCATCTGTGCCCAAAGAATGAAATCTGTATGAGAGATGGGTAAAGCTTTTAATCTTTATTTATTTGTTAACTATCAGGGGGTTTTTTGCCAAATACTGTTTGCATTTCTTTTCTCCTGTTCTTCCTCCAAGGTGACTGTCTGCATCCACAATGTGACACTTCAGCTAAGAATACAAATTGCAGTCATTTGTGTGTCTTTGTTTGTTTGTTTATTCACTTGTTTTTTTGTTTTTAATGACAGAATGTATTAAGTCAGAATAAAATCCCAGATATTATTTTGTATCTTCTGTATTTCTAAAGAGTATGCTAGAATTGGCTTCATTTGTCAGTGAAAGCTTATACAAAATGCAACCTTAAGTTAACGGTTGCTGATACATAGATTTTTAAGACCAGAAAGAGCCACTAGATTATCTAGTGAACTTATTTTTTATTTCTTTTTTTTTAACAATAAATTGTAAAAATAAGCTAAAAAAAAGTTCTGTCATAAAGATCCGAATATAGGCAATATGCAACCCATGAAAATTAGTGGAGCTGGATTTGTATGACTAGTGAAGAATCATTCAGGTTTGAGCTGTCAGTTGTAGCTCAGTACCACTCCAGACCATGGCTCTTTGTGACACCTCCTGTAGCATCTTCCCACACCCTTGTTGCAATGACCATGGCCTTGTGATTTCAGATTGTTGCTGCTTGCCTGCAGAATGGTCACAGGCTTCATGCTGGTTCATATGTCTGTTGTTAAAAACTAGGCAGCACTAAGCAAAATTGGCCCCTAGTATCTTACAAGCTTAGCAGACGCAGGAATTGTATGTCTACTTCCTGACCATGCACACATGGAAATGCAGAGGGGCTAATACACATGCACGTCAATGCAGAAAAAGTAGTTGGAAATAGGAACAGAAAGTTAGGTCAGGTAAAAGGAGCATACATACAGTAGAGCAATTATTGATGGAGGTGTACCTTGTAAGTAGTAATGGTATCGGATTTCTACGAAATATATCAGGAAAAAAGAGAAAATATAACAAACTAAGTAACATTCCCTTTCATTATAGCTTTTATAGTAGAGAAGGTGTAGGGGAAAGAAACTTGAGATGAGAAATGCAGAATATTTTCTTAACTTCTACTTTGTTCACTTTCTTAGCTTTGAAAAGATATAGATATGGAGAAACTTCAGTCATCACACAACTGGATAGAAACAAAATTTCAAGTACTTGAATATTGTTGCCTTCAAAATTTAGTTGCCCAAGGAATCAAAGTCATGCAGAGTTCTTGTACAGAATCATGTAGATGATATAGAACCCATCTGGATCACTTAAATACTTCACAGAATAGTGTAGAAAATCATACATGCGAGGTTTTCTCGCCTTTTCAGAAAATACTTTGTTGCTGCTTTTCTATATCCTGGGTGGTCGCTCCCACACACCCCTTCTTCCCCTGCTTCCTGCCCCTCCTCTCATTGTGCTAATTAAGGATTCTGACAGCTAATCTCTGCTAAGTAATGCAGATATAAGCTAACCTTACAGTGTTATTTATTTCAGCCTTGATGAAAGAGAAGTCTCAGCTAAGACAGGGAACAGAGAGTAGCAAGGGGTTTCTTGATCTATACCTTAGTACAGAGGATGGAACACCAGGAAAGCAAGAGAGAAGCAGCAGGGTAGAAGCTGGTAATGATAAATCTACCAAAACTTGCAGCAGTGATAGGAGGAATCCAGGGACCTTTGAACAAGGTAATTTGAGGATGGAATGTGAATTGACTGTGCCAGGTAGAATGACCATGGAATAAGTCACTAAAAATATATATTTTTAATAGACACTGAATGTTTCTTTTAATTAATAATGCCAAGGAAGCACATTTGACACAGCATGTGTTTGCTTTTGTAGTCTTGGTTTATTTTTAACAGACTGGAAATAAAGAACTGTCTTCCCCATTTATTTGTTTGATACATAAGAGCAAAATAAAAGGCAAAAGAATGTTCATAATTATAAACTTTTTTCCAGTTTTATATTTAATATATGACTAGTTGTAAAACCTCTATGAAATGGAATAATGTCATTTCAGTTCCATGAATGTTCCATATGTGGGGAAGGCTGTAAAATCATGAGGTCTCCGAGAAGGTAACTTAGTAAAGTAGCCCATGAAAACTCAAAAAAAAAAACCTCAAAACTTTTCTGTATTTAGGGATAAATAGAGCTGAAAACATTGTTGTTGTTTTCTTTTTCATTTTAAGATGCAATATGAAAAGTTAAATAAATATGATTGTCTGAAGCACAACTGTGGCCGTGTTCAAATACACTGTACTTCACGTTAGCACCCTCGGGCAAAGAGTACCTATTCATGTTGCTTGAGACCAAAAAATCTCACAGAGTGGAAATAATCTTGTGACCTCAACTCTTTCAGAAATGAAGAATGAATTTTCTGGCTGTAAGCAAGAGAGTTTTAAAGAAGCAGGTTGAAAAGCAGCTGGTCATCACACCAGAAGCTAGTTGCTAATTGCAGCAGTAAGTTAATCAATGAAATAGCTGTTTAGCTTCTGGGTATAATAAAAAGAGATAAAAGACCACACAGAAATTCCAGCATTAGGGTATGACCAGCTCTTGAGTGGCATACATTATTTTCCTTCTTACACCTGTCTACTTTTGAGTAGGCAAGTCATGCATCTGCTTGACAGCTATTAACCGAATAAAATAACAACAAAAAAGCATTTTTGGGTAAGATCTGATATAAATATTTACAAAGACAATTTAAGGGAGTGTTTGTTATGCACTTTTGTGTTTGCTTTCAAAACATTTAACTCCAGAGACAGATGGCTTGTACAGTTTTATCAGCACTTGTGTCATTATATATTCAAGCAGCCAAGACTGATAACCAGCCTCGCGGATTATGGATTGTTCAGAGAACAAATACTTTAAAAAAAAATCCCCCATATATCAATAAAGTACTTCAGCATGGAAAAGCTTGATACAGAAATTGCAGGGACGTTTTTGTGAAGAGAAAGGAAACAAATTAATGCAGTTATAAAATTAAAGCAGCAGGAACAGGTTTTTAAGTGGTGTCATTGTATGTGGTAATGAAACAACTTTAGAAAATTGGGTGAAAACTATTGTTCAGCTGTGGTGGAGGAGAAAGATCATTACCATTAAGGCAACATTATGGCTTTCTCAATACATAGCAGCCAACTCTTCAGTCACACTATCCCCAGAAGATCTCTCTCTTATCATATTGCATATGATAATTACACTTTATGCTGCTAAATAGCAACCTGAATAATAAAGAGTCTTAGAAAAGAACACATTTTTTTGATTGAGAATATAATAAAACAAACCAGAAACTCATAAAACCTAATTGTGAAAAGAGTCTTCTTTCTTTTTTTTTTTGTAGGTAAAATCCTTTCTTTTTTCCTTTTCAACTTTTTCTTTTATCTCATAGTAGAAAATTTGTAGAATCCCCTAAATCATGATTATCACCATTATTAGCAACACTATTTACTAAACAGTTGTGGTTTATCTAAAGGCCTTAACTGGAGATAGCTTTGGCAGGCACCACACATGTTATGAATGAAGCTGCTTTTGTCCTCAATAAGTAAGCATGACCATTCCCGTTAGTAGCTTAAGAGTAAAATATAATATTCTAACAATCTGCAATTCTAAAAAAAATCACTTTGTGGATTTCTTTTTCTCTTGTGATGGCTCAAACTAAAAGTGATTAAAAGTATAATTCTTAGTTATATATTAGATGAAGTCTTGCAAGGTATTTTGTAAACTGAAATCTCACAATATTTTAGTAAGGCAAGTAAATATTCCCTGCATTTTACTGATTGGAAGGCATGAGACAGAGGACTGGAAAATATGCATACACATTTGAGTAGGAGTCTGAACCTCTTCTCAGTTCTGGGCATTCTTACATACAGGCACACGTAGAGGTGTATGCAGACTGTAACATACCTCATAGCTGTTTGAACAGTTATACAGCTAAAAGAAGAGTCTTTCAGGTGTTCCCTGAGACTCCCAATCCTCTCCTAAAAGGAGAGTGTCTCACTCTGTCTACAGTTGTCACTTGGTGTGAACAACATCCATATCAAAATTGTAATTGGCTGCTATAAGGACTGCATAGTCTTGCCTTTGATTGACATCTCCGCATAGGAAAGGTCGATCAGGGGAAGACTCGCACACAACAATTAATTTTCCAGGTCTAACTTGGACAGTGGTATTTTGTTAAACTGAAAAACACGCAAGGAACAATTCATGTACTGGCAATCATCTCAGCATTGTTACCCCATTCCTGTCTGCTGCTCACAGTAGTAGCAGATATCTGAATATTCCAGTGCTCTCCAGGAAGTTTATCAGCTTAGAGATGGTTAAAGCAAAGGATGCTTAAAATTCATTCCAAGCTGAACAGCATTAACTGCCTACCACAGTTACTAAAGAAAGCAAAACACATGAAGTAAATCTTCCAAAGAGTTTGTCATGTAGCTTATAGGGCCACACGTATATTTATTCTTAAGTATAAACCAATTGATTGGTCATTTAAATTTTAAATGGAAATTATAGTCTTATCTCTTAAAATTTATTTAACTAAATAGAAAAAGTAACTTATCCTCTGCAGAACTATTGTACTGAAGGCTCTTCTGTTATTCATTCGTTCCACTGCAGATTGGAAGCACAGAGTAGATGCACCATCCTTCTTGAAAAGTGTAATTCTGTGGTAAAATGTTTTCTTTCTATTTTGAACGTTTTAATGTCTGCAAAACCGTTTTTGTTTTCTTTCTTTTTCAGTAAAATAGTAGTTTACTGGGAGACTAGGCAGGTTGAAAATAGTTTTGCTACTTCTCACTTTTTTTTTCCCCTGAAATGGAAAAAAACTAATTAAAACTGAACTTTAGTTGACAGCTAAAAAAAAAATTAAAATTCAGCTTTTAACCTGTGGATTAATTTTTGGAAAAGTGAGCAAAATACTGTGAGTCCTTTTTTTACTTATAATTGTTTCGGCTTGGGTTTATTTCTCTCTAAGTACCTGCCTCGGTTTGGTTAGAACTTCATAATACAAGATTACAGCAAGAGTTTATAGAAAAAAAAAAAGAAAAAAAAAACCACCTCTCTTTCAGGTCTCATTTTAGAATTGTGGTTCATAATTCTCATTGAAATCTCTGCTTAGATCCTACTTTACAGTTGCTTTTTTCTTTTTTCCTAATGATTTTGGTTTAATTATTTCACCTTGTATTGATCTAAATGGAAGGGAGCATTGATTCTATACATTTTTCCTGTTCTAGTTTTCAGCAATAGGACACTTTCTTATGTGGGGAATTCAGTTGCAACTTTTATTATTGATTATTATATTTTATTATAACTTATTACATTCTGTCACATCAACAGAGTACGGCATATTCTCTAGGTATTCAAAAAGAGTTGTTGCTCAGAGATAAGAAGATTAGCTAATTACTAGTATAACATGTAGAAATATGCCTGATGTTTGTTTCTTTTTATATCTGTGTTTAAAAGCAGTTGGAAATGAATAGGAGTTTCCATTAAATTAATTGATTTAATTTCAGTGTTCAGAAAAAGATGATAGTAAGTGTAATTTATTGTATATGCATGGAGTACAAGAGAACAAATATATTCTTTGGCATTTTAGCAGAGAAATCTTTGTTAGACTGTCTTCACTTATCATTTTGAGTCTCAATTAGATTATTATTAAGATGCACTTTTTTCTGATACATCGCTGACATTTTTCTTCTGAATAGTAACTTTGCTATTCATGCCTACTTGCTAATGTTCTTTCTCAAAAATCAATCTATAATTTTCTTCCTGTCACTGGGCTGGTTAATCAAGGAAATATGTCTCCTTAAGTCTTCAAATGTTTTCACTACTAGCCTGCTGATTTACTCTGAAGTCAAGAAAAGACATCTCAAAATTCTTGCTCAAAATTACAACACAGCAATGACTCCTGGCAAAGAATATCCCAGATACAGAGAAATATCTAACAAAAATAGACAAAGTGATTTTTCTGCCTTTTTCCTGGCTTGTCCTTCCTCATACAACCAACCTGAGCATATGAGCAAATTAAGTAATTTAAAAATGAAGTAAGACTGAGAGGAATTTAGTGTTGCTGAAGGCATAGGAGACCTGTCTGCTTGGTTGAGAGAGGCCTGCAGCTGGCTTGCTGTGTCCTCAATAGTGTGTGAAAAGTTATGTAAATATTTAATATGCATAGTACTTCAGCAATCTTCATTTCTGTCTCTTGTGGTCTTATATTTCTAGCTTACAAAGAAGTATGAGAACAGTTCTTTTTAAAGTGCCAGATTTACATAAGAATTCTTTTGCCCCCTTGACTTTTATGGTTGTATCTGTGTAGCATCTGAGATGTGTTGAATGGTCAGAAAAGTGTCAGATTTTTTTCTATCTCCTGACGTAATGTTTTGAATTGCTTCCTGGTTTCATATTAAATCAAGCAAATTTAACTTGTCTCTTACTTGTTGAGACTATACATTGGAGTGTGCATCCACTGGGTAGATACCTAGAACTGTGCCTCAAGCTGTGTTTGTAAAGCAGTATATATTAGAATAATCCTGTGTACAGCACATTCCTTTGGGCAATCCTGTTTTTGGATAGTACAGATGTTTCTCAGTTTGCAGTAGGCTGTTAATTCACCAAGGTTCTTCAACAGTAAATTGAGTTGAAAGCAGAACAGAGTATATCCAAATAATGGGCCCTTAAAAGCATTAATTCTCACTCAGAATCTGTAAGGGTAGGTTTACTTCCTTGGACGTTTTCACTTACCTAGCTCTATTTTCTTGATATGACTTAGAAAAAAGGAGTTAAGTTTATTCATAGTAGGATTCGAGACCAATAGCATAGGGATAATTGAACTGTTTCTCCATTTCTGGAAACTAGACACGTACCATATACAGGGAGTATATGCCCTACAAAGCAACTACTCTCTAACAGAGTGAAAATGTATGTAGAATTTACCAGCACAATATTTGGTTGCAGGATCATTGTTAGTTTTCTCCTGAGGTATATGTATATTTGTTTATATATGTTTATATTTGTTTAATGACAAATATAAAAATCTAATATAATGTCCTTTTTTCCCCTTTCTCCCCCATTTTTCTTTTTCTGTTTGTCTTCTACAGATGGGCCTCTTGGTCCACGAGGATTAGCGGAAGCTACAGAGATGTGTACTCAAGAATGCCTGGTTTTGGGTCACTCAGACAACTGTTGGATGCCTCCTAGCTTGGGCCCATACCAACAGCCAAAGTCTCCTCTCTCCACCTTTGCACCTCAGAAGGAATGGGTTAAGAAGGACAAACTAGTTAATGGACACACATTGACCAGGACCTGGAAAGAGGATAGCAACAGAAACCAGTTCAATGATCGAAAGCAGTATGGTTCCAGTGAGGGCCATTTCAACACTGGCAACCACATGACTGACATTCCTCTGGCCAACTTGAAGTCTTATAAACAGGCCCCGGGATCTGTGGAGAGTCCAAAGGAGCACCAGCTATAAGAAATGGTTACTTTGGACCAATGACTTTAGCTTACTTAGACTTGCTAATACTATGTGTGTGTCAGAGCTTTATGTACTGGGTAGACCTCTAGAACTACGCTTCACCTAGCAGAGATATACATATCTTTATGTTAGCACCGTGGGAGGTATGATGTCCTGCAACATGAAAGAGTGTTTCTACTAGTTGTGTGGTTTTGTTATATAGACATGATTAAAGTCTGCAGAGATCTCTCCAGTTTGAAAATATCTTTTTTTGTTTCTTTGTTTTTTGACCCTGGACTGCTGCTATGAACAACAGAAGATGCATTTGGAGAGTGAGAAAGTGCAAAAGTTTAGTGGATTGCAAAGATTGAAAAGCATATCCAGTTCGAAAATTGTGCTTTTGTTGTCATTGATCTATGCTGGGACTGTTATACTTGAGATCATATTGCAAACAATTGAAACTGTAAACATTAAACTTATTGTGCTATTAACAATGTTAGTGGACACTTGTAAGTCAATTAGCGTTCAAATACTTGTAAATAGCAACAATTATTACTTACAATTTTTGTGTACTTATAATGTTCACTTGAAAAGATACTGTAGCATATTTCTGTGTTTCACAGTTGCTTTTTAATTTCTTTCATTTGCTTTCTTGTTGTTTTGCTTTTATTTTCAGTGATGGTGTTTCTGTGTTAGTAGTCTGTCTGACACACAATGTTCCAAGAAACTCAAGCCACTTGTATGAAAAGTGAAAAAAGTGATGGGGTAGGAAGAAAGGTTGCTTGTAGAAAAGGAAAAACCCTTTTTTCTATGTAGTAGCAAATGATACCAGCATTCTGTTAGAATTTCTTTTTTTTTCTATTTTTTTTTAATTTAATATTAAGAAATGAAGGACTTGTGTAAGGGCTTAAAAACTTAGCAATTTTTTGTTTAATTCCCATTCTGTTTCATAAAACAGGGAAATTGCAAAACAGAAGAATATTTAAATGTGTGGTGGAGGGCAAGGGAGAAGGCCATTTGTTTGGGATCCTTCATCAAATTAGTTGTAGTCCATCATTTAATGAGTGGTAGCTGATGTTGATCCCAGCTGAAATACATGGAGGAAATTCTACAGGAGCAAAATACAATAATAATGTTTTTCCAGTAGGGCCGGTGTGTGTCTATACCTAAGACAGTTCGTATTGTTGAAACAGCAGCATTTGTGTTGATCTTCATCTGCGTTAACGTTGTAGTAACACGAGTGTTTTTAGACCATAGCCACAGAATATTTAATGTGTTGTGCCTTCATGATGTAACAGAGCATTCTCCTGGTAGGCTAGTTGGGGGAACTAAAGGGTTAAATCTCTAATTATTGCTGTTTAACTGTTTGTTATCATAGTTGGTCAATGCCTGGCAGGTACCAGTATCATGTCACCTCGGTCAAATCAGCAGAGTGACTCCTAATGTTAGTAAGATCTAAGTTGCACGCAAAGCAAATCCAAATCCAAAACATTTTTAGATGGTTTTTGTTAAGGCATGAAAGATGATTTACATGAATAAATAGCATGCAAAAAAAAAAAAAGTCCTTACAGAGAAAAAGCAAGTTACTTATGCCACAGTGAAATATCAGTGTTAAAGTAACAAATTTAGCTAATCTGAAGGTGATTTTATTTTTAACAAAAAAACAGAAGCTTTTTGTTTCTTTCTTTATTCTTTTGTATATAGCAGTTTGCTTTTATTTTTTTCCTCCACAGTACAAAGGCTTAAAAATGGGTTAGGGGTGCATTGCTTATTGCAGTACTTATGTCAGTTTGTGAGGGGTGTTTGATGACTTTGACAGAATAAATATCTAACCAGTTATCCTTGTTACTGCTTTGCCAGTTCAACATTATTTAGTTATTCAGCTTTTGCAATAAATGTTCTGAATTTCTGATTGTGTTGTGTTAGTTCTTGGGCAGATTCCTAAGGGACTTTATTCCTGTTAATTTGTCTTTCCTTCTGTTATTGTTGGTTGGTTTATTTCTTTGCTTCATTCTGAATTTCCAGTGATTTTTTGAAGCATACCATGGTCCATTAAGTTCATATCTATCTATAGGTGTAGGACTGGAGTATACAGCAAATGATAAAACCTGAGGGCTATATTCTGACATTCCTGTGTAAGTAGGAACTTATTCAAAATTAGTTATTTGACTTGGGTAAGGTTTTATTTACTCAGTTCAAGGATGACAGAATCTAGCCCACATTTGTTAGGCTTACATAGGCTTATGGAATTAACATCCTTGCATGAATCTCTGTAAAAGTACAGGAGTAGCATATAGGAAATACAGCGCTTGCCACACTTTGGTTTTCTTTTGAGAGTAGAATTAAGTCATATCAAAATACAGTAAATTCTTTCCTACAAGGAAAATTTGAGTAGTTGCATAATAATTTTTGTTGCAGCACAGGTAAAAAACAAACAAAAAAAGAGAAATGCTGAACAACCTTAAAAAATACGTATCAATAAGAGTACCTATTTTTGAACATGCTGAGTTTCAAAGCAGAGATGCACTGAGTTCTGTATTAAAACCAGAAATACAACAAGTATTTGAAAACCCAAATAGCATCAACCAGTTTAAATTACAAATGCCTTTTTAAACAGAATATATTTGAAAATATTTCTATCATGGGCAGAAAATAAAATATGTGATTGTTGCTGCAAAAAGAGAACTACAGTCTGATCCAACCTTCAATACTTTGTCCTATTATTAACCTGTGCAGGAGGAGCTGAAACAAATTTGGTTTCAATTGCTACCAGGTGAAAATTTTCTTATCTAATTTTCTCAAATTCTGTGTAATTTTGGAATCTTAAGGCCTTACCCAGCTTTGAAATTGCTATTAAATGAAAAAGACAGGAGAAAAAGAAAGTTGAGAAAGAAAGATAAAAGAAAGCAAGGGAGACAGAGACAGGAGGGAAGGAAGGAAGGAAGGAAGGAAGGAAGGAAGGAAGGAAGGAAGGAAGGAAGGAAGGAAGGAAGGAAGGAAGGAAGGAAGGAAGGAAGGAAGGAAGGAAGGAAGGATCTGCAGCACTGAGAACTGCATCTTAATTCCATTTAAGCTAAATTAATGTTTCCCAGATGTTTCCACAGAATTTGAATTTGGCCCTAAACATGTATTTAGTAAGTGTCACTAATTTGAAACCATTTGGTTAGCTCAATCAGTAGTAATACTACTATTGTCTAAAACTCAGGGGAAAAAAAAAAAAGGGAAAAAAAAGGAAAAAGGAAAAACCCTTCAGGAATTCTGTGATATCTCAGATGAGGACCTTTAAAAAAATTTAAAATTCCACTGCACCCAATAAGACAACAGCTAAGTATTGGTGACTATTCAATTTTACTATCTTTGAGGCTAAATATTACTTAAAATTATTCATAACCTGTCATGTTACAGATGCCTCTCTGAAGTGAGTTCTGGCTTTTTTGCTTTCTTTCAAAATGAGTGTCCTTTATTTATTTATTTAGTAATGCACACACTTAAAAGGCTACTAAAAATGTTTGCCAAATATTTTTTTCATATTTTTGTTGTCACTGTCCAAATCCCTTAGTCCAAATAGAAAATTGAATGTATGCATAGACATAGTTACTTAGTCCTACTTATTCCAATGCTGTGCCAACTCTTACTAAAGACAGAACCACTTAAAAAAAAAAAAAAAAAAAAACCCCAAAACCCCAAAAATCAACAGAGAGTTAAAACTTGAACTGTGAAACATTTTCTAATGGTTTAAGTAGCAATGTACTAGAACAGATTGCCTAGAGATGGGCTTGATACTTTGAAGAATAGAAAGTAAAACTAGCTAACAACAATACATGGAGATTTTTTGTCAGAGGGAGAAGATGGATTAGATGCCTTCTTGAGATCTTTTACACATGATGTGACTTGCAGAAAAACTCACATCATGATGTGACTGAGCCCCACAGCATGATGAGCTCATATGAAAGAAAAATTTTATACTGTATTTTCTTAGAGAAATAGGTTAATAAATTGCCTACTCAATGCCCCTTGTTGGAGTTCACTTGGAACTCTGTGGAGCACTGTGTGAAGGCTGACAAAGAAACAAATGGAGCAGAATTAGGACTATGCAGTATACATCAATTTTAACAAATAGATATAAAGAAAATAATATTCACATTCCTTACTTAATGTGGTTATTACCTTAATGAGTTATCATTAAGATTCAAGATCAGAAAAAATCTTAAGGACTTTATCATGGAGTACAGTAAAATAATGAAAAAAGCTTAGGAAACTTTGGATACATAAATGGCATAAATGCAGGAGATGTATATCTGTGTTAAAGAGCAGGAGTCATAAAGACTAACGTAGCTGACATGAGAAAACAAAGAAATGGATATAAGAAGATTGCAATATTGATCAGAAGTTGAATCTTGGGAAGTTTTAAGCAAAGGGAAGCATTAGTTGCTTTAATGAAATAGAAGATATAGTGAAAATCATGGAATGTGGCAGTAGGAGACTCACATGCCATAAACTCATAGCATCCCAAAAGACACAGTGGTAGCGTCCAGCAGCCTTAGGCAGTACCTCAAAGTATATTACAGAAGTATGCTACTGGCATGAGAGCACAGCAGTGGAGGCATATCCAATTTAGACAGAAGGACAAGTTTTGATTTCCTGTAACCACAAAATATTTACCTGATTCAGATTATAAAACTTTTTACGGCATGTATCCTTGCCATAAGAATGAACAAATAAGCAGTAAGAGTTCTCTACGGGACATGTCCTCGCATGAGTCAGTTTAGACTGTAAAAGCAACTCAGCATTCACAGCTCCATTTTTCCCATTTAATACACTTCTTTTGTGGAACTGTGTTCCAAAGTTTTGACTTTAATTAATTAACATGCTTGTAATCATTTCTGCTGTGATGAAAAACTCCAAAAAGGGGACCAGCTCTAGAGCACAGAAAGGCATTTTAATATACAGAGAACATGAGGTGTGAATCAGCTCAGTATATCATGAATAGTTGAGCTGTAACTCAATTAATGTTAGTTTTATTAACCTGCACTGCTCACCCCCTTACTGGACACATCCATCAAATATAATTACCCTCTAATCTCAAACCACCTCTGACTTTTCCTCTTGTTCCAAAAAGAGACTCTCATTGGTAGATGCTTACTTACAAAAATTATGAGATACCCTTTTTTCACACATTATTTGAGTTTCCATTTAAGCTCTCTGAAATATAATACTTTATTTAACACGGCTGCTTGTGTTGTAAAATACTTTAGATATATATATATATATATATATATATATAAATGGGAGAATCCATTCTATACTTTGTTTTCAACCAGTTGAGTTGAAAGTAAGATCATAACATAGAGGGCCAGGCTCTGATCCTTCAGGCTTTATTGAACCTCTTATAAACAAAAATGTCAGGACTCGTACAATAATTATTAATAGAAATGTCAAGTCCTTTAGTATATTATGGTCAATAGAGCAGTATATAATGCCTTAGAAGAGGTAAACGTGCCATTTCCAAGTTTTTAAAGCGCAATGTAGTTTACTTATAAATTGAAATAATTGCCAATAAATGAAGAATTACAAGTTTGAGTGGGGGGTGGTTTCGACTTTTTTGTTGTTGCTGTTTTGTTTTGTTTTGTTTTTTTACATTGATGCAGACACATCACTTTGCTGGACAGTAATAGAATTTATGTGCTGACATGTACCCTAATCCTGTCAAATAATCTGCAGCTCTTTTGAGACATTGAATGCACTTAATTTCTTTAGAACACAGCAGTAAGCCTCCTCTTGTAGAAATAGCTCAGAATTTCACAGAACTGAGTCTGCAGTGAGAAGAATATCACAGACATGTGTCATGTGCTATGTTTTGAAGCAAGAATGCTTTCTCTAACTGCAGCATCTCATGGTTCTTATTACAGGTCTAAGCTTATACTGCTACCTAACTGTACAATAGCAAAAATGAGGATGTTTTTAGCTATCAGAAAGTATCAGAAATTCTCACTGTATATTATGAAAAGAAAGGACTTAAAGAAAGTAATGTCCCTCATTTTCAAAATTGAGTTGTTGTTCTTTCTTTTTTTTTTTTTTTTTGCCACAGCCATTCTTAAGTCCACCTGTTGTGCCTAAGTATTGCAACACATTCTAATATTGCATGGCATGTAAATAGATACCTTAATTACTCATAATGATATGATTATATACACACACACATATATATATATAGATTATATATATATACATAATATTATCAGTCACATAATTACTCAGTATTATTTAATGGAATTTTGGGACTATGGATTTTGTTGTTTGATGTACTTTAAACTGTATGAAGCAGCATATTATTAAGACTATCCTCACCAATGCTTTTGATTATTTATTCATTAAATAAAGTGCTTTCTTTTGCTTGTTATAATCCTGTTTGTACAACCATGTGATAATGTTAAAATGGGTAAGTACTGTACGGGAATTATAACTGTTTCTTTTCTTGTCTAAATATATACCTAAACCAATATTTTTTAGTGAACTGAGTTTTATGAATGTGTCTTTTTATGTGTCTCTTTACATATAATTCAAATTTAAAGGGAAGCTGACATGAAATTTCTTCATACAATTGAGAATGCCCCAATAGCTTTGAAATGATGTTTTGCCTTTATCCACAAGTGATATTAGGATGAGATCTGTACTTTAAATCAGATATAAAATTAATCCATAGTACAGTAGTTAAGTTTTGTTGACTGTAGCAATTAGAAGTAAACATACATTCTTAATTTCTCAGGTAAAGACATAATGAGTCTTGGATCAGATAGGGAGAAACTCTATACTCTAAGGATAATGTTTATAACACCTGATTTACTAGAAGATTAGTCAGAAATCTGGTACGCTATTCAGCTTTTTTTCATGTTTCATAGTCAGGTTTCACCTTTGTATAGTAGAAAAGATTAACAAAACTGGGAACTGGTTTTGGTAAAACCTTAGATGTACCAAATTCAGTGGGAATTTCCTAGGTTATTTTTAAAAGCCAGAAAAACCAGTAGTCAGTATTTTACTGGCATTTAAACCTGTCATTGTTCAAAGGAAACTCATCTTCTGCTGTCATTTCACTCACTGCAATATTCCATAGGATCCTTCCCTTCCCTTCCCTTCCCTTCCCTTCCCTTCCCTTCCTTCCCTTCCCTTCCCTTCCCTTCCCTTCCCAGAACTTCCCTTCCCTTCCTCTCTTTTTCTGTTCCTTCACAGGAAGGGAACTGGAAGTGGGATCTGTGCGTGGTTCTGCAGCTATGTAACATTTTTGACATCTTCTCCTATGGGTGCTAATAGAGATGAAGGCTGTTGACCTCATTGCTCTCACAGTGGAGAGCAGGAGAGAGAGTGTAGCAGAAAGACAGGAAAGAAATGGGATAGGAGAAAGCTGTATGCATTAGGGAAGCAGTAAATTGTTGCAACAATGAAGAGAGTAATTTTGAGCTTTCATATCTCTCTATCTCTCTAGGACTGTAAAAAATGACCCTCCTATGTACATAGGTTTGTGTACACACAGCATTTAATACAATTGTCTTGTGGAAAAGGGGCATCCAGAATTGTGGCAGAGCTGTACCATTTCTTTTTTTTTTTTTTCCTATATGAATATAGAGATCACAAGCAATGCCATGGGGTTTAAGTAACTGAGCACTGAGTTTGACTAATAAATTTATTAAATTCTCAATACCAAATGCTTATAAAATCTTTTTCTGCAGATAATTTGCAAATAATCTGTAGCCCTAAATGATCAAGAAATTATGTGTTACCAACCAGCAATGAAAAGAAAAAAAGACAGTACACAAAGAATTACATTCCTGATAAACCATCCACCTCTCCTAGCCCTCACAAAAGGGCACAGATGGTAAAGATGCCAGTGTAATGCCATAAAGCAATTGGTGAATTTCTTTTCATGTGCAACATTCTACAGAAAGGTCTGGGTTATTACTATGTCTGAAGTTTAAATTAGTTCATTGTGAGGTTAAAGAAATCCAGTCACATAAAATCAAAATCCAATATCACATTAATAGAAGTCTCTTTTTTTCTACTGCAAGTCACTATTTCATTATTATGTAACAAGCACTGCATATTTCTTAGTACTGTGCAAGGAATTTTTTAAAAGAGAGCTTTCTTTAAACTTATGTATTACTTTGTGGCTTTTAAGTCAAGTGTAGAGTTTGTTTTCTTTTGGGAAGAGAAAGTTTGAATTCTGTTTAGAGTGTTCATACTTTTAATTTGGGGGTGGGGGTCTAGATTTTTTCTTCAGGAATATTATTTACCATAGGGAATGACATAGTCCTGTGCTTTATACTGCATGATCCTGCACTCTTAGGACACTTAAGCTATCTTCAATAGGAAGTTCTTCTACATTATTGATAAAGATCATGCATAATTACTGTCTACCATGTGGTGTTCAGACCCCCAGAGGGAAAAAAAAATTAAAAGGAGGCAGTGACAAAAAGACAGTTGTTCTATTCACTAAAAAAACACCAAAACCAAACAACCAAACAAACAAAAAACAAAAAACCACTTGTACTGTGTTATGAAAGCAAAATTTATGAGAGTCTAATCATTCAGCCAGAACTACCTACCTGCTGAGTCAACAACACATTGCTTGCTTCCTTCTTTAGGACCAGCATTGAATGAAACTGTGAACAGTTGTGCCTCACAGTGAGTCTAAACCTCATTCTGAAAACAATTTGAAAAAATGGCTCTGGAGACCCTAGATGTATGGTTTTGAGGGAAATTAAATATTGGGTAGGTCTCTGGCTCCTTAGATTTAGGTGCATAGTTGAGCAGCCCTTTGAAATAATCTCAAGTGCCCTAACAGGTGAACAGCTATTTTTGAAGAGCTCCAGAAAGAATCCTTTTATTCCCAAGTTTAGCCCCATTAGATCTCTGCTTTATGGAGAATCATAGTACAGAACCTGTTCCAAACTTTGCAGCTGACAGCTGCAAAGTCTCTGGATACTCTACCATGTCAAATTACTCATCACTAATATTGAAAACCTGAAAACCTATACGCAGGACAACAGTGAAAAAGAGAGATTGAAGCTCAACTGATTCAAGCACCCTATGGTTCAAAAAGAATGTAAACAAACATTATGGAAGAATGAGTGAAAGATGCATTTAAGAGTTTTAGATTCTTATTTTCTTTATGAAATAGGTAGCTGCAGGGAAGTATATTACTAATATTGCATTTTCTTTGGATGCCCTACTGTGTTTGGTTCAATTACCATGCTAAAGGCTAAACTCAATAATTTTACAAGCAATAATTCTACACAAATATGCGCTCAATCAATATATGGTTATGGTATGAAAAGTAGTAAGAAATTGAGTTTTTCTGCACCTCTGGAATATCAAATGCATAATTACTATTTATAATAAGCTTGCAGTCACGGACTCTGTAATTCCTTAGTCCTGAACAATTGCATAATTACTAATTCAACTACATTAGCATTGGGAGTAGACATGGATGATTTCAAAAGGGATACTACTGATTTAATGAGGTCTCTGTACATTTCCAAAATTATACAAATTCTGTTTAACAGCCAGCCACTGATGCTTTGGGTATTTGAACCAATAAGTCAACCAACTGCCAACCAAAAGAATAATTAGAAATGAAAACAGACAGAAATGAGAATGAAATTGCATTTTTCACAATGTAAAGCTACCAAAACTCTATTTCCTGACCAGTTTCCAACAGTCTGTCTAGCTTTACTGGAGAGTAGCTGCTGCTGAATCTACTGAATACCTAAAGCTGCCATTTGTGACAGTGTTTTTGTATTTTGAATGTTTGTGGTATTGTGATTACGCTAGGATAAATATGACAATAGACCACGGACACAGAAGGGCTATTCTGAATTCATTGCTCTTCTCTTGCATTCACCACCTCCTTTATTCTGTGTGTGATAGACAGCAAAAGATCAGATCCTGAGATTGTGGAGCTGGTATTTTGCCAAAAGTAAATAGTTGTCAGGTCTGTCTATAAAGGAATTTGCAAAATTTTGTAATACTTGCATTTTTTTTTCTTGAAAGTATCTTTATTCTACAAAGGTCCCTGCATTAAAAGCTGCCTTTGATTTCAGTGGGAGACAGATTAGCTCAAGCAGTAGTTTTCATGTTGGCGGTCATTACACCAAATAAGGATGAAAGGATATGTCAGTCAGAGACACCACAAAATCCTTAAACTCGTAGGCCCCCGAGTAATCCTGCTGTGCTACCGACAATTACTATACACAGAGGAGGAAAGGGGAAGAAAGATTTTAATGTAAAAAGATTTAGACTGCCTAAGTTATAGCATGGTAGTTGCAGATCCATCACACAGTACCCAACTGTACATCAGCACTTCCTCTTCCCATGGTGGACATCCATCAGTTTTAATGTTTTTTTTAGTGCTTATAGTGTACATGTGAACATCTGCACATGTTCATGAATTTCTCACGAATCTCCATCCAACAAGCTGCTCTTGAAATTAGGTAGATATTGGCTTCATCAATATGTTCACTGGATAAAATAAATTAAATTCTTATCATCAAAACAGGACACCTGAACCTGAACTACAGGTGGATGGGGTCATCTTCATCTCTTCCTAAGAAGTGGAGAATGGTGAGAGCTAAATCACCACATTTGCCTTCCAGCCAACTGACCTTCTAAAGATCAGGCTGAGTGCTATGAACTGAGTATGTGTCCTCAGATTGCTGAGCCATGCCTAGAACAAGCAGAGGTAATATGGGAGGCAAGAACTGCCTACAACTTTCTTTAGCATTCCAAAGAGGAGTTATGCCATATTAATCCCCAAATGGTAAGCCTACAATTGGCTATTTTGCTACATGAGCTCCTACTGCAGAGGGCTGAGCGCAACTGACACTGTCAGATTGGGGAGCACCTCTGCTAACTTCTCCTAGCCCATCCTCAAAAATCAACACAGCTGTGCTGAGAGACCTCTCAACACCTTCACAGCTTCTTCTGGGGACAACTGACCCCTACAGACAACCACAGAGAGCCCTATAATGAAAAAGGATGAACATCAGAGTGCAGACCAATGTGGCTCTTCCAAGCCAGAACATTCTGCTTCCATGAAGTATGCATATAATGCCACTAGAGAATGAAAAAATAAAATAAAAATTAGTGAAAAGTTCACCTGAGATACTGTCTCAGAAAGGAAATGTATTTCTTTATGTCCTGGGTTGACTATATGATGCTTTTATCCCCAAATCATCTCACTTGTTTATGCTGAATAATAATAAGTTTTGCACCTTTAAGACTTGCTGCAGAGAGTGAAGGGGGAGAGAAGTGTGCAGCTTGTTTTCAGATACTGGACTCACTCCCCCGCATTCCTCTCCCTAGACTGTGTTGTCTGTGATGAACAGACAGCAGGACAGAGAGCTCTCCTTTGCTTTTAGTTAGTTTTAGCTGGCTGAGGCAAAGAAGTTCCCTGGACTGTGGTTTTTCTTTTCCTTTTCTTTGGACCTCTTGGAACCTGCTCTGGACTGAACACCCAGGGGAGCACCGACAGCTCACACCTGTGGCCACCGGGCCGGGCTGGGCTTGGCCTGCGACAATTCCAGCACCAGAAGGACTGATAAGAGACTGAGTGAGCTGGGCTGCAACCCGAGGATGGGGGGTTTCTCAATTTGTCATCTCTTTTAGAGCGGCAAGGGGTTTTATTGTTTAATATTGTTTAGGTTCTATTGTTTAATAAACAGCTTTTTTCCACTTTTCTCCAAGGAGGTATTTTCTCCCGGATTACTTGGGGGGAGGGGCTGATTGAATTTACCTTCCTACCAGAGCTCCTTTGGGGACTCTCTCCCAAATTTGCTCTAAACCAGGACACTTTACAAGCTTTAATTTCTGCTGCTTGAATTCTGTGTGAAAAAAGAACATTTTTCTTCTTATAAAATCTGCCCTCTTTTTCCCACTTTTATTCCAGTAGCATTTCAGCCTTCTGGCTGCAAGGAACAGATGTCAATGTTCTTGTATAGTCTTTCCCTGTTCCTACCTATCTTCACTCTATTGCAAAATCTCCCAGGATGCCCAGGGTAAGAGACACATTTTAGAAAATCATTAGCCTTTTAATCCTACAGGACCTCCTTTTCTTCAGATTCAGACCTCTGAATGTTTTTAACTTTAAGGGAAAGACCACATATTTTTCCTCCTTTAGACCCTCACGTAAATCAGATTGTCCATGAATTCAGTTTTACACAACAAAATATGTCCCAAAGATGATGTTGATCTTCTTCAACATTTGCTGTGAATTACCTTTGTGGACAGTACCCCCATATTTTGAGGGAAAATTCTACTTTACAAGGGTGTTAAATGGTGTACACTTGTAGGGAATTATATACAGCAGCTACTTTCACAAAATGTGAGGGGTTTAGAACAGAGACAGAAAAGGATAGGATAGGATAGGATAGGATAGGATAGGATAGGATAGGATAGGATAGGATAGGATAGGATAGGATAGGATAGGATGAGCTTGACTGTCTGTAGAGATAGGAAGAAAAGGGAATGGGAAAATAAAGATATAATACTTGATGTTTGTGCTTCCTGTAGCCAAAATCAGGATGGATAGTCTCTCTCTATGATGTCTGAGAGTATGATGCAACAGTTGGAAAGTTGTTCTGGATCACAGAAATTTTGATGCAAAAAGGTGAGGAAGAGTAGGGAAGTAACTCGAAGAAGAAGGAATATGCAGTCCAGGCGTTAGGCTGCCAGACCCATATGCAGGTGGCTTGCTGTGTGTATGCTGTAAGTGAAGCTTTTGCCCAGACCTCACTAATTCCACTGGAGTTTGAGGAGGCCTGGGTGTCTTAAATACAGCAATGCTCCAATACATAAACAATCAAGCAGGATGAAAGACAACATGATATGCTTAGATAATCATTTCTTCAAACTCTGGGAACTGTAACTTGCCTCTCTACCCTTGTTCAGAAGCAGCAGCTCCTCATTTCCTCATTCAAACTTAGCCTGTCTGGCTGTAGATTCTCACACAAATTCCTGTCTAACTCATCATATGAGCATCATGTTGCTGGACCGAACCCTGAATTTTCATTAAAGTCTGTCATCTGTATGCAGTCTTCTTCTAATCTGTGCCTCTTTTCTATCAGTCAGCTCCACTTCCCTCCAAGCCTATAGTCTTTGTTAACGTTTTTAAAGTATCACTATGATTCAGATGTCAAGATAGGTATACATGGTAGTAGACTGAGAACAGAATGTGGGTGTCTCTCAAAGTTCAAAACTGAAGTAATGAATACATAGCTGGTGAGAGCATATTATCAATAAATCTAGAAGCAGGATGTTATTTGTAATATATACGGGAGGGTTGTATTGCAGATGTTGATGATTTCTAAATCTCAGTGCATCGCTGCAGATACCTACTGACTCCAGACATTTATCTTTGTGCATGTGTGAATGGGAATGTGGGGAAGAAGCAGTTATTGCAACTCTGATGAGTACTAAGAGTTTTACAACCCTTTTAGTCAGATGAGCTACACCTATTGTGACAGCCATTTTGAAAGAAAAATAAGATAAAGTTGTTTTTGTTTGGGTTTTTTATTCATAGGGCTAATAATTTCCCTATATGTTTACCAATCTCCGATAATTTATTTCATAATGAGAAATTCCAAGTCATAAAATAAAAATAAGTCATTAAACCAGAAAATAAATAAATAACATATAGTGAAAATAACCTATATTCATTCATGTACTGAATAATTTCAGTTGAATATTTTTAAATGCCCATTCTCTAAATTTTTGTTTGTTATATTGAAGAGTTTTATTCTCAATTCAGAATGCAATTGAGGGTGTACATAAACATATAATTTAGTTCCATGAATTCAGAGGTACTGAAAGCCTGATCTGAAATCTATTGAAGTTAATTAAGCCTTTTCTATCTTCACTTAGAAATTCAAACAATTTTGTACACTAAGTAATTAGTTAGAGTATTTAAAAACAAAATTTGAAACTAGTGCTATTAATTAAAGTGAGGCTTTGAAATCAGTTCAAGATATTTAACTCCAACTGCAATTAATGCAGAAATTTAAAACAGAGTTTCTCATCAACTCAAGTGTGAGACAATGCTTATGAGCTGGTTTTCATAATAGAATCCTTTCTCTGTCATTTACCAATTATTTTTGTTAGATTTTTCTTCAGGAATGAAGAAAATATATCTCATGGTATTTTCTTCAAACATCATAACAGGTAGAAAAGAAAAAATCAATCAAACAAAAAGACACAAATAACAGAAGGAAGAAAGAAACCCCAAACCATGGGGGTCATCCCAATGTATTACTGGGATGGGTTTTTCTAACTACTTCATGAGTAGTGCTATGGGTTGCTGTACTCCTAAGGAGTTCTGTTGATATTTAATTATTTTTATTCTTTTTTTTTTTTGCTATGGATTCTATACTTTGCTCAGGTACACAGGATCGTGGACATCAGAAGTGCCTGTGAATTGTCAACATCAGATTTGCATTCTGCTGCTCTAGGGGAATCAGATCCAGCAATATCAGCATCCCTTGCCTGCACTCCATAGGAAAACAGAGTTGGAAGGGGCACTCTTTGATGGCTTAAGAACAGGCTAGATGGCCAGGCCCAGAGTGTGGTGGTGAATGGTCCTGCAGTCATTTGGTGCCTGGTCATTAATGGTGTTCCTCAGGGCTCAGTGTTAGAATCAGTCCTGTTTATTGTCTTTATAGATGATCTGGGTGACGAGGGGATCAAAGACACCCCCACTAAGTACACAGGCAACATTAATTTTTGTGTGACTGTCAATCTGCTGGAAGGTAGGAAGGCTCTGCAGAGGAATCTGGAAAAGCTGAATCAAGGGGCTGAGACCAAGAATATGAGGTTCAACAAGAGCAAATACTGAGTCCCACACTTTGGACACAACAACCCCATGCACCACTATAGGCTGGGACAGAGTGGCTGGAAAGAGCAGAAAGAGACCTCAGGGTGCTGAACATGAGCCATCAGTGTGCTCAGGTGACCAAGAAGTCCAATGGCATCCTGGCCTGTATTAGAAATAGTTTGGCCAAAAGGACCAGAGTAGTGATTATCTCCCTGCATGCACCCCTGGTGAGGCTATACCTTGAATGTTGTGTCCAGTTTTGGGCCCTTTAATTCAGGAAGGACACTGAGGTGCTGGGGTGTGTCCAGAGCAGGGCAGAGGAGATGGTGAAGGGTTTGGAGCACAAGTTCTGCGAGGAGCAGCTGAAGGAGCTGGGCTTGTTCAGTGGGGAGAAAATGAGGTCTTCAGGGAAGATCTTATTGCTTTCTGCAAGTTCCTGAAAGGTTGTAGCCAGGTGGAGGTCAGTCACTTCTGCCAGGCAACAGCAACAGGACCAGAGGACATATCCTCAAGGTGTGCCAGGGGAAGTTTAGGTTGAACATTAGGAGGAATTACTTCACAGAAAGAGTGATTAAACATTGAAATAGGCTGCCCAGGGAGGTGGTGGAGTCACCATCCCTGGAGGTATTTAAGGAAAGACTTAGCGCCATAATGTAGTTGACATGATGCTCAGTCAAAAGTTGGACTCGGTGATCTCAGGTCCTTTCCAGACTAATTGATTCTGTGATCCCCTAAAAACCAAACACAGAGACCAGCAGAGACAAAGATGACCTTTTAACTGGAGACATCTGTCCTTGACAACAGATTAGCAAGATAGACAACAGATAGCAAGACCATGCAAGCTTCTGCTAGTATGCTTACATTCAACTGCCTCCCTTCAACCTGGACTGGGATGTAATCGGTCCTACCTGGTTGAACAATTTTTATCACTTGGAGTTGTATTTGTGTGTCCTTGAAGTGTTACATTTGTCTGTCCTGCTTACATGTTACTTCTTTTAAGTCCAGTGCTCACCAGCTGCTGCTAGATGCCAGTGTCTTCTATCCTAGATGTGTGATCAGCCCAATGCAGCCTTTTTATAATGATCGTGGCTACAGTCCCTGGAACATAACTGTGCTCTGAAACTTTTTTATTGAAAATTTTATCCTGCCATCTGATGCACAATATGGTCCACAGATGGTGCAGATGACATTTGTCTAGGAGTCATGTATGTCGTCACTAGCCCATGTCTTCAAACCATTCAGCAAATTGGATAACAGAGCTGCTTTATAGACTTTTAATGTGACCTACCAATTAATGCTGAGCTGCTGTTTGACCTCAGAGTAGCCTGCATCCACAGCCTCATAGTGCAGTACAAAAAGCAGTACTTTTTCTTGAAATTTTTAGAATAAAAACAGAATTGTAGAAGAATAGAGGATATATTAGTGATTTCTTCTAAAGATTTTTTTTTTAAATCTGGTTTCCATTGTTCTAAACTGGAAGCATTCCAGTTGCTGACATCACATGTCTGTTAAGAGTCAGTACTTCTCAGTTTATAGTTCACTTGTGTTTCTTATTTATTGCTATAAATGGCTAAGTGCCTCATGGAAGGGCCAGACTTTGATCATAGCAGGCAGCAGGGAGGTAAATGTCTTATGAGTCTGGGTGTACAGATAAACAAGTAGTCTGATGCTCACAGGAGATCTGCTGATATATAACAAATACTATATGTGACTAAGGTTATAGAGTTTGTCTCTCACGTTCCTATTGTTCAGGATAATTAAGAACAAAAAGGGAAAATTTAAAACAAAACAAAACCAGAAAAAAAATAACCACCACATCTGCTAACTGATCAGATTTCCCCTCTTTTCTTTGTCTATGTAGAAAACTCAGAATGTAAGGGGAAATTTCATCTCAACAGTGGCTGTCCTTTTTTGTTCCACAGAATCACAGAATGGTTTATATTATCACACTGAGGGAGTTATTCCTTTTTTTTTTTTTTTTTTTTTTTTGTTTTAAATTTAAAAACATGTAAAAGAGTAAAAGAGAGTTCAAATTAAGTTGTAGTAATGCATTACTGTTATAGAGGATACATTTTCCCTCCAGATCTACTGTAAATTATACAGTACTAGGCTTTTAACTTTCTTATATGGAAAATTTCTTCTGAGTAACTGTGTTGTCTTCTTCTGGGCTATATATATCTCCCTTGTGGTTTTTTTTTTCTCTGTTTATAATCTATTTGTGGATAATCAGAGCTGATTGCTGTTTTAGGTGATGACACGATTAAATCACATGCTTCTTACATCATACTTTTCCTTTTGCAATATTTTCTGTTTTAATATTCCTTTCTTTAAAAAAAAATTAAATTCTAAATTACAAAGTGAACATATGTTTCCAGTGATCTTCCCAGGTGTTTAGCCTCAGTGACTGCAGTTAATTTGAACCCAGAAACATAGATGAATAATTCAACTGAAATTATTCCTTTTGATGTGTTTTGCCTATAAAACACCTTATCTTTTATTCAATGGATTTCCTCCTCATTTCTCTGCATTTATTACCTTATTACATTATTACAAGTGAAGCTCTTGTTTTTTGTTTTCTTCTCAGAGAATGTAGGTATATGATTCAATGTATTTCATTAAACACACTTAACGAGTATATGGGGTCAATTAAGTTTGTAATGTCTTTCATACTTAGTTACTTTGAAAGGTAATATGTTGCTTCCAGTTCTTTCCTTGGATGTGACTGTGGAATAGTCTTAACAGTCTGTATGTGTCTCTCAGATGTTGACATCAGGTTGTTTACTGTCTTGTCCACACTGGTAAATAATGCTAGTGCTAGTAATGCCCAGTGTAAGCCTATTTCCAGTCTAACAATGGATCTTTTTTCTCTCACCTTAGAGGTTCTTTCTCCTAAAGAACACATTATCCACATCATTCCTCATCGTAATCATGACTCCCTAAAGGCTACAAAGAAAGTTCACAGCATGGTGTCTTGAAACCCCAGACGAAATATAGGTACTGGTCGGGAGGGGGGAGCTTGGATAGAAACATTTTAGTCACTTTCTATTCTCTGGAAAACTTAAAGTGAGTTTTCAGAAAAGAAAGAAGAAACAAGATACTTCCTAAAATGTAAGTTAAATCATTAACTGTGCAGAAACCACATCAGGCTCTTTCTCCTTCTGTGGTTGCACAAACAACACTACAAACTATCCTCTGCGTTCTTCTCTCCATTAAATATTGCTATTATTGGTGAGTCCGTTTCTTATAAGTAATTAATTGAAGTGTTTGTAAACAACATTTCCCTTTCCCTTTCTTTCTTATACATTCTCCAAGGACAAAAATCAGCAGTGAGTGAAAGGACTTCCAAATACAAATATTTCAAATTAATTTAAACTCTTTCTCTAAGTATGTAACAAGTCTGTTTTTCTCCCTAGTGATTTATTAATTTTAAATATCTCTGTATATAGTTGTTTCCTTCTAATTTTAAAATACCCACAGAGGCTCTGCCAGAAATTTACAGCACAAATAGAATGTGTTAGAGAGGAACTGTACTGTTAACTGTAAAAGATCACAGGTCATCTACATACATTTAACAAATAAATTTCAGATGCTCTGTATGTGTCAAGAAAAAGCCAGAGCTTAATCACTTAATGGCATGTCTATGTAGACATAAGCAAAGGTCTAGCTGATCCTGCTTTAGGGTATTATGACTGACTCTCTCAGCTAAAATTCTTTAAATGTTATTTTCTAAGCTTTCCTTTCAGAGCAAGGATTAAGTTTTAAAGCTAAAAATACAGCATAGCTGTTCAAAAGTCACAGTCACTGTAGTACTAACTCAGCTATGTCACAAATTACTGTTGATTTGTTTTTATTTAACTTGTTAATATTATATTAAACAACATAAATGGATTATACCCATTTTTCAAATAATACAACTTCAGGTCTCAAGTTCAATACTTTATTTTTGATCCAGAAACCAAGAAAAATTACACCCTTAGAAAATGAAACTCTTGTTTCATAAGACAGGGAGATACTGAAACCTAATCCTTCACAGATTTGCATCTGTTTTTCTCTAAACCATCTTCTTACATCCCATGTGACAAACCTACAGAACAAAAGATAGCACATCTGGAACTAAACTTGTGATGGTTGACTGTGGTATAGATTTTATGTATCAGCCAGGTTTACATTAAGTTAAGAGAGGTTCCTTGCTTCAGAGAGGGGAGGAGCACCTTCAATTTAAATAAACTGAAATTATGTTTACTTATAATTGAATATTAAGTATATTTTCTAGGTCTCAACAGACTTTCTAAGTCGATTGGAGATGGACTTTTTTTTCCCAATCATATTTTTGACGTCAAGATTTTCAGAGAAGGCTGATACTGTATACATTTAAACAACCTTCAAGGTTTAGGCAATTCGAATGAGGAAAATTTCAAATGTCTCATTGAGCCACTTTGCCAATTCTTTCATTGCAAGAAGATGATAAAAATCCTGACTCATTTGATTTTCATCTTTAAGGCAGTTTTCAAAAGTATGATGATAGTTTACTCTCATTGCATAATATTTCTAGAGGTTTAGTGATTTGATTTGTGTCTTATTGGGTAAGACTGCTGCATTTTTATATTTATTGACAATTTGAGGTCCCCCCACCTCTGTTTGCAGATTCAGTATCTGAAGGTTTCTGTAGGACTTTTGCAGTAGTAGTTTTGTGCGGTTGGGGGTTGACATGGTACGCTTTTCCATGTGGTTGGGTTTTGGTTTATTAGGGTGTTTTATTTGTTTTCTATAAAAAATGGACACATTTTTTTAACACTTTCATCCCTGAAAAGCCTTTTTCTGTGATTGTAATCTGCTCTTTGTGAGAGAAGTAGATTCACATGAACAAAAATTAATTATATAAATAAAAAATTCAACACCAGTTTGTTTTTAGTATGATGCAAGTCTATTATTTTTTTATGATTTTTTGAGAGAAAGATCCCAGAAAGTTGCATTATTAGTAGAAATAAGAGGGACAGTTTTATTAGGGTAACTCTTATTTGCACGGACTGCCAAAAATGCTTCATGCCTATAGATTTTTATGTAAAAAGGTTGCAGTTTAGGAAATGCTGCTGCTGAAATGAACTGCTCCCAGATCCAAGAATGGCATGAAAACTTTTATTTCCTCTAGCTTGTGTTACAGTGGTCAGTAAATGTTGATACCCATACCTCTAATGACTATTACAACAAGAATTAAAGGGATTTTGTTGAGCCAGTTCTGACAGCTGGTTCATCCCTGAAAATATCCCCTTAAATCAGTCCAGAAAACCCAATCACCCCTGAATGATAAAAGTGCATGATAAAGGGTTCTCTTTCTCTTGTGTGTTTAATCCTTTGTTCTGTCTCTTCCTCTTCATCAGGAATAGAGTTAAAACTAAAACATGTGTTCAGTTTTGCATTGTTGAAAGACATGGAGCCCCAGAAGAGTGCTTGGTTTAACAATTTGGATGTTTTTCTCTCTTCTCTGCTCATCTTGTGTACACACAAAAACCAACGTGAGACATCCAAGCATGAAATGATCTACAGCTCTGAACTGTAACATTTAATTCACTGGCTTGGGTGGGACTGAGACCTTGCTTCCAGGTGAACAAACAGTGTGTTCATTTTACATTCTGTGGTATGTCATAAAATGTTGCAACAGTCCTAGAAGCCAAGATCTGAGCTGCACAATTTGCTGTTCACATGCAGTATAGAGGTACTAGGTTTGATTCTTTTGTGAGTAGATTAGAACAAGGATTAATGCTTGATCAAGTCAAACATATACTCCCGATTTTCCGTACCCAAACAAAAGCACCAGGGAAAAAAATACTAGGAATGCTAATTTCTGTTCTGTTCTGCTAAGAACCATACAAATGCTGAGGCTTCAGAAGGGTTAGCAGACTTCTCCAAGCCTCTGTGACATCTTCAGTCATAATTCCTATCTAAAAATTACCCTTTTGGGAAAGGAAAAACAAAGTAGAGCTGTTCAATGGTAAAGTCAAGGGGCTCAGATATTTTAGGAGGCCTGCTCAGGCCTCAGTCAGCTCAACTCCCTGTTTGTCTGCTGTGACCATCTTCTACAGAGGGCACTGTGAGAGCAAAGTGTGGGCTGCATTGGAAAGACATTTTTGTCTCCTTCACAGGGGTATAAATCCAGCTCTATGTTTTTGTTTCATGTTGCAAAGAAGCATTCTCATTTTGATAAGTGACACAGAACTGCATATGCACTTTTTTATATAATATCTATATCTGTTTAAGATTACACATTAGCATGTCTTGTCATTGAATTTTCTTCAGTATGTCTAATTTATCCTTAAAATATGATATGGCTCAGTTGCCCTAGGTTTGGGAATATATTTTTCCCAGTGAGCTAGGAGTGGGTTAAAAAGTATTGCTGGTGAACCCTGCTTGTGACCTAAACTGACACTCACAGCAGGAAATATTTGGGATAGAATAACTGACTCAGTGGGACACGGACTGGGGCGCAAACAGCAGTGCTGAATCACACTGAAGTAACTTAACAAAACTGCAGGGACAAGCAGGAAATCAGAACATTTTTTTCCCCTTCTGAGATTCATTTCAAAAATTCTGTAACTGTAACTCATGACCTAGTAGGGTAGAACAAGGAGTTTACAACAGCTCTTTTTCAAACAGGAAGTACTTTAATTTCATAAGTGGCAGCACTATGGTTTTCATTGTTGAGGATGAAAGCAGTGTCAGCATTTCTACATTGCAGTAACCCTGACCATAACTTTGTTAGGAAAAGAAGCTGTAAGACTGCTTGCAATGGCAATCATGCAGAGAGACTCTGCAGGAAAACTTCTGGACTTACTCCAGTCATTACACATTTGGAAAGAGCTTCACACAAAGGTATTTTGTGCATGAATAGTCCAGAGGAATAGATTTCTGGACCAACTGGTGTGTAGCTAATTTTAAAAATTCAGTTTACCATAACAATTATTTTATGGGCTGTAGAGCAGATCTCATTAAAGTAGGAAGAGAATAATAAATTAAAGGAGAACCAAACATTAATACATCTAATGCTGCCTCTACTTAATAGGAACATTACAAATGGTAATGAGAATACTGTTCATCTTTGTAGGGGATGGTGGTAAATATGGTAAAAATAGACAAGTTTTATATTCTCAAGCACAATTTTCTCATGTAATTTCTCTGTCCTTTTTTAAGCATACTGCATAGCAGCTTTTTTGTTCTCATATCCTTGTATTGGTATTCTGATTACTTTTTCAGGTCATTTTCTAATCGTTTTACTTTCTCCTTTTTAAAAAAGACTATGTGTAAGTTAGCTATAGTTTTGCCTCTGCTGGAGTTAGGAACATTTCATTCTTATATTATCCTTTTTCTCATCTACCTTGTTTTGGTTTTTTTTTTTCCCTTTTTCTTTAAGTCACAAAACACCTGGTCTCCTCTACTTGTGTATAACACATGCACATTCATGTGTGTTGGTACATTCCCACACTGCTTAAGCCAATTGGATGAAAAGGCAATAAACTCCAAAAATTACACATAGGAGGCTTTTTCTGTGAACCTGAATACACACTTCTCTCCAGTGAGTCTCATAAAGTGGAACCAGTGTCCATACATAGTGTAATAATAGGTAAAAATGTCAGATTCACTCTAATACAATGTAAATTGCTGTACAGAAGAATGAAGATTGTGTATCTGTTTCCATGTAGCAAATAACTGAATAACTAGGAATTATTTTTACATCCCTATTTCCCTATTAAATGTATTTCTATAGATTTTTCTATATTCACAATGCTGATTATTTAAAATATTAAAAGTTTACCTGCTTTGTCCTTTGGTTTTATTTGCTAAATTAATTCAATTTCATTCACTTTCACTTTAAAAAATGTTAATTTTATATATCATTGTATATAAAAGCCAAAGATCTTTTTTATGGTGCTTTGTTATTCAACTTTTATTCTTCCAGCTTCCACAGTAAGTATCAAAGAATGACAATAGCAGTCAGCAGGAGTTTTCCCATTGACTTCAATGGAATCATACTTAGATCTGAGCTGAGTATGTTTGAAAATCTCAGTGACTACTGAGCAATTCTGAGAAACACCACAGGGATGCCTAAAATTCAACTTTTGCCATCCAAAAGGGAGAAAACTCTCCTGGAATCTTTTTTTAGTAATGGTAATAATAACTATATCTTCCATACTGCTTTTATTGGTCAGCCTTGTATCTCACTGCAAAGGAGATTGATTCCATACTTCCCACTTCATGGACAGAGAGATGGAGGTATAGTGAGGGAAGGATCTTGTTCACCTCAACAATTGTGCGGGCATTCAGTGCTGTTTGAAGATCCGAGGGGATTTAGGAGAGTTGCACTCAAACAAAATCAAAACACTGTTTGGGGAAATAATCACATGAATCATGAAACACACTTAAAACATGGAAATGGTATCATGGATTCGTTTAAGTGAAGTGGGTTCTGCAATCATAATAGAACCACTTCCAGTGCCAAGCCTCGGAGCTCAGGCTCAGTAGCAAAGGCTCCTCCCTCTGCAGTGGCTGCTGCAGGATCTCACAGCAGTGACTGACGTGAACACTTCTGACTCTTCACAGGCTGGTGATAAAAACAACAGAAGTTCTTAACAAGTCTTAAAGTTTGTCTAGTTTTCACTTGAGTTCATACAGGTTTCATGCACTCTGAGTTTGCTCATGCTTAAGTAGAAAAGTTCAAAAGCAAAAATACACTGTTCAAGTTCAAATGTAACAGCATCATAGTTTTCATAGTTAGGTTGAGAGCAGTGCCAGATTACTACTTTGCACTGACTCTGAATGTATGAAATAAAGACTGGAGCTGAGTTCCAAGCATGTTTAGGTTTCTGTTTATCTGTGGTCTGCAAACTTAGTGTTGAAGCTTTAATTATTTCCAGTGTAATCCAGAAAGAAATTCATCTTGAAGCTTAATTCAATTGCCTAATCATAGACCTTGAGCACTAACTTGAGACCTCTAGAGATAATCAATAAGGTTTCATAGATTTGCATATATAAGACAAGACTTACAGGAATCGCACTCCAGCCTGAAATATCAGACAGGTGTCAGCCAAAGTATTCTTACAACTCGAGTGGCAGGGGTTAGAAATACATGGGTAGCTGAACTGAGCAGATTATTGACCATAATATGAGTTTATAATTTTAATAAAGAGACATATAGATATCCTCATTAAAGTTTCTTAATTAAAAATGCATTTTTTTTTCCATAGTGGATACTTTGCATGAGTTTGCAGCAACTGGATTGACAGACAAGCTCAAGATGTATTCCATAGTTATTTTTTTTTTTACTTTGAGGAAGAAAATTAAGGCTGAAACCACACTTGTAATCTAACCAGTTCACCTGAAAAGAATGCAAACTAGAACTCACTATATAGCAATAGATTCAATGAGCTAATACAGCTCAGTTCAGATCAAGAGATCAGCAACTACTGCCATGCTACTTGCCCTATGCAGTCTGCTTTGACTTCCAATGCATTTCCCATAGAGTAAGATACTCCTGTAAATATTATTTTTCATCTCTGTGGGGATATTTCAGCTAACCAAGAGTATTTCAAACAACAGTATTTGTCTTCTGTGTTTAGGCAACTGAATTAAATGCTAAATGTTCTAGCTATGAGGGAAAATAATTAATATTGAAGTCTGAGTTTCTTGAAGAAAGATGTTAGAAATAGCAGAAAATAAAAGGTAGTGTGTAAAAATAAGCATAAACTTATCTAAGTCTTTGTTAGGAAGTGTTATAAAAACTATTAAAAACAAATAATGTACAGAGGGTGAAGATATTATTTAGAAAAAATATATCTGACCAAAAGACAAAGTGAAAATTTCAAGATGTCAATTGCTTCCTGATCAATAAGCATACATATGGCTTGTAACATATACGCTGCAACATTTTTAAGAAAATAAATATCAAATATCCATAAATTCACTCTTGAAATAAGAAGAATGCTTTGATTTAGAATTATTTCAATCTCTTTTTATTTCTATACCATAGATACTCAAGTCTGTGTAAACAGCTTCAATCCTAAGTTATTTTTTGAGTCAGAGGAGCAGACATTTTGACAGAGTCAGTAAAACTCTGACTCTGTGTCTTTTAGACGTCAGTGTCTTTTAGACGTCTGTATTAAGATTAGATGAATCTTGCTTTAGAACTGTTTCTCTTCACTGGGTAAGCTGACAACTTTCTTTTTCTAACTTTCATGAGAAAAAGCAGGTCTCAGACAATGCAGTCATTTGGTATCCTTCATCCAGGAGAGCTGTTTTTTGTACAATCCTGTAGAAATTCTCTCTGTTTTATCTATTTCATATAAAGGAAAGAATCACTGAAAAACTTGACACCGTAAGTTTAAATTGGCATGAGCATGCCTGAGCATTTCAAACACATATCTTTATTGTCTTAGATGGGGCTGCATCAATAAACAAGTATGTAAGAATCTCAATGAGTGTTAGTTGAATGAACATCAAACTGAACAAAGTATAAATAATAACAATAGAAAAATGAGGATGTTCATTATGGCTTCTAGTAAAGAAAAGCTGCTGACTGCTGAAGTCAACTTTAGGAAAAGTGATGTCTACTTCATATACTTGCAATTTTTTCTCTATTATCACCTTTGACTGTTGTAAAAAAAAGCATTGTAATTACTTAATAAAAACAGATGCAACATTTGTCTCCAACAAAACATGTATTTGGCATTGTTCAGAAAAGTAGAGACCAGGGAAAGTTGTATTTGTATCTTCACTGGGTCATCTGGACACTACTGTGATAAAATATTAAGCCTGTTTAGATGATAGATGGTAGGGAGAAATGTAAATGGGTGCTTTAGGGGTCAGAAATGGGAGGACTGGATGCTGTTCCCAATGACTTCACTGGCAAAGGCTGTTATATGCAGAGTGTAGTTTGATTATATAAGCAGGCTCTTGAGAATTTTGCTCTTAGATCCATTATCCTTAAAAATGTACTCTGATACTGACCTAACATTTAAATACTCTGATAGCCTAAAAAAGAAATGAAGTATTAAAAAAGTTATAACTATTGTGGGATTTTGTTTGTTTGAGGTCTTTGCTCATTTGATATGATTTTGTTCTGTTCTGCCCTGGTTTTTTTTTTTTTTTTTTTTTTTTTTTTTTTTTTTTTTTTTTTGTTTTTTTTTTTTGTTTTGGCTATTTTTTGTTGGCTTTAAAAAAATGGTTGTTTGTTTATTTTCTTGTTTTACTAGAGAACTGATGGTGAAAAGAAGAAACTTTAAAGAAGAAAATGCTACATGGTCTAAAACCTAAATGAAAAGACTGCAATTTTTGATAATGGAGAAAAAAATCAATAGCAAAGTACTAGTTGTCCTCACATGGGCTTGGGTAGTTGAGCAAGATGTCTGGAAAAGAAAATTAATTTGAACTGAAGTTAAAAAAATCACATGTGTAGTTCAAAAATCTCTAAGTGGAAAAAAAGGAAATAAAAAAAAACAGTGTCAACTGTCTTTGTTCTTCCAATCCCATTTTACAAAATAGTCATTTAGTGACATTATTTAATTACTTTTCAGATGTACCTCTCATGTTCTTCTGGAGGAATAATTTATTGGGTTATAAAAGAAAAATATGGGCTTAGTTACACAGATAAAGTCAGAATATTAAATTTCCTAATAAAATTATATACTCATACATAGACATAGCCAATATTGTTGTCATGCTGGATGCACACAGTATAATTGTCATTTCAAAATTACACACTTCTTTCCTTCAACCGCAAGAAAATTTAGTCTGAATAAATGTTAACACATGTTCAATGTCAAAAAATGTCCAAATACTATCATATGTTATTTCTTATACAGAAAAGGAAATCTTATAATCCATATGGTAAAGGATGAACTGGTTACAGATCTCACTGTGGCATGCCTCTTGAAGATTCATTTATTTAAACTGCAAGAAGCGAGTGAAGCTGAATTTCCTTCCTCTATGTTGATTGTGTTTGCTGACCTCTGCTAGGGCCAGAAGTACTGCTGTGAGATGCTGTCACTTCCTTCTCAGCTGTAACTTGGCACTGAGGCTATTGTCCCTTCAGCAGGGATCTTTTGATTCGGTGCAAGATCAGAAGGCATCGCCTGTGCCTGGCATATTTATAAAGTAACATATGTGATCTCGAATCTTCCCTGTCCAAGGCAATAGAATGAAAAATAACAGACCTTATACATTACTACATATATACTTTTTTCTGTCAATAGACTGCTGTTTTAAGTCTATTGCTGGATTCATTCATATCCCCTTTTTCAAAAACTTCTTCAAGCTTGATTTAAATACTGCATTTAAATACTGCAATGTGTAGAATGAAGAAAGTATTTTTGCTACTCATAAACAGTTAATATGTAATAAAATTGACAATTCCTTTAGAAAAGTGATGTTTTGATGCATTGCAGTTTGCTTAGCTTACCTTCAAGAAGCATTTTGCTTTTGTTGAAAGATAAAATAATGGTAAGGATCCAAGTATAATTCTGCTGCTGGCTAAGTTCCTTGAAATGTGTCTGCATGCTATTTATAGGTATCTGTTTTGGGTAGTGATTATCAAGGTAAAAATGTACTTGTTTCTAGTCACAGATCTCTTTTTTTGTACTTTTAATATTAACCTGAAAGCACAATTCAAAATAAGAATTGAGGCGGTTACACTGTGAAATATTTGCATAACTTAGCAAGAATTTGGTGTGTTCTCAGTTCTGTGAATACTTCTCAGTAAAAGTATTATTTAAATTATTCTCAACTAAATAGATTCCTATGTAAAGAAATAAAATTATGCTTCATATGGGTATTTTATAGGCCTCAGCAAGGTGAAGCCTTTAGAGCAGATGACATATCCATATTGAGGTTATCCGAAAAAAAGGTAGGCACGATGAATTTAAGAAAACACAAGAGAAAGAAAAACCTGATTTAAATGACCCAGACCCAAAGTTATTCATTTGATATTCCAGGATTCTAAAACAGTCTTAAATGGAATAATGGTTTTTGTTTTTTTTTTTTTTTTTTTTTTCCACTACAGAAACATTAAAACGTTTCATTAGCTAAGTCTGGAGAACTCCCAGAGAGAATATTGACAGTCAAGAGCCTTTTTTATGTGGAACTGAAAAAGGCTTCTATATTTCAAGAAGTTACCATTGCTTTCTCGGGGTCCAGTTATGATTTTAGGTTTTGATCAGAGAAGTTTACAGTTCAAGAGGACAAATTACTGCATGAATCCCCCAGAGGAAAAAAAAGAGACAAACCAAGACAAAGCAACCTCAGATATTACATGTTATCATAGTTTAAATTCACAGTAGAGGAACATGATGCTGACTTTATATCCAAAAAAAAATCAGTGATTTGTTGGACTCATATAACTGACTTAATTGAAGCCTCATCTTATTTCAAATTAATGCATAAACAAACTTGCCCTCATTTATGCAGACAGTCCTTGAGTTGGTAGCCACACTTAATAGTCAGTGTGATGATTTAATAGTCAGCTGGATGACGTCATTGGTTTACAGTTGAGTCTCAGCTATTATTTAACTGACAATGCTCAAGACACTCGTGAATTTTCATGTCTAACTTGAACACAGTGGGCTACATCAAAACCACTCTCATGTTTGTTTCTGTTGCGCTCCTATTTTAGTAATTAATGCATTCACATTCATACATATAGAATATAGTTTTATATATATATATATATACATACATATGCATATGCATATAAATATACATATTTAGTTCACATATTCATTTCAGTATGAATATATTCCTCACAGTACATATAATACAATCTAAAAAAAAGCATAAATGGCACAGCAAAAACACAGCTATAATATGTGAAGACAAATATGGCATGGCAAATCAGCCTAAAAAATAGACTTGATACTACTGCATGAAATACTCGAAGAGCTGCATTCAAATTGTATTTTCTTTCTCAGTCTTGTTTGAATTTACAATAACTTTCTTGGAATAAATCTCCTGTCTACTGTGATTCTAGATGCTTAAAATAATGCAAATCAAAACAAATTTTGACTGTTAAAACATTTACAACTTTTTTTCATTTTCCACCTTTATTTTAGTTTAGTCTAGTTCTATCGTTGCAGTTTGCTAAGACACAAAATACATAAGAAAGAAAAAAATACACTTTACACTTGTATTTGTCTATCACACTTCATAATCAAATTTTTAAAAAGTACCAACAAAGAAGATGGTTACAATTAAATTCTGAACTAACACTTATTATGAGTACAGTATTCGCAATTGTCTTTCAGTTTCTTTTTGTTGTACCTCATTATATGCTTGCCCCAAGAAATTAAAATATAGATCTTACTATTCCCATTGTTTATCAAAATGTAAAATATCTTCTCCTAAATTCTAATGCCTAAATACGATAGGCATTAATTTAATTAGTAATCACTGTTTTCATGCCATAGATGTCAGTAAACTCTAAAATTGCAGGATTATAACTTCCATAGTATTTTTCTTTTTTTGTGTCAGAAATTGCATGAAATTGCAATTGCTTGGTAGATGTATGCTCATGATGAAAGTATGAAGGTAAGGAAAAATATATCACTGTACTTTTCTCTTATTAGCACTTTCCTGTTCAAAAGTTTGCTAATGAGTCCAGAAAAAAAAAAAAACCTAAATATGTATGAGGTTATATGCTTTCAACTTTACAGCAAATCTCATTTCCTGAAATACTACAGTGACCAGTCAGGTAACCACCTACCCATTTTCACTTTGGCTTTGTAAAAGAAGGTCCTATTAAAAGCATATACTGTACTTTAAATTGTAGAATTGTTTTTCCCACAGAATTACTGTTTCTAAATCCAAATTGTCAAAGACTGGTCTATGAGCCTCTTCCAAATGTCTGACTTATTTTTTTTCTTGTTTTTGTTTCTCCTTTATAAATTGGAAAGGATGTGGAGAAAATGCATTCCTATTCAAATGAATCTGTTTCTACATAATAAAACAAATGCTGCAATGTGATCCCTTTCAGGCAAACAGCTCAGGAAAGCAACTGCAAGCTTTTTCTTACTTCACTGCTATGCTTTATTGCTGAAGTAAAACACTTCAGGGAGGTATTAAATATGCATGCTATTCTTTTTTTTAATTTTAGTATGAGAATTACCTTCAGAACTGTGTTTATACAGTATGCAGAATACAGCAGATCTGTGGCAGAGTTAAGAAACCCATGAGGAGGTATCAAAGTTTATGCATCTTACTTGAAATTAAATCTCTGCATCAGCAGGGTATTTTCATCTTATCTTTAATAGAGGCAAGGAGATGGGTTGAAAAATGTCTTAGGTGCCTTGTGCTTCATTGTCATTTTTATCCTTCCCTCTCTAAAACTAAAGAGATCCATTAAAACTATTCATGATAAGCTCTAAAATGTTATTTGCTATCATTTGTTTTTACAATTCTGTGAGATATTTTGCTTTTTCTAGGAGTTTTGGGTTGTAATAATTTTAAATATAAGCATCAGCTGAAAATACTGTGTCTTAGAAAACTGCATTTTTGAGTATTTAAGCTTTAATTTTGGAACTAAAATCTTCAGTCTGAAGTCAATTTATATTTCCCTAGGACTTGGTATTTTGTGGGGTTCATTTACAACAGTCGTCCAAATTCCTTTTCTAATGATATATTGACTACTTACTTTTTATTTTAATTTGGAAGATAAAAGTAATATAATTTTAAAAAATTAATCTGAAAGTGAGACAATTAATTCAGGTAAGTATATAAGCACCTTCTTCAATCTGATTACTTAATTTGAGTGCCCTCAAAGTCAGTGGGGGTTAAGGACCTCCTTAAAGTTAAATGTGTATTAATATGCCTAGGAATAATGTCCACAATTCCATATCTGGAGGGATGGAGCACTCATTTGCTAATTTGATGGCATGGCAGGACCGCGGTGAAATGAGAGCCAGTAAACTCAATGCAACGCAGCTCCATGACTTACTCAAAATGTTTGACTAGGTTGTAGGATACTAATGACTAAGCTTTTGTTTCTAGTCATGGACAACTTTGAGAAAATAAATATTTCACTACTCAGTTAAGTGCTCTGAATTGTTAGCTATTTTTGTGATAATGCAACAAGAAATACCTCACTCATCACCAAGTGCAACTGAATGTCTCATTGAAGGTTCTGCTTTCATCTCTGTACATAAAGGCTAAGTGATAAAATACCTAATGGTCATCTCTCTTGAAGGCTTGATCTAAATTCAATTAAAATAATTAGAAAACTTTCCACTGACTTCAATTACCATAGAAGCCTTCTTTTTCAGCTTTTACTCAGTGTTCCCAGGGGACTCAGTATGAGATCTATATGGCCAAAACCTAGATAAAAATGTAGTGACTTGGGCAGCAGACTTATTAGAGTAATTGAATGTATTTTCTAATTTTTTTCATTACAATGGTCTTCCATTATGTCTCTTCATAATGTTGTGTACAAACACAGGAAGTGGGAATATGTGAGATACATTAAATGTGAAACAGCATAGTCAAATATGGAAGTACCACACGACTGCATTAGTAAGAGAAATGCAGGTTATTTTTAGCATTTATTACCAGAAAAGCAAGATTTATATTCAAATACTTGCTAGGTGGAAGAGAAAATGTTTGTAAAATCTTGGATGAATGCTCTAATTATTTTGTAAATGGTTACCATGATGGAACATTAATTTTGGTTGGATACATTTTGTCTTTTGTATCTGTTCTTTCCACTTGTTTTGTGCTTTGGGTGTGTTCCACAAAGTATATCTTCATTTGAACACTATAACTGGTTGAAAAAAAAGCAATTGTTTCAATTAAAAATGTCACTAATGTTTCACAAATATGGGAAATTTTGCTGAATGTTTGAAAACAATTCTATCTGTCTATAGAAATAGCAGTAAAATATTCTAGTATATAACCAGTAATTGGAAGAGTGGAGATATGATAATTTTGGACTGAGAGTGGTCTACAAATCTTCCCTTTTCCATGTGATTGAATTCAATCTGGCCCAGGGCTGTGTTAAGTCAAAGCTCTTACTGAGTAAGGACTATTCAGTTGTACACACAGAAATAATCTGTGGTCACAGCCAAAATGAAAATAAAATCCTGACAATAAACAAGACAAAATACACTAATTGTCATTGGTTTGCATTACTGACTAGCTTAAACAAAGAAAAAGGTCATAAAAAGTGGATTTTATTCTCCACACCTTTGAAAAATATATAAGCAAACAAAGCACAGCTATCAGCATAGTTCATTTAGTACCAATTACATATCCATTATAGAAAAGACGTTTACTATGCTAAAATGAATAATGCTTGCGTTTTATGAGATTAAATTCATTAGAAGACTGGTCACAGGTATGTCCCTGCATCACAACATTTTTAAAAGTGAAAGAAGTCTCTCTATGCTATTTATTTAAATATGCTTCTAATTTGTAAGTGATATGTCTATAAACTATAGTTTGTATACTAAAATGCATGCATATTACAGATGTAGTTTGCATACATTTATATGCAGTCTATGTTTAGATGGTTGTGTGTATCTGCATATGTTATACATGTTTGTGGGATCCAAATGGTAAAAACAGTTACTAGGCTTCTATATTTAGCCTGATATTTGAAAAAAAAAAGTATTGGTTTGCAAACAGGATTCTTTGTGTGTAGGTATGAAAAAGAGATGTAAAAAAAATCTCAGATTTCAGCACTTCTCAAATATGTCAATTACTGACAGGGTACAGAAAACCAAACACAGTAGCTATACATAAGCTTCACATCTACTATGGAAGAATTTTTTTATACATATAAATATTTTCATTTGGGAATTAAACAAATTTAAACTATTCTTTTTCTTTTCTGAATGGGACTATAATTTCTAGAAGTGTGAGGAGTCCTCTTATGGAATTAAAAACTGGGAAGTAGCTCCCCACCTAGTCATATCTTTTGAATTATACGCAGTGGTGACAAAAGAGAGCAATATAATTAGGTCCATTTCATGAACTGATGAGGTTCAGACACATCTTCAAAATCATTCTATAGCAATACTCATGTAATTTCTAGTGTTTTTCTCCTTTTTTTTATTGCTATGTGATGTATGGCTTAGATTTTTTTGAAACTACTTGAAGTTTATAGATAATGTACACTCTCAAATTCTGTAGGTTACAGTCTTTAGAAGACATCAAGTCTGATTTATCTGCTTCTGTTCATGAGTCACTGTTCTTAAGTGTAAGATGGATTCTTCTCATTTTGTAAGCAAATGTAAATTTTTTTCAGTAGCTAAAGTAAACTTCTCAATATGTCATCTTGACTGATGTCTCATTGTGAAGTCTTTGTTCATTGATTCAGAACCTATCTCAGAAATCGACTTTAAATATATAGCGATTAGATTCAAGTCTGCATTCATATTTGGCCACTTCTTAACCAGGAGGACATTGACTTGAAAAGAATGAAGCAACTAAAGTAGCCAGGGAATTCAGCTGATTTGATTTAAGATAAGCAGAGATTAAAAGAATGTTAGCATTCACAGATTTGCTAAGAGAGAGCAAAAAAGCTTCATGATAATCCCCTGGCTATCACTCAAAGAGGTACATACCAGAGATAGAAACGTAAAGAATCACAGGAAAATTTTATAAGTAGGAGGAAAAAAATATAATAAAGTTAAAATTCAAAGTTGATATGAGAATCAGAAATTTCCAAATCTTCAATAGGATGTATTAGACTGCAATTGTATTGGGGAAATGCTATATTAGTGGGATTACATAAATCAAATAGGAAAAAAAGCATAAATACATGGGACAACTCTGTGCAGATGTGAAAGGCATCAAAAAAAGGGTATTTAAATCCAAAGCTTTCCTAATCCCTTAAATTCATGATGGAAATACTAGATATGGAGGAAGAAATAAGCCAAACCCAAGTATATGTTAAGGCTGAATCAAGTAGGAAATATGGAGTGCTTAAATTGTCTTGCGATTACAAAGAAGAGGACAAGATTGTTGATGTCATGGAGTTCGATCAAGAAAAATACCCCATAATTAGAATTCACTCCCAATTTGGTGTCACACAGCATTTGAGTTTGCCTATTGTTCTAGGACTGCTTTACCCTGACATTCATTACTTACTCTTCTTCTTAGTCTGGATGCTCCCTTGCCAATGACAGTTTAATTTGTCATGGCTGCTTACAAGTGCCTGTTTTGGGGGAAAAGGTTCTTCTCTTCTCAGTGGGACTCATAACTCAGATGCATGATCCAAGACCACCAAGAAACCCCAAAACCTACATGTCTTTGACACTGTCAAGTTTGTGTAAACATCATGTCTCATTTGATAGGAGTGATGTAGCTTAAGAATGAAGTAGGAATTTGTAAGTTTGTTTTTTTGACCCTGTCAGATAGAATGACTGAACTTTCATCTCCTGAAACACTTCAGTGACAAGCAGTCTGAGGGATATCCTCAGAAGGAGATCTTATATTTTCTGAAGACAGGTCACTGTGCTGTTGTGGATGGGCTTGTAATGGAATTAGGAGGCGTGCAAACTGACCTTATCCAACAGTTAGGGCTCACACAGAGGGATGGAACTATTTGTAGAGAGATTACAATAAAAAATGGTGGGTTCAGGTGCTATTTTCAGCTTCTGTTTTGATCCATTTGGGGGTTTGGGATTTTTTCTATTAGAAAGAAAAATCCCTTTTGATTAAGTCTTATCCTCTGAAGGTGATGAGAAAAACTGATTCAGGCAAGTGAACATGATGTTTATGCCTATCATTTCTTATCAGTTCTTATTCAGAAATTGGAATATAGTTTTCACTACTTCTGTAGGGAATTTAATTACTCCTATTCTTTCAGGTATCTAAATTTTTGCTACAAGAGTGCACCTAAATGAGAGGGTCTGTGTTCTACCTGCAGTAGTATTTCATTAACTGAAGGAACTGAGGTAAATAAACATGCACACATATTAATTTAATAATTTTGTAATCATTATCTGAGCTGAAAATGCATTAATACATGACACATACATTGACATGTATCAAAACTTGAAAATCACAAAACCAGCCACATTTTATATCATGTTCAATTTGGTCATATTCAGTCAGAAAGAAAATAAATTTGTCTCTATGAAAAAAGGAAGATGATTTTTTTTGTCTGTTCTTAAATTACCTCACAAATGAATTGAGTAAAAACTGCAGGACAACAGGTGTAGTAGAGAAAGAGATTATGGAAATAAAAAATAAAAGCCTCTTAGTTGTCTTCCATCTTTTTACTGAGTTTGTACAAAGGTCTGTTGTTTGAAAATGAATTATTAATTTCTGGAATCGAAAAAAAATAAAGGTTTTATCCTATTTTAGATCCTTTTCTTAATTCTGTTAGTCTACTTGTATTTTCATTCCAATCTTTTCTAATCAGTGAAGATTCTGGTAACATACTGGTTTAGTTATGATATTGGTTGATTATCTTCAATAAGTAAGGAAGAAAACCAGTACACTGTACATGTTTAAAGGGAATACAAAAGCTACCACACTATGTAAACTATACACTATATAAAATAGTGCACCACACTATGTACCTACCATACTATGTGAAATAGCCATATATATACACAGAAGTGTTTAGGTTTTGGGAATAGGACCAGTAATTTTTCTTATGACTGAGAAATGAGCAGAATCCTTTGGTCCATTTAAAAACTGGTTTCGTCAAAGTATTAGTTCATACTATTTAGCATCTGGCCTATTTTATGTTTTCTCATGAAGCTCAGGGGCTGCAAGCCTGGAATCTATTGGAGTACTTGGTAATGTGTTGAGTGCCAACACTTTGCTACCATAGTTCTTACCCCTCAAGTCTTTTGGATGCACATGATATGCACAGGAAAATCTTGGACGTTCTGTAGCTTCTTATAGCAATATTGACAGCTTCCTTATCAGTACTACATTTACTTCCTTTTTTTCGGGAACTTTTGGAGAAGTTCAAGCTAAAAAAATAAATAAGGAAAAACCCTGATATGATTCTGGCCAATCTAATTGTGTGAGAAATTTCCTCAGTAGCTTACTGCTTATGGTATGACAATTCCTTCAGCCTTGCTAAGCAGTGCTTTAGCAAGGTTGCAGTGCATGGATTGCTGCTGATTCTGCAAGCCCTAGTTTTGTCTAATATCAGGAGTGACCTGTCTCATAAGTTCATCTGCTCATTGCAATCTGTGGCTTTTTTAACTTTCTGTATTTTTTTTTTTCTGACAAGGTTTTTGTAGCAGGTGGATGGGATACAAAGGTGGTTTCTGATGAGAAGACTTCTCCTGTGTTCCAGAGACAGCTCCATCTGGCTCCAAGATGGACCTGCTGCCAAATCTGATGTTACAGAACGTCTGCCATAACATATTTAAGAAATAGTGAAAAACACTGTGTACCAGCAGCTGGGAGAGAGGAGAATATGTGAGAACAAGGTCACTGAAGACAGAGAATGAGGAAGTGCTCTAGGTACTGGAACAGAGTTCTCCCTGTCCTCATCTCAACAATTTTTTACCTAATTTTCTCTTTATCCTATTGATGGAGTAGGATTGATAGAGCTCCTTGTTGGACACCTGGCAGCCAGCCAAAGGCAACCCATCACACTTTCCTCATAAAGCACCAGTTGGGAAAGTCAGTTACTTGGCTAGGGTCAAACTCATCCCCCAAGAGTGTATCTTGGTCAAACACATCTACAAATATATTATATTTAAAACAAAACAATGTCTTACTTCATAGAACACGATCCCAAACTAGTTTTGCATATAGAAAATGTATAAGGTATAGAAATTAAATCTTAGCTACATATAAATGTATGAATGGGTTTGTTGTTTTTGTGTGCGTGCATGTTTCCAGTTCTTTATTGGTGCTCTCTGTGCCAACAGGAGGAAAAGATGAAGCCCAGAGTCAAAGACTTAGAGAAGCATAAGTAAGTATACAGAAGGACGGGAATCAAAAGCAAAGGTGAAAATTTCTGGTGTGTTTTTTCTACATGGTGAAACTTGGTTGCAACAGTAACTATTTCATATATTTCAGGTCCCTGGGAAGTAGGTTTCAAGTGATAATTCCGAAATATGAACTGCTAGAGACCACTCTGACCAGATGTATTTTCTCTTGAAGAAAGAACCATTTTTTTGTCAATTTAGGTGTTGGCACAGCATAAAAAATATCAAATCTAGTATTAATCACAAATACTCCAAGCAGAAATTGTCAAGGTGGCATTAATGTCACATTAATAAATCTTTCTGTTTATATTTTCCTCTTTAAGGTATATAGTAGCCCTAACTCCATAGTTCACAGAGCATAACTCCTCTGAATTACAGTGTATTTTGTCCTTGAATTCTTCTTCATACATCTGTCATATTTGAGAAGGTTTCAGAAGCTGCTAATCAGGATTAATTATTTATAAATATACCTAATATTTTGAAAAACAGATGTGAAGTTCTTGAGGTGAGAATCACATGAAATAAATGAAACTGTGTAGTATTATTGGTGAATATTGATTGATTACTTATGAAATGAAAAGCTGATCAATACTTTGGAAAAGTATTGTTTAACTTCAGCTTCCTGTGCCCATGTTTATACCCTATTAATCTATCATTCAGCACCTGGTTGCTACTGCTATTTCATTAAAAGTTGTGCAAAATCTGGAAGGTCATGTCAGTGACACAGTTTTGACTGCCCCCATGCTGCTGATTACTTTTTAGATTCTGTTTAATTCTCTCTTGTTTTCAAGAAAATCATATGTGCCTGCAAATGATGTGTAATGTTTGTTATTTCTGGATGAATGCACTTAATTATCTCTAAAAATCATTTAATCAACAGATGTCTCCTCCTCCTTCCTTTGTACTAATCATTCTCCATATTCGTGAAACTTTTTTTTTTTTCTCCTGAGTCCTTGTGCTCCCTTTTTTCTTAGCTCTAAAGGATTTATCCTTCAGGGCAAAGCTCTTTCTCAAAACCAAAAATTGTGTAGCTGCTTAAAGCACACCATAAAAGCTTTGCAAACATTCCCTGGTGTATGTTTGAATACATCCACGAGATCTGTCCAGACAGCTTAAAAGAAAAAATAGACAAAAAAAGAATCACATAATTTTAGTAATTGCTACAGTGTGTTGTAATGACTATTGCTTCAAAATACTCTATGTTACTAATAGCACTACACTATGAAAGAAATGAAAATCTTTCAGGGTCCACAAATCAGAAGTGTATAAAGGAGAAATTACCTTCATAAGGTTAATACCACAATTAATAGGGGGCTGTGTTTTCTGGTAAATCTTAATGATAATATGAGTAAAATATTTAGAATCATCCTCCAAACTGGAAATATAAATAAAAAACATTACCTTTGCAAAATGACTGTTAATATTTGTTTTATTGAAGCATAACTTTTTAAGTGCTGATACTGCAATATTTTAATCTATTGCTATTATACTACCTGTGAAACTAAAATAAGTACCAGTGATGAAAAATGGATGTATATTATTTGTGTAGTATGAAAAAAACCTGAGAAAATTCTGCTTTTGTGCTTCAAAGAAGCATAAGCCTTTAAGATGACCACTTAGGTCATAAGAAACTCCAGAAAACAGTTACCTAACATTGCTTAAAAGGATGCAATTCTCCAATTTGAAAGAATTATTTTCATGCTCATGGCCAAATATAAAGCTGAAATGAGGATCAGTCTGAAAGACAAAAAAAGACACAGTTTTCAAAACTACATTTATTTTTAGTCTGTTAATTCACAGAAATGCCCTATAGGCCTGTTGACACAAAATTCAGTCTCTTAAAGAAATACAGACTTTATGTTACAAAAATAAAATTTTTTGACACAACATCCTAACAAGTGTTTTTCAGCCCATGAACAATAGCATTGCTCCACCTTTTTTTCTTTTTGTTTTTTTAACTCTAGTGTGTCATTTATCCATTTCTATAAATCTATCTAACAACCTTATGCACTCCTATCAATGAGAACTTCAGACAACTTGTTATCTTAACATGTGTAGGTTTTTTTGTCCTAGACCCTTCATTCTAGTATATATTATGGGAGAGAATGCTTTTTCATACCTATTTATTTTAGTATTAGTTTTTATAACTATATTATTATTGCCTATGGTGCCTAAAAATATTTGCTGCAACTCAAAATTTTACATGGCACATATTGAGACAATTGCCAGTTCTCTACAGAGCTGACATTGTAAATAGAGGATAGGTTCATATTATGTTTGTTAAGAGGCAGATAATTCATAGGATAAAGAAAATGCAAGCATTTTTACACCATTATAAATTACTCTGTGGAGTTAGTCTCCCATCATAGTCAATACAAAGAAATAGGTACTCTAAGATTGCCTACATGATTTATAGGCCTGAAACAAATAAGACATAATGCTACATATACATGGCTATTTTCCTTCATTAAGTACAAGAGGATGGCAGAGATACAATTTCTCACAGAGACTTCTACAGTGTACACACTGTAAGTTACATGAAATAAATCCAAGCCGCAAAAGAATTAAGCTGTTCTTAAGGACATTGTGGATGTTTCTACAGTAAAAATATCTATTGTGGAAAAGGTAAAAATAGCATCATTTAGCATGGCATGGCTTAAATATTTTTACATTTTATATAATGTTTCTAGTAAAAAAAAAAATCTGTATCATAATCTCTATAGTAAATTCAGACTTGGACTACACTTAATAATTTTGCTAGTACAGGTATTTTGGAGCAAAACATCTGAACTATTAAAACCAGATATGTTGTTAGTTAAACTAATGTTACAAAGGGAAATTGTCCAAATTTGTTAATATAAAAAATTCCTTTTTGACATACCATTCTGTACACATGGGTTCTGCTCATATATCTGTGATGACTAAATATTGTTATTATGGTGACAGGCTGTGGAAAATTTAAACCTTTCAGGGAAACTATTGCCAAAATCATAAAGGAAATATAATTTGCATGGGTCCCAAGTTCCCCAAACACAGTCCTGTTAAAGAGTCAGTTTGAAAGATAGTCTAGTGATAGTCAACCTTAGATACAAATGTTATACCTTAAGGAATAATGGCTGCTAACAAAGAATGGATGCAATATATTCATAATGTATTGCAATGTCTGTCTGATATGTTAGTCTTCAGGACAATAAAATCCCCAAGATTTCTATTATTAACTCTTTGTTTGGTAACAAAAATGCTATCTGAGTCTGTATTAATAGGACTATTGTTCACTTACCTATTGAGACATTAGACAAATTACATTATCCAAACTTTTTAGACTTTTTTAATGGATCCTAGGGAGCTACCACACCTAGAAAACTCTAATTATTAAAAACTCCACTAATTAAAAAGAGCAGCTATCTTTAGATACTAAGGAGTGGGAACTTGTAAGTTTATTCTTGTCATCACTCACCAGCTTTTCACCAGCTAAATATTCTGTGTACAGGATTCTCATCTACCCTTTTGCACAGTCAACAGAGAAATAACAGAATTTTTACAGAATGTAGATCATCAGCCTAAGAAGAAATGTAGGATCAATAGAGAGGAGAAAATCATCTTCTTGTACTTAATCTCCTAACTAAGTTGTACTTTTTGTAGTGATCTTAACAGTTTCTCACAATGTAAGAAAGGTTTGGGGCCCTTCTGAACAGCTTATAATTGAAGCTCGTTGCAGATCTTGTTCCTCAGGTATTTGTACTGAATGTAAGTTCAAAAGCACACTTGAGAAAACATTTCTCTGTCTCTGCTGTCGAGATTGAAGCACTGGTAAGAAGAAATAGGGGAGAAAAATGATCAAAGAAAGTATAACTTTAATTTACTGATGAAAACATGGTTACATAAGGAAGGAGACCCTTCTATCTGGCTGTATTAATTGTTGACTAATTTAACATTTACAAATTGATTCCATGGGATTTATTAAAATTACAGCAGCGACCTAATTATAGGTCTAAGAGGGTAACACTCATGCTGTATATGCTATAGGGTGTTTAATTCAATGTGCACACACAAAGATGAATGCACATAAAAGTACCAAGGTATACCTGTTAAAAAATTCCCTCAAGTTCATGAAATACATTTAATGTCTTTGCATTTCTCAGTGAAAGGATGTTGAGCCCTAAGAGTGGGTATATCAGTCCAGGCCACATCATTAACTTTCAGTGATAGTCCTTGAAACCTTGCAAACCTGAGAATCTGATTGTATATTGCTCAGAGGGAGGTGATGGACACAGCCTGTTGCTGTCCAGGAGAGCTCAAACAACCTCACTCAGGACCACCATTTATAGGGTCTTAAGATGTTTGTCAATTCAGTTCTGACCAAAATCCTAGTAAGCAACTACTAGAATTTTTTAGTAGTCCAGTAATGATGGTACCATTCCACTTGGGCTACAATTCGGGTAAGTAATCTTCCAACACTGTCATCTTCCAACACTTCCAACAATTCAGGTAAGTAATCTTTCAACCCCTCCTTGGTCAGGAAGCAGAAGTCTCTGGTGTGGCAATTCCAGCCCCACTTTAGCTATGTGGGAGTTCCTGCTACTGTCAAAGAACACTTCGCTGCCCAGCTCAGTGCACACTGGCCAATGGCTGACAGGAATTCCTGAAATCATGGAATGGTCCAAAGAACAGGGGCAGTGTAGGCACCACCACAGATGTACCCACATGGTGACATGGACACACACAGCAGACAAAGACACAGCCACAGCTGGGGCTCCACAAATGTCCACAGACAAGACACTACCTCCAGCAGCCCTCACATTCTGGAGTCACACAGACAGCTGCGTGTCCTCATCTTCTTAATAATAAGAAGCTTCTTCATAACAGAAAGGGCTGGCAGAGGTAGGAGTTCACTAGTGTGGCACACACACACCACATTCCCCAGCTTCACAAACACACACATTTGTGGTTTCCTAAAGCACTGGCACAATCCCTGCCCCAGTGTCTGGATATTAAAGGTACTGCTGGCTCCTGTAGCTGATACCAAGACCCCACTGGCTCCAGGAGCAGTCATCAAGGGCCAGGGGTGCTCACAGCCCCAGTCTGAGTCCAGCACTGGCACCGTTATGCCAGTTCCCCCAAGAGCTGGCACTGAGTCATTGAAGCACTGGCATGTATGGCATAGACAGTGAGATTATGCAGAGGTCATTGAGAAATGATGTAATAAAGCAGGAAAGACTACAGAGATCAGGTGCATAGCTCAGCCAGACAGGTGCACTGAAGGGCCCTGCTTTGCACTCAGCTGTGCCTTTTCTAAGTTTTTCTCTCCCTGTTTTTTTCAGAGAACATTCTAGGTTTTCAGAGACAGAAGGAAAAAAAGAAGATGCATACGGGCTTATGGAAAAGATACAGAGACACTTTATACTGTAGTGACATGTCTGCAGTGACAGAACAAGGTAATGACTTCAAAGTGAAAGCAGGTAGGTTTAGATTGGATATAAGGAAGAAACTTTTTACAATGAGTATGGTGACACACTAAAATAGGTTGTCCAGGGAAGCTGGGCATGGCCTGTCACTGGCCATATTCAAAGTCAGCTTGAGTGACTTTGAGAAAAATGGTCTAGTGAAAGATGTCCCCTCTTTTAGCAGAGGGCTAGGAGTAGATGATCTCTAAAGGGCCTTTCCAACTTAAAACACTGTGCAATTCTGTGATTCTGTGAGCTTAATATTCCAACTAGAACAGTAAGATGTAAAGAACCAGGAAACTCGTAATGACTTTACGCCAGCAATTTTAAGCTGACTTTTAAAATAATATATTTAATTTTATATGAAGAGATATGAGCTGTGAAGAATTAATTCTAAAGGTAAAAGCTAGTCTAAACTCTACTTCATGAACCTTTTACTAATATCTATACTATTAGCAATTGTTACAGTGCTAGGAACATGTCTTTGTTCATCCTTATTTCCAAAATCCATGAATTTTCTGTACAATTATTAAGTTATTGAATTATAACTTCATATCAAATTTAAGTAATGTCTGAACAGAAGTTTTAGCCTTCTTTTTCTAGGTCTCTGAAACATTGATCCTCCTAGCACTGTGATCTGTTCACATTATGTGAGGACAGTAATTGTGAAAATGTCTTTTTTATGTTAGTTTGCATTCACCTTGGACTTATTTCACAAAGGTACAAACTATTACACTTGTTGAAAATTGATGGAGAATTGAGCCCGACTGGTTTCATTTACATCTATGTGATGCAAGTGAATATACCACACAGAGTGCAAGACAATTGACTTGAACAGCAAATGCTTGTCCAGGTTTCATAGACTGCATAACAAATTATATTTTTTTTCTGTTTTCCTGCCTTCCCTAGCTATGCATGTAAAGAGGAATGGAATAAGGAATTTAATGCTGGGTTTTCTCTGTATTATTAAAGCAAGGAAGAAAAAAAAGGAAAAAGAAATATAATCTCCTGTGTAATTCATATGAGACATCAGTGAAAGAGATGCAGGTCTAATTCTGATTCAAATTATATACTGCCTTGAAAATTTTTGGTCCCCATCCTGAATCTTTTGTATTCATTTTTGGAACTGAGAGCATTATCCTCAGTTGTGCAATAGAGACAATTTGTTCCAGGGTCCTTAGCCACTAATGTTCCAGAAACAAGACGAACTACAAAGCAATTCTCCCAATACGTTTATCAGAACAATGTGATACAAGCCCAAGTGCAATAGTAGCAACAAAGCACTGATGATATTTCTAAAGCACGACTTAATTAAGTTGTTGTTCATGCAGTAAACACAGCATCAGATTCCCAGGCCTGTCCTACTGTGTTGAGGGACTTAAGAGTTACATAGCAGACATTGGAAACAAGGACATGCTTCAGGCATAATGAAGAAATCTTGGGGGGGAAAAAAAATCCATGCAAACGAGGAAACAAAGGGAACCCATGACAGATAATTTAGTACAAGATATTGGATCAAAAGTAGCTTTTTATTTCTTTTCATGCAAATGAAATTTCTAAGGAAAATTACTGAAATAAAAATGAGGGGAATGAATATTCTACACCAAGAGAAAGACACAAACAATACTAAACAAATAAAAATGTGAATAAAAGTGAACTAGGTTACACTAAGCCTTTAATTTACACGAAAATAAAATAAAATAAACCTTTCAGCAACAAGTGGTATTCCTCAGGGACTGATCCATATTGGGACCAGTATAATTTAATATTTTCACCAATTATATAGAGGTATTGAGTGTACCCTTAGCAAATTTGAAGATGACACCCAGCTGAGTGTCCCTGTTGACACACCTCAAGGATAGGATGCCATCCCGAGGCACCTGGACAAGCCTGAGAAGTGGGTGCACGGGGAGGGATCTCATGCAGTTTAATAGGACCAAGCACAAGGTGCTGCACCTGGGTTGAGGCAACCCCTGGTATCCGCACAGGCTGGAGAGGAACAGAGGAGCAGCCCTGCTGAGGACTTGAGTGCTGCTGGATGAGAGGCTGGACATGACCCAGCAATGGCACTCACAGTCCAGAAAGCCAAACCTCTCCTGGGCTGCAACAAAAGCTGTGCAGGAAGCAGGGACAGGAAGGGGATTCTGCTCTGCTCTGGGGAGACCTCACCTGCAGCGCTGCATCCAGCTCTGGGGTCCCAGCACAGGAAGGACACGGAGCTGTGGGAGCGAGCCCAGGGGAGGAACTGACCCTGAGATTAGCTCTGTTAGTTAGAGTACAGTGTTAATTATGTCAAAGTCACGGGTTTGATCACTGGTCAGGCTACTCACTTAAAAGTTAGACTCAATGATCCTTGTGGGGCCCTTCCAAGCCAGAATATTTTGTGATTAGAGGGATGGAACATGTCTCCTATAGGGGAAGGCTGAGAGAATTAGGATTGTTCAGCCTGGTGAAGAGAAGGATTTGTCACGACCTAATTGTGGCCTCCCAGTAGCTGAGGGGCTTCTACAAGAAATATGACAAGGGATTTTTTACAAGGGCAGGTAGTGATAGGACAAGAAATAATGTTTTTAAAATTAAAGAGAAAAGGTTTAGATGAGATTTTAGGGAGAGATTCTTTAATCTGAGGCTAGCAAGGCACTTGGACACATTGGCCAAAGAAGTAGTGGGAATGTTCAAGGCCAGGTTGGATGGGGCTCTGATCTAGTTGAAGATGCCCCTGATCACTGCAAGGGTATGGACTAGAAGATCATTAAAGACCCTTTCCAGCCCAAACTGTTCTATTTTTAATGGAAATGCTAATGATAACTTTATTTTTTGCTCTTGTAAGGACTAAGAATGATACACTGGAAGAAAAAGTCCATGGTATTGCAAATATTTCTCAGCTTCCAGGCTTACGTGAGTATAAAAACTGCAGTAGCTCTTTCTGCAACACTTTCAGAAGGTACAGATATGACTTGCTGTCCCTCAACAGTGATGCTAAGGACTGACAAATTCTGGCTCATGTGATTAGGTAGAAAACGAAGCACAGGTATTTCTGCCCATGCTTGTTTTCCTAACTGGGGATGCTGTGGATGAATGACCTTCTTCATTTATCTGAAGAAAATAAGTATCAGAACAGCTGGCTTTAGAAAGAAAATTTACTATTATTATTATCATCATCATCATCATCATCATCATAATCAACATTATTACTATTAATATTACTAATTATTAACTCTCTGATAGCTTAAAGCATTTGATTGCATGGAAACATATCACTTATTAATTTTGTGTGTTGTATCCTTCATCTGATGCAGTGATGGAACTGGTGTGTGATCAACAGATGACATTTTTTCATTGAAAAAATCAGATTGCAATTTGGAATGTAGAATTGCTAAAATTCTTTTTTTTTCTTTTTTTTTTCTATATGTACATCATATTTCCTTAATGCTATTTTTAATCCATACAAATATTTGAGGGTTTTTCCCTTTTTTTTTTCCTCTTCCCCCCCCCCATATGTTGTGTGTTTGCAAGTTGATTTTTGTCATAATGTTTCTACACTGATGTATAAAAAATTCCATGTACAATGCTTCATGAAATAATGAGCATACTGTATTTATAAAATGCTGAATGGAATCTTGCATTTAAAAATTATTTTCTTTCCTACTATTGCTCTAACAAGTAGATCCATATCCCTGAAACTAACAAAAAAGAAGCATCCTATGCACTGATCATACTACTAGCAGAGATTTATAAATTTATATATAATGCTAGCATCAAGGTTTTTTTTTGGGTTCAAACCACAGTGAAGAGGGACATACAGTCACACAGTTGGATGTGTAAGCACATCTGTACACCAATTCAGCAAGATGCATTATAAGCTGATAAGTCCAAATATTCTAGATATCCACCTGAAGAAAAAAGACTTGATTCTCTGATACAGGAGTCTGTAATAAATGCTAAAAAAATAAGTGTGCATTGTTAGCTTGTAAAATTTTGATATAAAACTATTAAGATACTAAATAATGAAAAAAAAATTTAAATTTTGAACGTTTACTTTTAGATTTCAGCAGTTTTTGAGACAGGCTTTATTCTTTTGGGTGTTTTGTATATGTATTAAATAAGATACATTATGGAAAGTCCTTATCTGGGGAACAATATCTTCCTAAATATACTAGTCTTTGTAATATCTCTAAGAGCTCTGCAATATTGAATCACAATGAATAGCATTTCTAACAACAATACGTTTAATAACCGCATTGTTTTACGTGCAACTTAGTGGATCTTTCCATTAATATTTTATACATTTTCCAGTGTTACACTTTCTATGACTAATGTAATCTCTCAACGTTGAATTCTTAAACCAGGGATGTATGAGAAACTGCAGTGGCTTTTCATCTCATATCTCATCTAGTAACTCCAGCTTAAAGGGCAGTGTTGCACTTACACTTCTTTATAGCTCCTATCTTCTGTAGGAAGTCTGGAACTACTTAATAGAGAACTCTGCAGGATGATTTCAGTTTTTCCTTTGAGGAATTTCAAAGATATTTTCCTTCCAATAGGAAATTTCTGTATTTTTGTTACACTTTCACCAGGGGAGCACTGCACCACGCGACAGGGGACACTGTAATATGCTTACATATGAGATAAAAGTATTGCTTTTATTGAGGTTAATCCTTTGGTGGTTTTGGAAATAACATTTTTATTACTGTTTTTTATTTATTTTTAAAATTTATTTTATTATTTAAAATAATATTTTTAGCACAAAAAATATTAGACTGAAAATCTCATTCATGTTGCTTTTCCCCAGTGCTTCCAAATAAATCTTCAAGGCCTGCCTGGGTCTGAAGTAGACCTAATAGCACCTTTTAGGTACAGAAGGTAGAAATTTCATTTTTCAATTTTCATTTGTGCCAAATTTTCATTCAGTAACTAAGTTCATCACTACTTTTCTCCAAATATTTAAAACTAGAAGATAGGTAAATTAATATCTGACTAGGACAATTCTCAAGATCATGCTTTCATGCGCTGTGCATCAAATTGAACCTACTTTCTTTAGCAAGCTTTTGAAACATATAATTGATTAAATCACTCTCTATTTCTTGTGCATTTACAAATGAAACTGCATCCTGGTTTATAACATATTTCCATTTCTAATGAAAGAGAGTAGTGTTTGTACTGACTAGATAGTTCTCAGGTTGCTTAGACTTCTTCTCTGCTTGGTCTTGGCTCAAATAGTTTTATTTTTTAAGAATTCCCTAGTGGAAAGGGAATCTCTGGCTCCCATCTTAGCAGTATAAGCATGGCTTATACAGACAGGCCACAAGAAGTTGAGGGAAACCTGTCTGACATGCAGGAAAGACAGTGTCTGTACCTTATGGCAAGCCGTAGGTACCAAGGAGAGCAAGGCTAGATTATGTTCAGCTCAGAATTTTAGAAGGGACATTCTGACTTGTTAGATAAGAAGGATGAGAAGAGAGAAGTGGCTGAAAGGGTAATGGGATGAAATCAGGCTGGAATAAGACAGAAGCAATATACAAGGGGATACCCTTTCTATGAGAGGATAGAGAGGTCAATCAAGGCATGAAATAGGATCTCAGGTTTATTGGTCCTATAATTTTTCTTATAACAGGTAATATTAACCCCATAGGATTATAAACCTCCTACAAAAAGACAGGGCTTTTTTTAAGGACAAGGATTCATCTTTTGATAACTGCATAGAATGATGAAGCAGAATACTGAAGTAGTCTGTGATGGATTTGTTCTTGTATCACTTCAGTAACAATGACATGAAACTTGATAAAGTCAGACTTGGAAATAAGTACATATAACTAGTATGTAAAACACATTGATAATTTCTCAGCTTCCTGGAGGATAGGAATACCCAAACAGCTCCAAAGTAAGCAGTCTTAGGACACGTACAGCATCTGCTAACCACTTTTTTAGAAAAAAATATAGAAATAAAGATCAATCTGAAAGGAGTTGAAACAGAAGCTGAGACTTGCACATGCTTGATAAAAGCACACTTTAGAGTTAAATGTTTACATTTATAGAGAACTTAATACCTTTAAATTTTGATGCATTTAGTTCAATGCATCTTGTAAATATTTAATACAGGATGCTGCAAGCATCATCAGATGAAATTGACAGAACTACCACATAGATGACAGCAATTACAGGATTTATATTTCTCAGGATAATAACAGTAATGACAGTAAGTTATTGCTTTCTGTATGGGGTAACTCTAGTGGTAGGTACAAAGGGAAAACAGGTGGGATGGAAAAAGTCTTTCATAACTTCATGATTTAGAAGCTAATTATCCAGATTCTTGCTATATTCCGTGATTCAAAATACAGCCTTAGAACCAATCTTTCAGTAACAGACTTATCCTACTTCCAAGCAGAGGAAATGTCCTGTGGTGTGTCTTTGTCTAGCTTGCATTAAATATTACAGATTTAATCACAATGCAAATCTAAGAAACAAAAGATGTTGTACTGGACCTGCTGGGATTGACTTAATTTCCTTTATCATAGCCTGTATGGTGCTGCGGTTTGCATTTGTGACTAAAATAGTATTGATAACACACCAATATTTTTGCTGTTGCTGAACAACATTTGCACAGTATCAAGGGGGTTTTTGGGGTTTTATTTCCACTCTTTTCCAGAAGTGAGAAGGCTACTAGTCAGGTGTACTGAATAAATTACCTCTTTGCTTGCATACTCAACTTTTTCTTTACCTATTGACCAGTCTCAGTTCATGAGGCTTCTTCCCTTCCACTTTTTCCCATCCTGCAGGAGAGGAGGGTGAGCAAGCAAGAGGAGGCTATGGGTACCTAACTGCTCCCAGAAATCAACCTATCACTAATGTAGATATAAAAGAGCAGAAAATAAAAGAATATGTATTTATTCAATGTGAGGCTTCTTTACGTCTGTGATTGTTTTCATAAACATGTGCCTGTTGACTGATAGTATTGCAGTCATGCTAGATTTCAATATGTTTTTTGAGTGAGAACCTGTCTTTAGTTCAAACTGAGTTAAGTATTGACTGAACCAGGAGAAGAAAGCAATGTAAAACTAACAAGGGAGAGAATGGATAGCTGAGATGTTCAGTACAAGGTAGAATGGATAGCTGAAAAGTGTGCTCAGTACAAGGTAGCAAAAAAGCACAAATATTTTATGTTGTAAACTCTTCTACAACAAACAAGGTAGAACATCCCTGCTGTCAAAAATCCTAAGGGAGAGGCAAGTAAGAGATGCTACCTGAACAAAAATTGCTGAAAACCTGAGGGAAAAATTAACACCAATTTTCTCCTACAACATTTTAAAATAGATATTTTTGAGAGTTTTATGCTGAATGAAGGAATGAAGATCTCAAAGTTGCAAATTCCTTAGTGTATTTTAAGATGCTCTTTAGGCATACTGGTTTGTGCCAATCACATATTATGCCCAGTAATTCAAGTTGCAGACTAGGACTTTGTCACTGTTTTACCATGATCAGCCACAAAACACTTCTTACACATCTTTCATCCTTTTCCCCTTAAACTCTACTAATATTTGAAGTTGTCTTAAAGTAGCATTAACCATAAAATTAAAATTATAAACCTAACTGTGAAGAAATGAAACTGCAAATTGTGCAAACTACAGAGCCAGGACAACAGTGTTGTGTAGATAGGTGTGCATGTGTTCCTTTATTCTACTTAGAATTTACAGCTCCATCTGCTTAGATTAATTTTTGGATGCTAAATGACTAGCAAGTTTTCACAGGGAAACTTACTCTTCTTTCAATCTTTGCACATAAAATTTCAATCACAGATATTCTTCTATAAAATTCCTTCCAGTAAATTTACCAGTACATATATATATATATATATGGAACATAATTGGATTACCTTCACTCTACACATCCTCTCTTTATAACAAAAAGACATGGAAGTCACCCATCGATTTTTTAGCTAGCTATTGTAGTCTCTGTAGACATTTTTTCCATTATCTGGAGAAGAACATCTTTGGTGCAATGGAAAACTGCTAGCCCTGCAGCTGGAACACAGCAGTTTTCAGGACCCTTAGCATTTTCCTTGAATTTTTGGGGGTTTTTTTATCCCTGTGACCTAAAAATTGCAATACACTAAAGGACTCCATGTTCTTTAATTATTAATGAAGAACCAAGACTAAAACATTGATTTTTATTCTAGAACTACATTATTACTGAAAAATAGTATTGATAATCTATTTTAGATAAGAACTAGCAAAACAATTCTAAAATATTCTTTATGTATCCAATCTTTTGGGAATTTTATGTCACCTAAAGTACATGGAGGCCATTCTCCACAATCTGTTTCCTGAATTCTTTTTCAGTATCTCAGTGCCTGTTTCAGAGTGTTATGGAATTTTTCATTCTACAGTTTTAAATAGCTCATCTATTTTTCAGATACCATTTGAAATAGAACCCCTGTAGTCCTGGAAAGCCAGAAGAAAATGTTTTGAACTAGCATGTCGACTCTCAGAGAGTTCTGACAGCAACATGCAAAATAATATAGCGATACAGTCTTTCCCTTTCACCTGTTTCCTCTTGAGGTGATCAGCAAGAACTCATTAACAGAGCTTCCCATACCATTTTGTAAGTGTTGCTCCAACAGGCTATGCTGAGGATTTAATAGGACTTTCATCTAAAAAGAAGAGAAAAAGATGCTTAAAAGATGAATAGCACAAGCTCTCACTTTTTGCAATATAGTTATACTCTATTTCAAGGTTTACATGACATTTAGAGGTAAAAACTGTATGTACTTTAATAATAAGAGTATATCCCTGTGGTGTATCCCTGCACAGTTTACTTACGGGATGGAAATTCTTCACTACAATCTGTGTCACTAGTAAACTCTTATTTAAAAGCTGTGGGAATTTTAAGCAAATTTAAAGCACACAACCAAGCTGAAGTCCGTGTCAAAATATGGGTCAATAAGCTGAATTTAGGACTCAGTTTCTGTTCAAAAGACAGCATGTGTTCAAGGCCAGGATGAGGATAGAATTTAGATGTTCCCAGGTTTTGCAAATTGTTGTTACGATATCGTAACTACAGGGTCTAGAAACTTAAAAAGAATTACTCTTGTCTTGAGGCTAATAATACATTGGATTAAAATGTCATTATTATGGAAAATGGCAGTCTGATTTTAATCTTTGAAGAAAGAGAAATTAAAGAGAGACTCCAGTCATATTTGGACCTAATCCAAAGCATAAACTGTTTTATGTTTCTGGTGCTGTTTTTGAAATTCATCCCTTTTAGTAAAAAGCTATTAGATTCATCTGTGGATTAGAACTTTTATATCTGATTTACAGATTGCTGACTTGTTAAATTAACTTCCCTCAAAAAAAGGAACTTTAAAAAGATAATCATCTCAATTTAAAGAAGGTGCTGTGCTTTTTCTTAAAATAGTTGCAGCAACTCAAATACAACAGAATTTATCTGCTATATTCAGATATTACTAGTTTTGAACAAAATACCTGGAATATGTATTAAAGATCTTTATGTGTTATTAACAGTGTAAGTAGAGATAATGTAATTTTCTGTTTATTTAAGTCTGGTTAGTGGAGCACTCTGCTTTTCTTAAGAGGTTTCTTAGTAGAAAGCAGTGATTTCTCATTCTAACATCAATCTATTAAATAAAAAGACATTCAGAATAATAGATTTTCAATTATTGAGATGGAGACTTCAAGGAGCCATTCAAAATTCTTTGCAAGTACACCCTCTAATAAGAATTTTCCATTCTTAAATAAGATTTGTAACTGCATTCTCCAAGACAAACTTCTGAAAACTAGACTGTAGACAAACACAAGTTATAGGGTTTAAGTAAAGAATAATTGCATGGAATCTTATGCCATGTGGAAGATGAGACTAGATATTTTAGTGATCCTTTCTGGTCTGATAGTCCATGAATAGATGAATTTTTCAGGTGTTAATTTTATTCCACATTACAAACCTAAACTCTAGAAAAGCACTTGAAAAGCATTGGTAGCAGAAAATAAAAAAACTCCAAAGTTTAAAACAGTCTCTTTTTTTTTTTTAGTTGGTAGTTAAGAATATTCCCATGTTTCTAGCTAAATGATCTTAGAATTTTGTGTATTTTAAGGGAAATTCCTTTATTCCCTTTTTTTTTCTTTACAAAAATATTTGCATTCCTTTTCGAAATTAGGTTTGCAGTTTTTGTAAGTGCATTAGAGTCTAAGCTCTTTAATGATGCTGGAATGTGCTATGTGATCTTTGAAAGAGGATAATTAACAATAGAATACAATTAATATTAGGTAAGAATTAGGCTGTGTCCTTTGACAAATTCAGGCAAATAATCTGGTATTCAACTTGTTTAATAATAGCAGATAGTTGCACAATAAGGATTTTGTTTTCTTAGACCCCATAATTTGGTTAGCAAATGTCAGTAATATGGGAATTAAAGACTGGAGCTGGAAAGTTCAAGTGTGTTTGTTATAAGCTTCTATAAACCTGATGCAGTTGGTGGCCATTTCAGGGTTGCAGTTTATTGCAAGCTTTGTTATTTGCACTTTCTTTTACCCAAGTTGCCAGCCATATGAGAAGAACAGAACAATCTGCCTGTGCCAATGCAGTATGTAGGCTTTGCTATGTACCTACTTAAATGTAATGACCATTGATTTCCTTTATGAGAGTCCATGAATTTTTATAATAAGTGTAAGATAGCATAACAATTCTGTACTTATTTAGAGCCCTGTGCCAAAACTACAGACCATCCTGAATAGATTGTTGGCTCAATACCATGACAAAAAAGTACTTAGAGCAGGAAAATTTGGCTTATTGGAACCTTATTTGTACAACACCAGGAGTCCAAGACAAGCAGAAAGTCATTCTTAACTATAACTATAATCTTTTAACATATTTAGCAAAAATAACAGGCCATCTATTCAGTGTCTACAGAAATATAAAATCTGAATGCTATCAGGATTGCATTTCCCCTACCCTTACTCTGCATTGTCCTCCCCCCTTTTTTTTTTTCTTTCTTTATGTATGAAGAATTTGTGCATCAAGGAGAATTTTCACATATGCTTGAAACTCCTGTTATCCCATTAAACAAAAAAACATGTATACGGGGAAAAACTGGAGCAGTCTTAATGGAAGAAATAGATGTTTGAATCAGTCCAGGTAGGGAAAACCTCAAATTACTGGTTGACATATTGAGCCAATAATCCTGTTTATAAACATATTTGACTACAATTTAGACAGCTGACACTATAAAACTAAATGTATCTGAGCTTCTTAATATAATACATACGTCACAGTACAAGCCACTAGACTTCTAAGAGTGAGTTACAGACTTACTTCTTTGCTCTCTTTCTCTTAGGAAACTAGTTTATTGCAGTCTGGAAGTAAATATAGTTTATTTTAAAGATTTTTATTATTGCAATTTGCCATTGATTCCATGGAGATGTGAAGGCTGACAGAGGAATTCTGTGGATGGCTGCAAAGCCAGTGTTTACTTCTCTGTGGCAAAAATAAAAACATACTTTGCCACTTTAAACAGCCCTTTTATTTTCCAACTTGTGTATTAAATCATCAAGTCAGTGATGCCATCTGTCTTATCACTCTGAATCTTTTATGACTTGCAATATAAAAATAGCTTACTAGAGAAATATTTCAAAAATCTAATGTATTAAAAAAAAAAAGCTAAATATTTGTAATTATGTCTTTGGCTGTCTGCAGTTAAAAATTTCTGATCTTGTACTCCTTCCAATTAACTAAAAATCCATTTCTGACTAATGTTTAATTTGTGTCCTGCTACATTCATACAACTACACAGCAAAGGCACAAGGTACTAGATTGTACAAGTTTGATTTCAAAGACAGTGTGGGTTTTAAGTTATGTTTAAAATGTTGATCACTGCAGATATTTTTCCTTCTAATCTAGTTTAACTTTTCTTGAGGCAATGGTACTGTGGAGGATGCTTCAGTCATTCCCTTTTGGCAGTGATTCTTGTTGAACTGCCTGGCATGGAAGGATACCTGTAAGACAGAAGCCTGCAATCTTTCTGCCTAATTATAACTCTTAGTGAAGATTCCTAAATTAGGGGCCACACCTGCTCATTTCAGACAGTCTATGAATTCCCAAATACAAAGGACATTCCAATATGGAGAATAAACTATTAAACTTATTACATCAAATAAAAATAAAAAGTAGGTAGCATGAAGGACATAGATAAGTTGTGGGAGGAAACTTGGTGTTACTGGGGGATTTTGTGCATAGCAAAAGTGTATAAGCGACAGAAAATGTTTTATGATATGTAGCCTCATTTCTAGTTACAGAGCACCAATTTCTTTGTCAAAAAAGCTTAAAATCATTGCTATTCGATATCACTAAGAGCTTGATCTCTGCAAACTCATTATAAAGATACTGCCCACATCTATAATTTTAAGAAAGTCTTGGTGGAAGTTCAAGAACTGATAATCCACTGTACTCAGCCAATGTTTGCTGAATTGCTGGGTGCAGTTTTGCTTCTGTCAACAGGCGCTCCCAGAAACATGGCCAAAGCTCTGATCAGAAGCCATCAGCTACAAGAGACCGTTTTCAAGGGGAGGTATGATTGCAACAAGGTTTGGCTCCCATAAAAAATACCACTATATTGGACTGCATTAACATAACATTATTGGAAACCTTTCACAAAAAAGGAAAATTGGACAAAATAGTTCTTTACTACATCCCACCTATCTTAGCAGATAAACATGACTCTTCCAACAGTCACATCTTACATAAAAATTTAAAATCATAGAATATCCTTAGTTGAAAGGGACCCACAAGGATCATCCAGTCGAACTCCTGACCCTGCACAGCGCCATCTCCAAGAGTCACACCATGTGTCTGAGAGCATTGTCCAAACACTTTTTGAACTTTGTCAGGCTTAACACTTCCCACTCCCCTCCTCCCTGGGGAGCCCAACCAGTGCCCAGCCTCCATTTGGATGCAGAATATATCCAGCCTCAACCTCTCCCGATACAGCATCTTGCTGTTCCCTCGAATACTATAGTTGGTCATCAGAGAGAAGTGACCAGCGCCAGCCACAAATTTAAATCAGAAGTTGTTTTCATGCAATGCAATAAAGCTAGACAAGTTCTTTGTCATTATCTACTATCTTTGGAAAGACGTAACGGTTTAAACCTTTCTCTTTCCGGAATCATTTACTGGGGAAAATATTAGTCCTCATTTAAGTGTGTTAGCCAGGAAGCATTTTACTCTGTGCTCCATAGTAATTATTTCTCATTGCCTCCAATCCCAAGTATGGCACACTAAAAACATAATTAAATATCAACTAAGTAGATTGTCTGGGTTGTCTTTTCCCTCATTTTAGGTTAGTGTCACAGCCACTGAACTCTAAAACCAAAGTGGGAATCAGTCCATGTAATCCCGTCTGCAATGGAACGTGTGTCTAGGTCTGTCTAGCCTGGTAGTCCTGTTAAGGGCATCTCACCAACATTAAGAAAGGTTAGATTGCCATCCACTGGTATCCAGACCTTAAGATAGGTATAATAAAAAGATGTAAGCAGCTGACTAAGGTGGTCTGGATTTCAGTTTACTGGTGTAAAATATGATTGTAGCTCTGTACCAGCTTTATTGAAAAATTAGAAACTTTCTCTCAGTGGCCTGGATCAACTTTTTGCCAAATTTGGTGCGCTAGATTTCACTCTCATTATCTTGATAATGTTGCATTCTGTTTGGAATCAAAATCTAAAAGCGGTCACAGTATTTTTTCTGCAAAATTACCATGAACTGACCCTTAATAACAAATTTTAATGTGCTAACCTTATTCACAATCATCAGTAAATAACAAAATGGTACAAAAAGCAATTAACATAAATTAAAACATAAATTTTAAACAGCAAGCTCTTAAAAAAACTTTAATCAGACATCTACTGACTCAAGATGTAATTCTGTTGACACCAAAGACAGGTCATATATTATTTTAATTTCTTCTATCTAGCTTGCTAGTTTCTTTTTCTTATAATAGCATATATCACTGCAGTATCTAAGTGTCACTGAAGAAATAGTAACTGCTCTAACAACTGGCCAGTAATGTAATTTTTTTTTTCTCTCTCTGCTTAAGGCAATTAATACATACTTTTCTTTTTATGGTTTTAACCCCATCTCATCTTTCTTTTTCTTATCTTCTGTTTTAGTACCTCTTCCCTTCTGGAGTGCCATTTACAGTGATATTTGGAGAAATTTGATATATTAATTGAAAGGGTGTTCAATTCAGGTTTATTTTAGTCTGGTCAGCCAAAGTTTTGATGCTGTTACACATATTTCTTTAATCTCCCCACAACAACTCCTACAGATAACAATTACAAATGCAAGTCATCTTTATGAGGACAGACATAGTTCATGAGTTATGTCAAGCTTTAGAGACAGAGATTCATTTTGAAGGTGGAAGGTGGCTGATATGAGAATGACTGTTTCAGGTGTCATCACATTAAGCAATGTTCTGGGAGAAGATGGTGATTTTATTTTATTTTTATGAATAAGGAGATGCCCACATTCTGAATTTGTTTAATTTTTTACTTATGGTGCTGCTAACACAATCCAGATATTAACAAGATTCCAAGGAAATGTCAAAATGTGATGATCTATCACTATGAAGATGGGATAGAAGGATATCTTTTATTGTCCACTACTGAAAAGAATTTTTAATTCCCAGTAAAGACTCATCTGTCAGTCTTGCCTGAAAGAAAATTAGGAAAAGAGGTAGTTCACTTCAAATCCACAACTTTAAGGATATTCTATTTCAAAATTAGATAGGATGCTATTGGTGGAAAATAACATCAGAGACACATATCAAAGAAGCTTCAAAACAAAACAGAAAGATAGAAATAAAGAAAGCTTTCAGGTTAGTTTCAGGATAATAAAACAAACAGGCTGATCAATCACAACAAATACATGTTTTGTATGTACTAATTAAGACCACTGACACCTTGAAGTATCTTGTTTATGTACTTTGCACTATCCGCAGAACAATTTAAATTCTCACAGCTGTTGTCAAAAGTCAGTCTTAGTCCATTACTTTAATTAATCTATGCTCATTATCAGGATAGCAGTCTTTCTATGAACATAAAGTCAAAGGAGAAGATGTATCATTAGTAGAATTTTTCAAGCAATTTGCAGGATACTGAGACATTAAATATTTTCTACCCTTAATGGAGTTCTTTGATATGTAACAATAACAAAGACATCTCTAAATACAATCTTCAAATAAATACTTGAAGGTTTGTAAATCTGGTGGATAACAGAAAATGCCATTCACGCTGTCTGCTTTCTTATTTCTTAATAAATTAAGGGGTGTTGCATAGAACATATGGCTTTATGACAATCTAAATATTCATCCAAGATTGTGAAAAAATACCACCTGTTACAAACAAAATATGTTATTACCGTGACTTATTAAGAAAAGAAAAAATGGGGAGTGAATTCTGCTGTAGAAAAATGTACAACTGACTTGATATTTCCCTTTCTTTCCTTGTTCCTCTTTTTATGGATATGGTATAGCTTGTATAGATAATATGAAAACATATGTTGCAATTATTTTATTTTTTTAGGCTGAAAATATGTTCCTTACTGGTATTCTAATTAAAAGTTAAATACATAACTTAAAATTACATTAGATTTGAATTAAAAGTAAAAAGGTAATATATAAGGGGAAATGCTGCAGGAATATTTGATAATCATAAGCAAATATTATGACTCCAGCAAGTTAATTCTAGATGTTGTATTTGAAAAACAAACAAATGTAAATCCAAATCTGTAAACATGTGGATATTCCCACACACACTTCTTCTTCTCAACAGTAATGAATACAATAAACAAATAATTCTGAAAAAACCTCTCAATAATATTTAAATTACCTGCCAGTTAAGAAAGCACAGTCAAAGACAAAAGGAGGGCACAAGAACTGAAAAACTCAAAGACAACAAAATGTAGCACATATGGTTTTGCCTTTTTTGGTTTTTTTTTTTTTTTTTGTTTTGTTTTGTTTCTATTTTGGGGGGGGTTGTTTGTTTGTTTGTCTTTTTGTTTTTTGGTTGTTTTTTTTTTTTTGTTAAAGGGGCAAGCAAGCAGCTCAGTCATTTCCTATCAACAGAACAATGAATACAAGCTTTAATCAAAAATATACAACAGTATGTACCTGTCACCCTTATATCTAAAGTATTTCAAATTCTTCTTCTCTGTGATCACATGATGAGAGTTTAAAAATGGACTAGAAAATGATTAGAATCCAGTCTGTTTAAGGTCTCAAATGGCAGAAAAGCTTAATGTTTCTATATTATATTCCTTTTTATTTTTTTGGGGGGGAGCAGGGTGTTGGATTAAGTGATATGTTAAATGTCTTTGTGATTTTAATTTGCCTTGTGATCTGCAAGGACAGGTATTGAAATTTTAACAAAATCAGCCAATAATAACTTTCAAGAGGTACAGGCAATTTATGTTACTGAGTAATACATTGAAAACAAAGTTAATTGGATACAGAACAAGTCATCAATATTTTTAAGAATGAGAACTACTGATATTTATTAATTTGTCCTCTACTAATAACTATATTAGGCCTCATAGTGAAATATGCATTAAACTTCAGCATGCAGAGAGGCCAAAGAAAAATCAATTTTAAATAATGCTGCTGAAAAGATACCATCTTAGTAAAATGATGTACACATACTTAGTAAAACGAAAGAAACAAACAAAAATTATTGAGTTTTGTAAGGGTCTGCATAAAAGACAAAGTTTTTAAAATAACATCATATCTCTCATCACTACATTCTGATGATGGACATGCCAGGTTGTATGTCCACTATGAGGTCATTAGAGTGATCAAATTTTAAATTGCCACCCAAAATTTGGCGTCTCCAGCACTGATCATTTTTTCAAAGCATCTTTGATTAATTGTAGATAGCCTAAAGAGCAATGCATTATTCAAATGCTCCTGCTGACTTGGTCACTGCTCACATCTTGGATTTAATGTTTTTTGTACTTAAGGACATAAATATTGGTGCATCCTGATAAATATAATTTGGCCATTAGTAGTAGAAGGTTGTAGACCTTGCACTGACCTGACTCTGCAGGGTCTCAACATTTGTCTGGGCTTGTCCTGTCAGCTGGTTTGAACTCCTCAGTACAGCCAGTGGGCTTCAGAGAGCAATTAATCTCAGCCTTAAACAGACATTTGCATTTGACCAGCCAATTCTTTGTTGCCTTAATTATATTATTACAGATTTCCCCCACGTATTGTAGATGCGTCCCACTGCTCCCTTTCTGATTTGGCGGCTTGCCTGTGCCAATTGTCCTTGTGACAGCATAACATAGATGGTGTTGGAAGACAGAGACCATCTAAATCCTTCCTTGGCATTCGCTGATGAAAATACAGAGAAATTGCAGGCAGAATGAACCTATTCTGAACTCAATTTACATTAAAAGACAATATAGTTATGCATAGAACCAAGTCTTCTTAGCTTTTGGGCTCCTAGGGTTTGCCAGTTCAGGTAAATGTGGATATGATCAGAAGAAACAGAGACAGTTGCCTGAACATAGAGCTTTCATATAAAGTTAAAATCACCTTTGAGATTTTTTGTATTTTTGCTATTGAGCATGCACGTTTCCACACATCTCTGTGCTCTACAATGTTTGTGCTCTGAAAACCATGAAAGAATAATTGGTAATGTTTCATGTCTGTAATTTAATTACCTAAAAAGAGAGGAAAATATATAAAAAGGAAGAAAATTAACAATAACTGAAAAACAGTATAAAGTATAATAACCAATATAAGGTGGATACAAATTTCACAAGCATATATTTACAAAGTTATAAAGGAATTTTTCATGAACAGCAATTGTGTTGGATAGACCACTAAGAGTACTGCATATGCAGGTACCTGTTATTGTTTCTAATGTTTCTTATTTTATAAGGTATAATCCTGAGCTGGCTAAAAAAATAAATGACCAGACATTAATAGAAAAGTCAGTAATACACATGTACCTTATTATTAAAAAAATAAAGAACTTAAAAAAATTAGGAAATAAATCATAATAAAGACATTAAACATTTACAAAGGCATAGTTTTAGTGAATAGGAAGAGTCTCCAAACATATAAATCTATGGGTCGTGTCCTTTAATTTGTCACAGGTCTGCTGAAGTCAATGGAATCATATTTTTCACTGAATTAAAATGTATTTTTAAAATAAATTTTTTGTTGTCTGTTATTATATTAGTTTGTTGTCTCGATTTTTATCTGCATTTTTCTTACTTGTTTGTAATTATGTAGAGTTACATTGTATGCAATCTGAATTTTGTTCAATTATTTGCCATACAATACTTTCCAACAAAAGCTATGCAATGAAATTTGGCTATGATATTCCCATTAAAGTCAATGGTTAATGAACTACTAAAATATTTGTTTGCCACTTTTAAAATTTATGAACAAGAAACAAAATTAAAAAGTTCAGTGGCTACAGAAAGTGTCTTTGTTGTTAAATCTGCTCAGTATTTAGTTGCTCAGCTTGCTGAGCTTCACTGGACACTTAAGTTTTAAATCTGCACTGCTGGTTATTTGAAAAAGCATCATCCACCAATACATGGCTTCTAGGATGATGTGGAACGGGCCTGAAAGTGCACAGTTGTTTTCAAATGAAGAAGGAAAATACCAAGAAAGAGAATGATAAGCCGTTAAAAACATACTTTAAAAAAAAAAAAGATAAAAGAAAAAAAACAGAAATAAAAGAAAAAGATCTTTTTGTGTTCTAGACATAATTTTTAATCTAAAGTCATAAAAAAATCTGAGGCTACCATTCAGCAGTCAATATATCTTTGTTTATCTAACTAGAATCCAAAGAATGAGAAATATAAAATAATTTAAAAAAAAATCCCAAGTATACAATCTCTCTCTTTTTTTTTTGTTTGTTGGTTTGTTTTTTGGTTTTTGTTGGTTTTTTTCCCCCTGAAGCATATAATCACTAAACAAGACAGCATGTTTTACTGAACACAATCTGAAATCATTGCTTGGTAAAGAAAGTACTCAGCAAAACCTGTTCTCCACTTCATAAGTATATAAGACATGAAGACTAAAGAATGCAAAGCCTGGAATCATTACAAGAGTAAAGGTAGAAGCATTAGGCTACAAAACACTCATACATTATTTAATATCTCAGCTCTGGCATCAGCGTGCTCCTTAAATCTCCTTTTCACTGAAATAAAAAATTTATTTGTTAATCATTAAATGGGACAATAAATCTAAGAAAAAAAAAGAAGAATGGCAGTCAAACACTTGTGAACTCAGGAAGCTTTCAGAAGATAAATACCTTGTTCTTTTGGAGTAATCTCTATGGTATGCCACTACTTCAGGGGTCTTGCTTGTGTATAGCACATGCTTAGGGTCTTAATTTTGGTGTAGTATATTAAAAGATATTTGGGGACTGGATATGCAAGGAAGAACTGTGAAGAGATGGAAGAGAGAAGGCAGGCATGTGGTAACCTGAACATTTTCAGCATGAAAGAAAGATACTGGAGTGAGTCTCAGACAATATAATTCCTTCAATTTGAGACATTACCATATACAAGCTCTCTTCATGATCTACATTCATATCATGGGTCGTAGTAAATAACTTTTTGGCCACCTGTCTGTTTTGGCACACATGAGAAATGATAACACTTCTGTTCATAGTGTAAAAGAAGAATCATGCCAGCTGAGGTGCAGTTTTTCTCCATCATCACTGGGCTAAGCACCAAGTATCTTGCTGCTTTATTGACACCTCACTTATTCCGCTAGTTTGCATTTTTATTTGGGTAATTTTGTCAATACATTAGTGATGGCTTACTTAACAAAATTTGCTGAACACTGAAACCTTTTCCATTTTGGCAAGATAGCTCTGGGTCCACAATTTTGACAGGATCCTGTGTGCTTTTCTCTCCCTGCCCACCAACCCCCCCTCACCTCTTTTTGGAGGTCCCTCCACCCTGGCTATAGCCCAGGACCCTTTGTCAGCCACCCAGGGCCATCAGGCCCTCCCCCAGCAAGACTGCAGCAGGACTGGTCCAGCTCCCCACAGCCCTGCCCTGCCTGGTCACAGACCCCTGTGGGCTCGTGGTTTGTCAGAACCACCTGTGGTTCTGACAGAACCACCTGTGGGCTCGTGGTTTGTGCCCACTCCCAGGAGATTTCTGATGATGGGGCAGCTGTCCCTTGTGCTCCCTGTCTGACCTGCTCTTGTTCACCATGGTGTCCAGCAGAGCATCCTGGCAATATTCACCTTGAAATTGTCCAGGGTTGTGTATGGGTTATCTTGAGACATTATTCAGCAATGAACTATTACTCACAGTTCCATTTAATTTAGGAAATCACTCCTAAAAGAATAATCCTGTGGGTGCACCTATGCTCCAGTAGAATAGTCAGCCAAAGTGGGTCAGTTATCAAGATGTTTTTTCCTCATTGTCTTTGAAACCCTTATGAACATAGAAGCTGTTCCAAATATACCTAGGACTTGTGTTATTAGACAGCATCTCACTGTCTCTACATCACCATCACAGTTTAACCCCAGCCAGCAGCCAAGCCCCACCTCAGCTCCCCCACCAATAGGATCAGGGAGACAATCAGAAGGGTGAAAGATAGAACACTTGTGTGTTGAAAGGCCGTTGAATAGGTGGAGCAGAAGTCATGCACAAGCAAATCAAAATAAGGAATTCATTCAATGCTTTCCATGAACAGGCAGGTGTTCAACCATCTCCAAGAGAGCAGGGCCCCATCACCAGTAATGATGACTTGGGAACACAAATTACATAATCCTAAATATCTTGCCCTTGTTTCTTCTCCCCTCACACTTTACAGATGAGAATGATGTCACATAGTCTGGAATATCCCTTTGGTCAGTTGGAGTTAGCTGTCTTGGCCATGTCTCCTCCCAACTTTCCATGCAGCCCCAGACTCCTCACCAGTGTGGGAGCACTAAAAGCAGAAAAGGCGTTGGTTCTGTATAAACACTGCTCAGCCATAACAAAAACATCTCTGTATTATCAACTCTGTGTTCAGAGCAAATCCAAAACACAACCGCATACAAGTCAGTGCGAAGAAAATGGAGCCTACCTCAACCAAAGCCAGCACAATCACACACAAACTTCCCTTACAGAATACCTGTAGTCCTTGTAGGTGCTGTAGTGCATCAAAATAGACAAAAATTGTTAAGGAATGATGAGAAAGTAAAAAGAAGTTTTCAATGGCACATATTTCCAGTACTAAACCTCTCTCTCACTCTGTCTTTCCCCTGGGTCTTCAAGTTTGCAAGCATCTCCAAGTAAAAGGCATGTACCACATGGCAACAGGAACTGTTGTAGCAGAGTGAAAACCTAATAATTGTCATTGCCTTGCCATTTGCTGCTTGCTCAATGCTACCTATCTCTGTGCAAACCTCTATAAACACAAATATATTGCTGTTGTTTTGCTAGTTCAGAAGAAACTGAGAAACTGAGAGTACTCCACCTTTTCTGTTCTCTGTAAAGTGCGCAGTGATCCAGGGGATGCTGTGCAGTGTACTTGCTGCAGAGCGCATGCTGAAAGAGCCTGTTTCTGTATTTCAAACATCACATAGAGAATAAAAAAGCCTCATCTGTATCTATGGGATAATGTGAATAAACTCAATAGGCAGCACTTAGTAAAAATACATCCTTGGAAATATATAATGCAATATCCTAAAGTAATTTCATAAATGTGACTCACCTAATACAATTATCATATTATAACAAGCCATTTCAGAGGCAAAAATCTTCATGCATGATTAAATGACAAACTTTGTCTGAGCATACTGAGGATTTTTAAAATTGCAGCAGTCGTTTTATTTCAACTTCTTCTTCAGATATAAGATGAGCTTTATATAGATTTATCTTCACTTTTTAATTTTCTAGATAGTGTTAACATTCTCTCTAAAGCAAGAGATGAAACAGAACTGAAACCACTAATGCATAAAAGACTTTCCTTCTTCAAAGACAAAGAACAATATACTTTTTAGAGATGTAGCTTTCACCAACATAATACCTCATTATTCATGACATTTTGTCCATTATAGCATGAGATTCCTCAAAAGATAGAAGTAATCATCCAGCAGAAAAGTCTAGCTAATTATCCATTGTCTGAGAAATCGAGCTGGTGTAATGGATGAAACATCAGTTGCAGCAATTGCCGGTGTCTACTGACAGAAGAAATACATCTCTGAAATTACTGTACCAGAAGTCTCAGAAATCTGAGACTTCCTTACCTGTTCTTTCCAGACAGATAGAAAAGCATGTTTACAGCAGAAAATTATGTATATACACACATATCTGATAAATTAAATGCCTTAAAAAATAATTATGGAGTGTTATATAAATATTACTTTTGTGGAATGTACAAGGTATTGGCTCATTTCTTATTGTTTTATAGGGCAATCAGTGATTCTGTAAGACCTGAGGAGGTACAAATATAAGGAACTTACTGAGAGTAGGAATACATGTTTTAAAATTTCACTTTAGTCAATTCTTTAAAACACATACTATTACAAATGTATTGTGTTTGATTACTCTTTTTGAAATACACAAAATAATTTCATTATATATTAGAGTTAGAAAAAGGCATAACATAAGTGCTTTAACACCTAAGCATGACTGCTTAGTAAGTTTTTCCATCCTAGGCAGCTAAAACTTTATTAATTAAACTTAAAAAGTAACTAGTAGGGAAATTTAGACACTTTGGATACCAGAAGGAGTAGATTTGGCTGTTGTACTGGGGACTTCTAGGACAGCTGGAAAGAAAACAAGAAAGGCTAGCAAGACAGACTTAGAAGTGAAGGAAAAGATGATCCTGTACACAGAAGTTAGCAATGGACAATGAAAATAACATCTTAAGATAGGGAAAAAAGTACCAGAACCAGGGCATTCATGTGAAAAGATAGAATATAAGATTAGACATTTAAAAAAAAATGATTTTGATTAAATTTGAGAAGTAAGACCTGAGGAGAAAGGGACATGTCCTACATTAAATGTTAATAGATTCTACTGTAAGAAAGTTGGGCCCTAGTTCTGCCTTCAGATAAATTACAGTGAGAAGTGTATATAATGCAGAGGCAGGATTTGGCCCTTTTCCTTTGCCATTTTAAGGTGATTGAAAATAAAGAGAGGTCAGAATAAAAGATGGTTGGACCAAAGGATTATTGAGGTCCTTTCCAATCTGGTATTCTATGATTCTGTGATGAGATAGCTGGAGGATTATAGGCAAAGTCTCTCTTCTCTGTAGTCCATTCCCACTCTAATTCATTCTGAGCTGTGCTTCATTTGCTGTATCTGGAAAGGTTACAAACTGGCATTCTCAGAGGAGTTGTAATGTAAAATGAGTCCTTAGGTACCGAGCAAAGATATAGAAATAGCTGTAGTTTTCTGATGGAATGGTGACAAGGAATATTTGAAGTGATTCTTTTTTCTGTGTGTGCCTGTCTCGTAATGTATGGCATTAGAGGTCAAAACTAGCTATCAATTTTTGTCAAAATCCTATTTAAAAACTTTTGCAACACTGGCTTATCTGTTTGCAAGTGTTATCATCTATACAGGGGAAAGAAAAAAGAAAAAAAAATAGAAAAGCAAACAGAACCCCTCTGGACCCCTCAAATCACCTACAAAATAGAAGTATTATGTTTGAAAGTCAGGGTTTTTTTGTTTTAGGAGTGTTCAAAGCAGTTGTTTTTGTGATCTTCTGTGGGTTTAGAACTCCATTCAGTTCAAAAGTTGGAGACCACCCTTAGGAGAAATTGCCTTCTCTGGTCAGGTCTAAGAGATGCATTTTGAGCACTCAGTGGCAGCATGAAGATTCAGCATGATGGAAACCAAGTATCAGTGTCTAGAAAAATAAAAATAAGTATTTGAATCTAATCTAAAAGTAAAGCATTTTACCATGTGATTTCTTAGATCATTCTGGAGGCAGTATTTTTTGGGAAAAACATCTAAATCCCATAAAATCACCTCATACTCTAGTTCTCTTATGGCAGAAAGATTTACAAGAAATATTGGGAGTTTTATTGTGCTCTTACACATTAGGAAAAATGAAACACATGAAGAAATGAATTGACATCTTCAGAAAATAAGGTAGCTTATGCACAGGAATATTGAAATGATAATACAACAGGTACACTGTACAATGAATCTCTAAGGGGATGAGAAAGATAAATAAAGACTTGTTTGAAGATATAAGGAGGAAAAATCAAGTTAGTAAGATTATGCTTCTGGACTATAGGATATCAGCTTGTTTAAACAACCCTGGTATTAACTGGGAATTCTCTGTGGCTTGTAGAATGGAGACAAAGTTGAAAGATTTTGGATTTAGTAAATTATTACATTCCAAAATTCTGTATCAACAGCCCTACAGGGGATAGTTTTTGCCCCATCTAGATTGATTTTTAAGCAATGAGTAGAGCAACAGTGATAAATTATTGAAATTATAGAAGACAATAAAGTCAGATGTCCACAGTCCGTAGCCATATTTTGCTACATTTTTAGAAAAGTGTTAATGTATACAGAAACAGAATGTGCACAAAAAAAATTTGTGAAAATGAAGGCAACAATAATGAACAGTGTAAATAGTAGATTTGGAAGATGCAAATTCTATGACCAAAGACAGAGTAAATTGTAATAAAATATGAGTTGCTTTCTAATATTTTGAAATATAAATAAATACAAATAAACTATAGTTTTGATGCTTGAAATCTAGCAATAATCCATTGATTTCAAAGGCCTGTAACATATATACAATTCTAAAATGCATTTGATGTACATGACTTATTAAAACATGAAGACAATATCATTCCTAGTTACTGTATTTCATCTATCACACACGATAATACAAGGAGGCATAACTGGATATGAATGGAAGTGATGCCAGACCACTGTTACCTACAAAAATAAATTCACCTGTTGTGTTCCTCACACAAGCCCATAGTGGTATACACATCCCCCACATATAATATAAATAGCATGGTCCGTGCACCTCTTCTGATATTGTTAGCTAACATAGCATTGTAAAAAAAATTTAAAACAAAGATCTTACTCTGAAACTTTAGTATTGTTTTACGATTTTGTTGAAAAGTAGTCAGCTAAAAGTAGTCAGAAATTTTGGAATATTTCCTGAGTCATGTTAACTGGTCACAAGTTTCCTGAAACTTAAGGCTATGATACAGAAAAGTGTAGTGAATTTCATTATTTAAAAACTAGCTCAAGCAAGTAAAGAAGATTGGCAACTAGATTCAAACAAAATAGCAAAATAGGGTTGTCATTTTGTTTTTCATGCTCATACAGGGATATTTATTGCCTGGATCTTCTGCAGAATGTTTGGATTATTTACACCACTATTTTTTCTCTCTCTCACTGGTGTATCAGTATTTTTATTAGAGAATCTGAATATTGAAGTTTGTCAAGAGTATTTTGATGTGCATTTCAACAAGAAAATAAGTTGATTTAACACTTTATTTAACTTTGTGTGTTTTTCAATTAAAAAAATTCTCAGAACAGTAATATATAAAAAATGTAATATCTTCTCAAAGTTCAACCATGACAGTCTCCTATAACAATAATAATAACAGTAGTAATAATAATAACAGCAACAACCACAACCCTGATAACAACAAGACCAATAACAGCAACAGTGACAATAGCAACAGACACCTGAGACACTTTCACTGAAGAGTATGTTGTTCTAGACAGACTAGTGGAAAGCACCTAGATTTGGGTACAGTGAGGTTTTCCTATATCTCACATCCCAAGGGAGATTTCTAAAAAAAGGCATGGAAGACAACATTCCAAAGAATCTAGACCTTCAGAGGAGTGAAAACCTAGTTTTCTTGCAAGTTCTAATATCTTTGGAGCTTTGGTCTGTTCTTACTCCAGTGAATGCAAATTATTCAGGCTGAGAAGACGTGTCAAAACTAGACTGTGTCAATTCAGTCTCTAACTGATTGGAAATGTGTTTCTGCTGACAATGCCTTTTAAATTTATGAAAAGAAAAGAATTTTTAAAATAACACATAGTCCCTGCTATTGCTAAGTAAAAGGATAGAAAAAGGGTTGACCATTCATATAGAATTTTTGCTATTGGTGTCTTCTCCTACGAGAAGCATTTGAAGGTCGACATTTGCTTGATGAAAAATCTCCTTCCACATGAAAGAAAAAGACAGCTGATCCCATGTACCAGTTATTAAATGGTTTATAGGTTACCTTTTACTATGAGACAATACAGAAATATATGTGGATGATGCAGTCTGACATGACCTGCTTCAAGAGATTGTTCTCAAGTGCTTTCTTTCGTAGTTCTACTAACCAGAAAAAGGTAGAAAATACAATCAGATAGGAGAAGGCATTTTCCAACCAACACTAGTATTACATCTACATTTCTTATTCTTGTAACTTCAAGGAATGTTACTTTCTATCTCTTGTCTTATACTGCTAAATATTTAGAATTTATTAAATTATGTAAAACTTTAAGCTTTATTTAATACATTTTATTAGCACATGTTAATCAAAAATGTATGACAGCAATGATTTTATCATTATAAAAAACATTTATTTTCACTAGATAAATGTAAATATTAAAAAATCTTTAAAAGAAAGAAATCAATCTGATGATTCACAATGCATGTTTTTTCTAGATTCAATAAAATGTGAGACGAAAGCATTTCTGAATAATTTATTTTCATATATTGTGGAAATTAACATTTCAGATACCAACAAAAAAAAAGCTTATGACTGTGTTAACTATAATGAAATTATCTGTTGTTATTATTCATTAATGTTCTAACCATTTTCCCGTAAGAAATATTAAGCAATCTAAAAACTAGCATATGTTTGTGCAAATTATATTCTCCCTTAAGATTTTGCAAGAAGCTCATCATAATAAGCAATTATACGGTACTTCTTCAGCTTAAACTTTTAGATTAATCACAGAAAGGTTTTGTGCATAACCTTCTTGCCAAGAACATGCTTTAATGTGACAGGTTTATCCTCAATTAGGTTTTGTTAAAGAGTCTTCTTTGTGCTATTTTTCATGTTTTGGTTTAGTACAAAGACAGCACATTCTCTTTACGTATATATTACTATTAAAAGGTATTCTGTTCAGCATACTGCTTTTAGTGAATAATTAATTTTATAAAATTGGGGTTTTTTTACTGATTGGCTTCTTTTGCAAGCATAGCTCAGCTTCTGATGATCAAGATGACAAGATAACTTTTATCATGCAAAATCTGTAACTAAAAGGTAAACCCTCTGCTTCACTTTGAAGAAAAGCATCTTTTGTAGTTTCATCGTATTGTTTGTCAATGTCAATTAACCCTATTTAATATATTTTCTCACAAATAATTTGCGTGTTTGAATGGTTCCATGCCTTTAGGGTGAGAGAGAAAAAAATGTTTAACTACAAATTCCAGTCTTCTGTACTTTTATTTGACATTATCAAAAGTACCACAGAGGCAAAATGTCATGTTATGTCATAATATAAAATGACAAGCTCTGTACAAATACATGAACAGCAAATCTTTTATCTGGTATTAGTGAAATAAGTAGCAAAGATATAAATGTCTTCATTTACAAAGGATATAGATAGTGTAAGTAAAGACAAGTGAAATCTTTTAAAGGAAGAATTTAAATTACTGTATGTGCATAAAATAATACGGGACAAGAAGAATGGAAAGGCTCTTAGCAGTAAAATAGAAGAGGTCACCATTCAAGCCGTTGCTTTTTTCTTTGATAATTTTATGTTCCTTTATATGGACTGAGCATTCCCACTTGACTAGGTACCACAAAGCTGAGGGGATTTCTGGTATGCCTGGCCAGCAGAGGACAGCATTCCAGTGGCAGGCTGTTCTTTACCAAAAAAGCAGATCCCATGGTGTTGTGAGAATCATGTGCCACTGCAAATTGGCCACTGGTGAATTCTCAGGATAACACTGATATTTGTGAAATAGCTTTTACAGCTGTCTTCTGAAGACAGATTTGTATTTGATGCAATGTGGAGAATGAAATGAAGCATTATTGTACAGAAAGCAGTGGGATATGACCTGTAGTCTCATAGAGCTTGGAGTAAGAATTGAAAGAATTGCAGTAACATAATAATCACTCAGGAATAAGATACTCCTCAGGACAAGACAGTACCAGAACTGAGATAAAGGTGATCCTCCTCCAGGTGAGTATACAAAGAAAACATACCCCCTTTGAACACAGATTTATCTGAACTTTATATGAGCTATGAACTAAATAAAACACAGAAATAAACATTACAAGGTATTATGCTGTAACATATTTTAAAATAGATTATATTTTGATGGTGAATGGTGCTGCACCTGGCTGGCAGCCAGTCACCAGTGGTATCCCCCAGGGATCAGTGCTGGAGCCAGTCCAGTTTAATATATTCATTGCTGATCTGGATAAAGGGATTGAGTCCATCATAAATAAATTTGCAGATGAGACCAAACTGCGAGCGTGTCAATCTGCTGGAGGGTAGGAGGGCTCTGCAAAGGGACCTGAATAGACGGGTAGTGTCTAATAAGATGAAGTTTAATAAGTCCAGGTGCCAAGTCCTGAACTTTGGCTGTAACAACCCCCTGCAGCGCTACAGGCTGGGACAGAGCGGCTGCCCAGGCAGAAGGGGACCTGGGGGTGCTGGTCCACAGCCGGCTGAACATGAGCCAGCAGTGTGCCCTGGTAGCCAAGGCCAAGGGCATCCTGGCCTGTATCAGGAATGGTGGGGCCAGCAGGAGCAGGGAAGTCATTCTCCCTATGTATTTGGCAAAAGTGAGGCAGCACCTTGAGTGCTGTGTCCAGTTCTGGCCCCTCAGTTTGGGAAGGACATTGAGACGCTTAAGCACATCCAGAGGAGGGCAACAGGGCTGGTGAGGGGCTTGGAACACAAACCCTGTGAGGAACAACTGAGAGAGCTGGGCTGGTTTAGCCTGGAGAAAAGGAGACTCAGGGGTGACCTTATCACTCTCTACAATTTCCTGAAATGTGGCTGTAGTCAGGTGGGAGTTGATCTCTTTCACCTGACAACAACTGAGAGAACCTAAAGAAGACGCAGTCTTAAGCTGTACTTGGTGAAGTCTAGGTTAGACGTCAGAAAAAAAATTTTTCTCTGAAAGAGTGATTGGGCACTGGAATCATCTGCCCAGGGGGGTGGTGGAGTCATCATCCCTGGACCTGTTTAAAAAAAGACTGGAGGTGGCACTCAGTGCCATGGTTTACTTGATGAGGAGGTGTTAGGTTAGGTCATATGGTGGACTTGCTGATCTAAAAAGTCTTTTCCAGCCTGGTTCATTCTGTGATTCTGTGATTCTGTAATTTTGAAACTGTTAAAATAAGGTGCTGCTCTTGGAAATAAAAGCAATTAGTAGGGTATTTGTTGCTTCAGCATCTCTCAGATGTCTAAAATTTACCTTATTGTTTTAGCTGCACTAATAAACAATACAGAGATATAATTTCTGTCAGAGCAGAAGTTACCTCAGCTATCTCAAGTACTTACATTAAGGTACAATGACAAATTGTTTATGGATGCTTCTTTTTATCCCCCTGCTGATTATGAAGAGAACTCAGGCCAAATGATTCATCCTCTATGACACTTCTCTGATGACAGCATAAATCACCCTCATGAGTTCTTGTTTTCCTCTGTCCACTACAGCAAGGAAGTAAGAAAGTTCTCAACCATTGCTGAGTTTCAACTCTATTAGATAGAGTGATTATCTTTTACTTTTCTGTCTATTTTTCTTTCTGTTCACGGCAAAAAACTACAGAACTGCTCCTTCTCTTCCAAGTATCCAACTTGGTTTCTAGTGTTGGGTGCTGGGGATTTACACCAATGTTCTGCTTTAAAAATTTAGTCACAAACTGGTAAAGCAGAAATAAATCCATAGCATTAACTTTAGTCTCAGTTTTGTCTGTGGTCAAGTTAATTTTTGTCATAGTGTGGAGCTAGGTTTTGGTTTTGGTTTATGGTTATGGTTTAGGCTAGGTTATGGTTAGATTTTGGATCTCGGATTAAAACAGGATTGAAAAATCCAGTTATGTTTTAGGTATTGCTCAGCATCAAGGTCTTTTCTATCTCAAACTTCCTCACCAGTAATTAGGGAAGGACGGAAAACAGATTGTGGGGAGACACAGCTGGGGCAGCTCACCCCGTGTGACATCCAATGCCATTCAGGGTTGTGGCCAGCAATAAAACCTGGGGAAAGGGATAGGAAGGGAGGACATTCCTATTTATGACATTTGTCTTACCAAGTCACCACTGCATGTGATGAAGCCTTGCTTTCCTAGAGATGGCTGAACATCTGCCTGTGCATGGGAAGTGATGACTGAAATGCTAATATTCCTTCACTTGCACAGATGGTTTTGTTTCATTTATTAAACCATTTTAATCTCAACAATGTTTTTTGCTTTTGCACTTCTAATTCTTTTTGCCATACCAATGCAAAGAACTGAGTGTGAGGCTGTGTGGGGCTTGGCTGCCTACCAGGGTTAAGCCACAACCACTCCTGAATTCTTATGCATGACCTGTTTTTCAATGATTTGTGTCAGAGATATTTTTAAAGTCTGACTTACCTATTGAAAATTTGTTTGCACCTACAAGCCTATTTAGTATTACTTTATTATCATTGCATAAACCACAGGGATAAAGTGACTTCAGCATTGAATTAAAATATTTTGCCCTTTTTACAGAATTAGTATTCTAATATAAGGTCTCTTTGTAAGAAAAATAAATAAATAACCTGAATTTGATATAACTCTATCTTTACCTTGCATCCTTCTTTAGAAAACTACATATTCCTCACAGGAATTTATTCCACTCTTTTAGATGTGCACAGAAGCCCACATGCATGCACACACACACACACACACACAAACACATGCCAGCACTATAAAATTTAGTTTTCAGTCAAGCTGGAAGCCTTATATTGGAACAGCTGAACTAGTTGCTTACCAAAGAAATTTTGCACAGACAGTTACAGATGGGTGCTGAAGTATTATTTCCAACAACATAGGGCAGTCACTGAAGGAAAAGCTGTGCTGGTATGTCACTTGAAATTCTGTACACACGAATGATCATTGGGATCTGATATGTCCAAAGGTCAACTTGAGTTCTACAACAGTATTCTAAGACTTTGACAAAGCTTGATCAATCTCATGAAAAACAGTCGATCTGCGCCAATTAGCTTCACTTTTGGTGCTTAGTTTCTTTACTTAGTGTTTCTTCAGTGTTGCATGAAAATTTGATTGGGGATGTTTTGTTTGGGTTTTTGTTTGTTTGGTTTTGTTTTGGGTTTTTGTGTGTTTTGCTTTTGTGGTTTTTTTGTGGTTTTCTTTTTTGTTTTTGGGGGGGGTTTTGGTGTGTTTTTTGGTTTTGGTTTGTTTTTTTTTTTTTTTTTTTTTTTGTTGGTTTGGTTTCCTTTGGTTTGGTTTGTTTGTTTTTTTCACAGTCTCAAGTATTTAACACATTAACTAAAAGATAACTTTATGAATTACATGAGCTTCCTCTATGAAGATAGTATGTCAAATGTGCTTTGTGTTTTGGGTCAGAAGGACAGTCTGAATAAGAGTTCAAGCGTTTACTACAATATGGTAGCACTACTTACCAAATTCAGATTTTACTCTAAAAGACAGTGAAAAACTTGGATGACCAACACCATATATTGACAACTTCTCCACATATACATGATATCAGAAGTAATTCACAGATAGAATGAAGTGCCTGCTAGTCCATTTAAAGTTATAAAAACATAGAAAATTAAGGAGCAATATTGATTTTTTTTAGAAGTCTGTTCCTGGCCTGAGCAGAAACTCAAAATCTCTGTGAAAATCCTTGCTAATATTAATTTTGTAGATTGAAGCCAAGTTTCCATCTTTTAATTCTGTTAAAAATTACAACAGTTGTTCAGGAAAATTTGCCATATTAAATTCTGATTTTCTAATTGTCTTCAGAAATTTTTAATCATAAATATTGATATTAAATTTGTTTTCTGACAGTGTTAATTAACCATTATGTTGCTATCAGAAGGAGACAATGATATGGGCTTTTCCTTCCCTTTCATTTTGTATGTTATTATTCCTCAATAAACATTTTATCCTGTGCAGATAAATGAAGCCATATGGGTAGATCTCAATCTTAAACCGTTAAAGTGGCATACTTCAAGTGCCGTGTGAGCTTAGGGCTGAAATTGTAGACAAGAATAATTTTATGTGTTACATGCATGTACACTGCATTTGAATCAATTTGAATTGTTCTCATGTTCTCAGGTTATGTTCTTGATTTGGCAGTTAACAAAGGTCACACAGTGTAGCAGTAAAAATTATTTTTTGTGTTTGTGTGCTTTGAAGACCTAAACTATAGCATAAGAGATTTGGGATCAAATTTTCTCTGCAGGCTCTGCTGATACACTAATACACTCCCATTTCTCACCTGTGCATGCGCAGTATATGTGATAACCACTCTTTTTCCAGTGATACATTCTCTTTCCCTCATATCTGTTTACCACACCTCCTAAGAGCACAGGACCAGGCAATTCCCAAATACTGGAAATCAAGCAGGTGTGCAGAAGGCCAGTTTGACTGAGCAGGAATCTTCTCTTGGAAATAAGGCAAAAAAGAGTAGTGTATGTCCAGTGGGAAGCAAGGATCATGCGACATGGAAAGAATACAGAGGTGCTACTTGCCACTGTAGGGGATGGTCCTGTGCAGGGTCAGCAGCTGGTAATCCTTGTGGCTCCCTTTCAGCTCAGCATACTCTGCTTACCTGTGATTCTGTGAAATTTGTGGTAGATATTAGGAAGAAATTTGTTACTGTGAGTGTGGTGAGGCACTGGAACAGAGAAGCTGTGGATGCTTTGCCCCTGAAAGTGTTCAAGGCCAGGCTGGATGGGATAATGAGTGATCTGGTCTAGTGGAAGGCGTCCCTGCTCATGGTAGGGGGATTAGAACTAGATACTCTTGAAGATCCCTTCCAAGCCAAAACATTCTATGAATATATGATTCTAACAGAGGCAAAGATTTCTTGAAAACTGAGACTTGATAGAAAAAGAAGGAATTGAAAAGGAGAATAGTTTCAATTGCCATGGTTAGTTAAGGTGGAAACGTTACCTGTTACAGATTTTTGTTGAAAAATAAAGCTCCAGTGTTGAGATTATTTGGGAGCCCAGGACCAACACTTCCTTTACCATCTACTGCCATCAAGACATCAGACAGACGGGGTACAAATTACCTGGAATCTTCATTACATGCTCTGTTTCTTGTTTGTATCATCAGCCATTTAGCCATTGAGGTTCTTTTCTTAGTGTCATTTTTTTCTTTCCCTACTCAATGATATTTACTTGCAAAATGACATTTACTTATAAAGTGACAGTCTTTTTCACCCTCAAGTGACATTTCTATGGCACACTGTGCAAATGTTTGGCAAAGATTTGCTGGATCATTTTGAGGAAACAAAGGGAAAACACACAACAGATGTTGATTTTCTTGTAGCTGTGACTATTGTTTTGAATGACTGACACAGATTTTTCAGGTTTTTCTGTCTTCTTAGCAGAAATCAAAAAAAATTTGCCCAACTGCAGCACACGCATAATTTCACCTTCATTAAACTGACTCTGAAGACGCCTAATAAGGGAGGCTGTGTGTCATCTTTCACAAGATAAACTGTTCTGAAAACAGCAAAACCATTACAGGACAGTCATGCATCAATCATGGAATTAGATTGACTAGCTTGCATTGGCCTTACAAGAGACTTTTCTCTAGCATCAGAGAAGCAAAGAGCCATTTCCCCCAGCATTTCCTTATTTAACTATCACATTCATTTTTATAAGAAATTAGATTTTTGGTAAAATCCTGAGTCTGGTGAATATTTTTATTTTAAAATATCAGTTTTCCATTCCTTTGTTAATGATTTTTTTCTGAATAAGCAGATACAAGAACTAAGAAAAGTGTTGATATGATGACACATCACACAACCTTCAAGAACTGTTTGATGTGTTCTTTTAGATTTGTGCATTTTCCTATGCATTGCAGAAGCATGAAAGAATTGATCAGGTCTTGGCAAAGCCTCAGTCATTAAAGACCCAGCTCTTTTGGCTGAACATGTAGTTCACTGAATTTGGCACCACTAGCTCATAATCTTTAAGCTCAGTTTTAAAGAAAACAGTTAAAATATATCAACTTTCCATGCTGGTTTAGGAAATTTTAATAAAAGTAAAAATCCATGGCAATAAATGGTGTCTGGATATTTATGCTAGAATCAACACTAGAGGTTACATTTAACAGTCTAACCATACTCATGTAAAATAATTTTATGTGACTGACTGTCGCAGACATTTCTTTTATGAAAAATCCTTTCTTAGGATTTTTCCTGCTGAAGCTGAGAAGTTTCAGCCACAAGATGTAAACAATAATTATCTGCTGCTGTGGAATGCAACACGTGGATCTGTGACTGGTCTCCTGTAGATGTTTAAGTCCAGTGACCACTCACAGCAGAACTGGCTCTCGCTCTCTGTCGGAGCCAGCTCCTTTGTTATCATTCTTTCTTTTCTATTCTTAGCTTAGCTAGCTTCTAGAAACCTTTCCTTCTTTTTCTTTTTAGTATAGTTATAATGTAATATATAGATATATCATAAAATAATAAATCAAGTCTTCTGAACATAAAGTCAATGTTCTCATCTCATCTCTCACCTCACCTGAAAACCCTTGTGACCGCTGTCACAACTGACAGTGTCTGGGACATCTGCATAGGATTTGAAATACATGGCACACGTCATTGTGGGATGCACAAAACTTTCTAGAGCAGCAGCTGGATGCTGGGAATACTCTGTAGGATCTCAAATGTCTCTAAACTCTTCAAGTCTAAGCTGCTCAATTTTCTTCTTGCTTGGATTTTTTTGCTTCATTTTGTTTGTTTTGGGTTTTTTTGCCTTTTTTTTCGTAAAGGAAAAATTCATTTCCTAATGTTCTGCTTCAGACCAAATATGGCATCAGTTTTCACAATTGCACTGAGAGGTTTTTGGTTTTTTTTAGTTCTCCCTGTTTCTTCTTTTAATGAAAAATTTCTAATCAGGTACTTCTATGTATTGAAAAATCACTACTTGTATAAAAACACCTACTCCTCAGAAAAGGTAAGATAGATGTTAAAGAGAATGGGTAGACTTAAATTAGTCAAGTCCCAGGCTCACCCCACCTCATGACATTCACTTATTGCCTTAACTTCAGAGGTTAACTGCTCCACAGTTTTGAGTCTAGTTCTAATTTAGTTTTGGACTTTCCAGTCTTTCATGTGACATAGAAGTCAATGCAGCACAAGGTAGTGATCAGCTTAAGGATATCCAGCTAAAAATATCCAAAGAGTAAAAATGACTATCTGAGATCTGCCTTGTCTCTTGAAAGGAAATTGTTCTTCACTGATACTAAAAGGATCCTTCAGTGAGAAAAATTCCTAGTTCAGTGTTTACATAGATGAATGAATCTAGCTTCTGCTATGCTTCCCAGAGCACTGCTTTCATGAGCCCTAAAACAGAGATTACAAAAAAAAAAAAAAAAGCAAACTGGTGTATGTTACTTGTTTCCCTTTCCTAATTGTAGTCAGGTATGGCCCTTCTGTCAGACCTAATGACACTTTAATTGGAGAAAATGCATCCTCTCAGACATGAGGCCAAGAAGATCTGACTTTTAAAATGTGGCCATCTACAAGCAGATGGAATCTGCAGTAAGGCTTAAATGAGAGCACGAGTAATGAGAATGGGCATATTAACTTATTTAGACACTGTAATTTCTGCAATCATTTCCAGGTGTTTTAGTGAGCTCATCAGTATCATGTAAGTTTGGTCTGAGCTGGGTTTCACACAGATTTGCCTCATTCATGAACTAGTCTCAGTTAAATGACATTTTAGATACTGAATCATAGTATAAAATAACCTTTAATTCTGTCATTCCTGTTAGGTCTTTATAAAATATATGCCACCTTATGTAACTTTATGTAATATATACAATATAGTAAATTCTAGTAATCTGATTCTCAGTCTACATTATAGCTAATTTTCCAGAATTTCTTAATTGTGGTTATGGATATTGGATTTTTCATTTTCCTTCATATGCTGGGATGAATGGATATCTCTAAGTGTGGTTTTTCTTCTCATAACCTCAGAAAGGCTCTGAAAGTGTCACTTTTAATGACGGAAAAGTAAATGAAAGGATGAAATTACAACTAAGAACAATGCTCTGAATTACCACCATCCTGTGAGTATGATTGTATCTGGATTAGTTTTTATGTTGGGTATGAATTCATACAATACAATATAAAATAGAAGTGAGAAAACAATTTACATTATGAAAATGTCAGATTTTGAAATCAAGCATGGTAGGGTGGACAATGCTGAATAGATTTTTTGAAAATTGCTGCCCACACACTAACACATATCCATATTCCTATCAGCACTAACACCTATCCACATTCCTATCAAAAAATTACAAGCTATATAATTTTTACCTTACACACCACGTAGAAATGTATTTTTAAAGTATTTTTATAGTATATGAATACACACACTTCTCATACTCATTTGTATTTTAAATAAAAATATGAACATTTTTAATGTGTTAAGGTCACATGTAAACTATACTTCATAGACAGATTTCCTCTGAGGATCTCTGTTAAATATTATTATATTTAATTAGGTTTATTTTTAAGAAATATTCTATAAGTGTTTCATCTTTACCTCCATTGTATTCCCTCAATGTGTTGTATATATTTGTATAAATAGTAATAATCTCTGTCTTATCTTTCAGAAAACTAGTTTAAAATTAAATTGCATTACACTGTAAACCTACTTATATGGATAAAATTATGTAATATTAAAGGTTATATTCAATATTATAGGGTTTAGTTACAGTTAATGATGAAATATGGAAATGATACATAATAAAAGTTCATAAACCAGCTAAAAAAAAAGGCTAATGTACAGGAAAAAAATTAGAAAAAATGCCCAGAAATGGAAACTCTCACTTTTCCAGTCCATAGTGTACTTATCATCATAAAACAAAAATAGTAACCAGAGGTTTCAATTACTTGAATAATTAGGTTCCCTGGGTCAGTGTAGAAAAATAGACATTTTATTAAAAGGACATCACAATAAGAATTATAAAGAGTAATGAATGTCCTCTGGGAAAAAAATATATCCCTGAGTAATTAACAATGAAAAATTTCCTGGGTGGAGATGAAGAAAAATGACGAAAATAATAAAAATGCTTTGCAATAAAAAAGAAAATTATACAGCCTAATCAAGATGCAAAGCACAAATTCCCATTTAAGATAGGAAAAGGAGTGCTAGATACTCTTGTATTGTGTGGGTAGATGGTAAGGGTGTAAGAGCTGCTAATGCAGCGAACTTTATTTCATTCTAAGTTCTGTACCAAGGTCTGATATGATGAGAAGCTTACACAGATTTCGTAACCTTATATGGTGGCATATTTGGTCACATCAGCTTTCAGATATACATATTATAGAACTCTAAAGCTGCAATTAATCAGTTCAGTTGTGCTGTGAGTTCCATTCCATTCCCTTTTTTTTCTTAATCTGTTTCATCTCAATTCTCTGAGCACTGTTTAGGGCTGCTATCAGTGAATTTTAAAGTATTAGCGTTAGCTGCAGTCTGTTAACAGGTGTTTATTTAGTTATGCCTTGGAGTGAAATATTTCTCCTGAGACTACAGTTTGAAGGAACTCTTTTGCTAGATAATTTTCTACAAGGGTGTATATTTTATTTTATTATATTTTTATTTTATTAATCTAGTAGAAACATGATCTAGGTTCTAATGACCTTGAGTTAAGTAACATTATGGCAAAGATAGCAACTGTGATAACAACGCTACACAGATAAGATATTGACAGCCATAGACAACAATTTTCAAAACATTTCTGGTCTGCACTCCAAGTCATGTGATCAAATATTGGCCTTTTTAGTTAGACAGAGATTGATTTAGCAGTCAAACAGTGTACATCACACTTTAATTGTTTTATTTTTTTTTCTCCTTAGTTTAATTTCAATGTAGCTCTTTGTTTCTGTGAACATTTATGGGATGGTCTTGCTTCTTTTTTTTTTTTGATCCTTTCAAACTGGCACTTGAGGATACCTCAGACACTCATGTAATTCTAGGGGACACAGGATGAATTCACAATAAACAAATGTCTTGAGAGAAGAAAAAAGAAAAGAAGAAGAAATAAAAGTCATCAACTCAAGAAAAAGTCATTGCACATTTTAAGCATTGGAAAGCAGCACCAAAGTAGCTTTTCCATGTGATATACTGAATAACAAATTGCCACTCAAATTTTCTTAGAATTCCGTTTGAAGATTTTTTTCCCTCTTATCATTATATATTTTTGCGTTCATTTCAGTTTTGTTGTGTGTCCCAACACACTACAGCTAAACAAAATGCCCCAGGCTCTGGAAGTATTTGGAAACACGTTTGGAACAAAGACTTGACACAAGCATTGCACAAGTTAAACATGACTAGTTGGAAGGTCTTTTTGGAAAATCTAGACACTATCACTTCTTATCTTGGCAGGATTTTTGAAAGGAACAGACTATGAGTGCTGTACTGCTGGCTCCCTATTCTGGACGCATGATAACATAATTTCAGGATGAGATTTTTAAATTCCAAGTTAACTACATTTTGGAGCACATGCCTCTGTATAATCATTATAAACTTTGTGCTCCAGAAAAAAAGTTTCTGAAGCAGGAGTTTTAATGTTCTTAAGTTTGTGTTTGCTAGGACTTAGATGAATTTGTAACACTAGAAGAGCATTTTAATTCTAATAGTAGATGATTGACACAACCTGAAATGTTATTTCTAAGCCTAAATTCAGGACTGCAATCTATAAATGCTACCTACCCAGACTTCACAGCACTTGGTATGGCCTAGGTGAGTAAGATTTCTGTCAAAACCTTTCCTGAGGACTGAAGTTGGAGCTACCATGCAATCTCAGTGCAGACTTCAATGTTACTGTGTTGATCTCTTCACTTAAAGATTATTGACTTAAAAGAAGATTATTCCATATCTACACTTGCCATAATTTTTGCCTATTTTATCCGCTTATTTTCCAATGTGTAACAAAGACAGCAGGTGATGATGAAGGCTAACCAAACTGCAATACTAGGTTCTATCCTGAAGTGTTGACTTCATTCAGAATGGCCTAAAATGATGGGAATTTTCTCTGTTTAATGTAGTGACTTTGATTTACATAATACATCAATAGAAACTTGTTGATTCAGATCCAACAAAACTTTAGCATAATTTCTTTTTATCATATATGAGCTATTGCTATCATATGTATTGTACTTTGATTATACTGTTATCTTTTTTCTCATATATATGCAGACAATTCATACTGCTTCTACCAATATATTATCTTTTCTTCCTAATCTCTTTCTAATGTTTGGTATTTTTATCAGTGCTGAATAGCATAGAAAAAAAATGAAAAATGCAGCTTGATAGCCCAAAGCAATTGCAAGTTGGTGCAAAAGCAGTTATTCAGGTGCCAGTTTAAATGCTTTAAGTTATCTAAAACCTCAACACCAAACTGGAAATTAGACATGAGCCTATGAAAAACCTAAATCATTCTGAATCAGCATCTGAGGACCAGCCCTATGGCATTGGAAATGGCATTAGACACATATTACTGGATCACTGCCAGTGTGAAAGAAACAGCTTTGTGTATCCTGTGCAGTATCTCTGTATTGAGGTACTAAAATATGGAGAGGATCTATGACAATTCCCCTGATTAGAAATGATGTTACTCAGCCTCTGTTAAGAGTCAGTGAGGAATAATTTAACTAATCTAGTCCCATTTTAAGGATGAACCTTCAGTAACTGTAGAAAATTTAAGACTCCCAAAACAAGGTTCCTTTAGAATAGAGCGGCTTGATAAAGAACACCACTGCCCAGACACTATAGTGATAGAGTAGGAAAAAGATTTTATTTCTAATAGTTGTGAGCTGAAAAATATATTTTATCTGAGAGTGGATGGAAAGTGTATTTATGTCAATTCTCTACTTATTTAAATTAAAGATATTTTTCAGCCTTGCCTACATTTTAATGCTGGTTTTGATCTATGTGTCTTTTTATTTTTGTCAAGTGTGTGATATTGCACCCATACTGGTCAAGCTAAACAATTAATGGGCCTTTTTTACTGCTATTGCAAAAAGAAATTTCAAAAGGAAATCCCAAAGGACACAAGGTCTGAATGAAGTCTAGAAACAGACTTTCTCAGACCTTGCAGAATTACCAGAGTTTACTGTGAGCCATCATACAGAACAAATAAAAATTGAATTAGTTTTTAAAAAACTATTCAGAATTTCTCTTTATATTTGTTGTGAATTCAACACCAAAATTTCTCTCACATGGAGACATTCACAGAAATTAGGCATTTTGTATATGTAAAAACAATTAGACAAATAAACTAGTAAAATTACGAACCCTTGATGAACAGGCTGTAAACAGAGATAAGAGTTAAATTTGCAAGTATTGGCTCAACTGTACTCATCTGGACAATTTTTATGCAATTTAGTAGTTAAAAACCACTGATAAGTCTGTGTCACTCATTCTAGATTTTTAAAATGCTCAAGATAACATCTCTGAGCAATAATGATGTTCTTAAAAATAAATGGAATTCAAGATTTTTAAAGACAATCCTAATCTTTAGGTCTGACTGTCATATCCTTGAAACCATAAATGGCATATCTACATTTGACACACATTTTCAGATTGCAACACATTTTTTCATTATTTTTACAAACCACATTTAAATTACTTTATAAGAAGAATATTAAAAAAATTGAAACCAGATGTCCAGCACCCTTAATACTACCCATGTATATCCAGAAAAACACTGGAGTGAACAACTGTTCACCTTGCCTGCATTTCCACCAAAAGCAAGCATGGTTTTGATGTTACACAAGCAAGTTACGCTAGTTTCAAGTTCCCCCAACTCAACACCTGTGGGTTGAAGGGACACTCAACACCTCTTAAAGGGATTAACTGACCAAGGAATACCCAGTGAGCTCCCCAACCAGTGTTTATAAGGAACTGTGAAAGGCCACCCTCACAAAGAGGACGAAAAACCACAATATTTTATCGTGACACTCTCAACCAGATGCAGAACACACCATAGCACCAAGTGAACTAATATGGGTCCACATTGGCTGCACTTATCACATATTACAAATAGGCAAAGCTTATTTTTGATTCCCTTGTTTCTACCTATTTTTAGGTCAAGGATTTTTTTCTTCTTGATTTTCCTGTCTTCAATCCACTACTTATCAGGCAAGACCAATTTCATTTGTCCAGTCAGGGGTCTTGTCATGCCTGCCTCAGTATTGATCCTTATTTCTCCTGTCATGGTTTTGGCATTTGTCATTCTACCGGCACTTTCTCCCTATTTTTTTTTTTTTGAGATATTTGAATGCACACTTGCTTTGGTCTATGTCAACACTGTTAGAGGGAATACAAATCACACTGAATTTTTTCTGGGGACATCTTTCTAGTCCTTTCTTTGACCTTTTTTCAAAAATTGAAAGTGCACAAAGGCAAACCAGAAGCCACAGTGGGTACCAGTCTATCTCTCATAGTGGAAAACAGGGAGAATGCAATTGTAGGGTTGTAAGAGGGGGTCCATGTGACATTTAGATATTCTTTCTAAGAAGCAAGTGGTTGGATTTCTGGGCAGGACTGTGGCTCATATAAAAGCTTTCTGTTCTGAAGAAGCCGGTAAGACTGAAATAAGGTAAAATACTGAAATAAGTTGTACGTATATGTATATATACATGTATATAAAATTCAACAATTTACAAACAGACAGGGAGACTGCTTCAGATTCACAAATTCAGGCATCTACAGTAGAGGGACCCTTATAAAACATATATAGCTAAGTTTCTATTATAGTCAGCCAATACAGTTAACAAAGCTCAAAAACGCAGTATCATCTGAATGCATGTATATATATATATATATATATACACATATTTACCATAGTTTAAATATAATTAAATTTACATTTTGTAATTTTAATTTTAAAAAGCACAAGACAGGATATGGTACAACTGTCTGTGCTCAAGAAAAATTGGTTCAAAGATTCACTGTTCTGACCCAGGTTATGGTTTGCTAAGACTAGCTAAATTCAGAAGGGATTTCCCATCTAAATTGCTTAGTTGAGTGCATAGAATTAAAAAAAAAATCCAACAAACTGAAGTGCTTGATAAAGCACAATGGCCAATAGTCAACAGGGTTGCATACACATCTAGCACACACCTAAGCATTTTGCTGTTTGAAGAACAAACAGAACCTTGCAAAAGAACTAAATGCTTTCAAGTAAGTTGCCTGCCATCTAAAAGTGAGAATCTGAGTATCTCTGGGACAGGTGTGGCCCTGTTTGTACCAAAATGACCATATATTTATAAACTGAAAAAGACTGCTCAGAATAAGAGATCTTTGGAAGAAAAAAAATTGTTTGTTTTGTGTTGGTTTATATTTGGTTTATTTTCTTAAACTTTTATGAGAATGTTAGACCAGTGGTTGCCGCTGTCATGTAAAGAGCACACTTTTTTTATAGTCACACAATATTTCTCACTAAATTCATTATGAATGATAAAATAAACCAAGTTTTTAAACTTCAAAAAGCATTTTAGATATTCATAGTCAACTGCGGGCTGTTTCTGCATAGGGAGGTACAACCAATTAATGGATGATAAAGTGAGTCTCCCTGGAAAGTATTGTTGACTTGCATCACTTTCTTTCTAATTTAATCCTTCAATTTGAATAGTATTCTAGAGGTAGCTAAGGGTTAAAGCAAGATTATGAATAATAAATTATGTATATGATGAGATTCTGTGCATTCTTTTGTTTCTTGGTTTTTTGTCTCTCTCCTTTGGCACAGTTCAAATCTGACCATAGGGCTTTATAAGATTTTTCTTTTTTCCCTCTTCCCTTTCTTTTTTTTTTTTTTTAAACATCCTATATTTCTAAATAATGTAAGTATCCTGGCATGTACCATCTTTGACAAGTCAGAGCGATTATTTCTAGAGTACTGTCAGGTTAGATAAGCTTTCCATCTTGTGTTAAATCCTGTATTGGAGTGCTTAATTCTAACACAACCTTCCTCAGTCTGACAGCATGACATTAGGAATCTACTGACACATGGAGGAAGTACATCTGGAAATTGAATGATTCATTGAACTTTTGGGACATGTCTTTCTCTATAAGTTTCAAAATTTATTAGTATAATTCATGTTAAATAATGTAAGGTTTCCTAGCATGAAGAATTTTTCAGGTACATTATATATATATATATATACACACATATATGTCTGCGTGTATGTGTGTATCCATATAGATATTTATGTGTGTAAGCAGAGACATAGCAAGAGGTAAGTATTAAAGAGATTCATATGCTTATATTAAGATTATTTTTCAAATAGATTTAAAAAAGGACGTTACCATAAAGGTTTATCTGTTAATTTTTTCTATTATTATTATTATTATTATTATTATTATTATTATTATTATTATTATTATTATTATTATTATTATTACTACTACTACTACTACTACTACAATTTCTTTAGTGGCTTTCTGTTTCTGTTAACACTGGAGTTTTATTACATATATATATATATTTACTGTTTTTTAGTATGTTTGTCAGCTGTTGAAGGCCAGTTATATTGTAGTATAGATATGGAAATACATATGGCATGTCCCCGTACATAGAAAGAAAATTTGACCACAAACTTATGCAAATTCTTGGCAAAAGTAGCAATTCAATTAACTCCACGGTTATGAATAACTGAAAAGAGATGACTGTGTCACAATACTTTTTATAATACTTTGCACCATTATACAACCTAATTAATAAATGATTTCTCAAGAAAAAAAGTGAAATATTTGAACCAAGAGGAGAAAAATTAATGAGATTTCCAGAACTGATTTAAAACAAATGAATCAAAATGACCAAGTTTTTAAGCCTTAAAAGACTGGCAGATTATATTCAATTAATGTCATGGGAATAATCTTACATAATAGCATGAGAAAGCATGAGGAAAGTATTTCTAAGATTCAGTAGCAAGAAATAAATCTAGATAAATTCAGAATTTAGAATAGAACTGAAACAGAGTTGCTTAATAATTATGGGTTTTAGTCATCATCGGATGTGGAGGATTCTCTCTCACTTGAAGTCTTTATCCCAAAAAAGACAGTATTACACTGAAAATTCTGTGTTTCATTGCAAAACTGTGAACTTGACAGAGGAACTTTCAGGTGAAATTCCAATGGGCTTGATTGTAGAAGAAATCAGAATAGATTAAGACAATTATTCCTTCTGGTGCTTGGGTGTCGCAGACATCTTTTTATGAAAATCCTTTCTCAGGACTTTTTCTTCCTGAGAAGCTGAGAGGCTCCAGGAACAAAATATAAACAATGGTTATCTGCTGCTGTGGAATGCAACAGGTGGATCCGTGATTGGTCTCATGTGGATGTTTGGATTTAGTGACCAGTCACTGCAGAGCTGGCTCTCTCTCTCTCTGTCCGAGCCAGCTGCCCTTTTATCATTCCTTTCCATTCTATTCTTAGCTTAGCTAGCCTTCTGAGATGAACCCTTTCCTTCTATTCTTTTTAGTATAGTTTTAATGTAATATATATGTATCATAAAATAATAAATCAAGCCTTCTGAAATATGGAGTCAAATCCTTGTCTCTTCCCTCGTCCAAAGACCTCTGTGACCACTGTAACACTTGGGTTGTTTTTATTTTTTTAATCTCCTTAGGAAAGAAATGTGGTATTATTATTCTGCTTTGCTGATGCCTCACCATGAGATCTTTGGCATGTCAATGCCAGAGGTGTGAATCAGGTGAAAACTTGAGAAAAGAAAATGAAGATAAAAAAGGAACAGGAAATTGTCTTTGTTTTGTGCTTGATGGTAGATTTCCATGAAACAAGTCAATGAACTAAAATGCATTTCAAAAAAAAAAATTCAATTGATTTCACCTATCTATCTTGCCACCAAATAGATTAGGATGGTTTTTGTTGCTTGGTGCAAAGATGAATGTACACAATAACCTTGAAGGAATAATTTTTTACAGTGTTGCCTCTACTATTGTAATTATTTTAGTCTTGTACAATTTAAAAATTAACCCTCCCATCCATCTTTCTCAGTCCTTATAAATTACTAATTCCATGATGGACAGTGAGAGATACCCTAGCAAATTTCTAGTTGCATGCAATGGAGAATTCTGTAGGTCTCTGATTTGTAACTTTAATCAGTTCCTCTGTCAGACAAATGGTTCAATTAATATGATTATATAGATAGGTCTAGGTGCCCTGTCTATGAATACAGGACAGCACTTCTCACACTGAATGAGACTGAAATTCCAAGAGGCATGTATGTCTCAAAGAAAAGTTAATGTTTTGCAATTAAGAACTGCTTTAGGAATGTTGCTGGTAAAATCCAAGCCTAAATCTAATAGTTATTTTGCAATTACATTTCTGCTGGTGAATATCCAAATGTTAGAGCAGATAATGACACATGCATCTAAAATATTTTAAATATTTTCTCTAATGTCACCCAATTTGTCCTGATTTTTTAATTTTTTAGCCCACTATATGTTATAATATTTTACATGCTATTAACCTTCTACTCTACTGAAGGATAAAATTTGTATTTTCAAAAAGTCCATATATTTTCCCCTGTCATAGAATATTAATTGTTGTTATTTAAAGAAATTTGAAGGGAATTCAGCATGGCTGATATTGCGAATTGCAGCATTTATAACATGGGAATTGTCTTAGTAGTTAGATAGATATTTTTCATTAAAATTACAATCTATTATTTATACTACTAATAAATAGGTCTAATGAGTGTATCATCTCATAAATATTGATGACTTTTTTAATAAAGGGTATGAGGATTCTGAAAATTCTGTTTTGAAGTATCTAACTTGATTCTGAAGCAGAAAACAAAATCTCTAGTTTAGGTTCGTAAATACTTAGGCAAAATATCAGGACAGCCAGGTGACTCAAAATGGAATGTAGAAACCAACATGCAGGAAAGCAAATACAGAAGCAGAGGTGTATCTCTTCCTAAGTTGTTGCCAACAGGACTGCCACTCGGAACTGACATTCTAGAACTGTTCTGGTGAAAGGAGGCCAAAAGACAATTCTTCTCCGAAAGGAAATATAATCTGTATTAAATTCTGCACACTGGGAACATGTCCTAAATTTTGATGATAACAGACACTGATATCATCTTCATTATGTCCAGTCTTGAAATGCAATTTGTAGGTTCTGAATGATACCAGGCTTTGATCTGTCCAGGCTCATAAATCTGAGATGTATACAGAGGTGCAGCTTAAATAGTGAGGTAAGCATCAGTAATAAAAGGAAAGTACTAATATAGGCTTAATGACACTGAGTTGAAAGGACAGATGCTCAGGAACCAACGCATTTAGCCTATGATGTCTGCTGAATTCCAGCTCCAAAGACTGTGGTTGCTTGTTGCCTCTAATAAAAAATTATGCTTTCACTTTTTATGGGTATCACTCACTTTGTTTCTGTGAATTAGAAATTAATTTTGAAGAACACAAACTATTGCTCTTCAATATAAATAATAAAGACAGTAACAGAATATTTTTAAAGTACTGCATATATTAGAAACTAATTGCATGCAGGATATCACTCACCACAGCTAATTGCCATTGGAGAATGTAGATTGCAATTTTGCTGTTTGATTAATGAAAGTTTAAACCCCTTGAATTCTCTTTGTTCTTTGTAATCATGATTTGGTATTTATAATATTTTAAGATAGGCTTTTTTTCATGGTGTTTAAATGCTTAAGGGGAAAACCCTTTAGACCTCAATATTGTAATTTGCAGACTGTAGTTTTTAATGAGAGTTTTTAAGTTTGACTCTTTAGGCGTTCCTTGTTCATTATCTCATCTGTGACCTTCAAACATTCTGGAAGGAGATATTGAGATAGTATGATTTCTACTTTTAGCATGTTTGTTTTACGTACATCGAGGTCTCTAAATGGCGATAAGGAGGGCAGGAAAGAAATGCCATCAGTAGAGTATTTCTCTCTCTGTGTCATCCCACTGACCCCCTCCTCTGCTGCCTTCCTGTGTGCTGCTCTCTGCAATAGCTGTTTCTAAAGGACCACATCTCTAATTCCTCTGTGTCTCGTACCTTGCATCTGGATATGGTACAAGGATCTTGTCAGAGAAAGGGATTAGAAAGGATGGACAATGTAAAATAATGATTAAAATGTCCTTTCAGTAGGGATTGCCTCACAAAACTGGATTTTACTAGACATTGGTAAGGCTGGGCTGCAGGATGTTCTTCAGGTTATTTGAGTGCATGGTCACCAGTGGCTGGTGCATTAGCTGTGAACCCTAACTAGCTTAAGCAAACAGTAGAAAGAGAGCAAGAAAATGTGTGACTAGAATGATTGTGGATAACTTGCCATAAGAAAGAACCAAATGAAAAACTTATAAAGCAAACAAACGCTAATCTTTAACGAGGAAACTGGGAAAAAGAAGAAAAATATTGTAGAAATATAATGATACTCCCTCCTTTCTTTTTATCTAGTAAAGGCACGAGCATTTGTACCATGTCAGTGTAGCATATACTCTTTATCTTTGACCTTGGAGAGATAAGATGCCTATTTAGGACACCTTTGGTAAATTAATTTCCATCAAAGGCATAAGGTATTTTGTCGATGTTGGAAAAAAACATTGAAGACATTACATCATTTAGACAGCAAGATCTATGTTCCTTCATGTTCACATTAGCCCAGAGTATGAGTATCAACTGTCTTAACCATGGGAATATAAAACCCCTTCTTCAGACAGATATCTATGCAGGCAACAAAGATCAGCAGATACCCAGCTGTTCTTATCTTTGTAATTAAAGAAAAATTACAGTCGTTACATATATTCAAAGGGAGAAATACAAACATCTCTAGGGGAGAAATACAAACATTTCTAGGGGAGAAATACAAACATTTTGATAACAGATTAATTTACCTGGACTAGTCAAAAGGTAAAATTTATGCCTTAAATATATACTTTTGAAAATAGGTATGCATGTATTGCCTCCAATATCACAAATATCATTAAGCAAAAATGTAGGCATGAGTTGCTGTTTCCTACAATTCTTGTATATAATTTATCTCAGATATAGAGGAAATAAGGGTAATTCAATTCCGGATTCTTGAAAGGTAAAAGATGCAAGGACTGGTGGCACTAACACTTCTAGATCATAGTGTTTTGTTCCAAGGCACACAGCTCAGAAAAACAAAGGCCTCATCTTTATTATCTTCAGTAATGAAAGAGAATCCATTGAACTTATTAACATCTTTAATTATTTATGGCATTTGGGATGAGTCAGAAAGGTATCCATTTTGTTATTTAATAACTTAAATGATTAAAGATTCATTGTATCATTGATCAGCTAGAAACAGTTGTGCTGAAAGCCTGAAGATCTATTCTGTTAGATAGTAGGCAGCTCCTGCAAGATGTTTGAGAAATATCTTTATCTTTCAAATTTGAAAAGCTGCCATCTGGAGCTGAATTCCCACATTTTGCTGAGCAGCACTCTCTTGGCTAAGAAGAAAAGTCATATGTTCTTTCTGGGATAGCTTATTTATGTACTTCTGAGCTTCCCATCACCAAGTAATTTTCAGTGCGAGTCAATCTTCCAAAAATGGGGATTTGCAGAGGCAAATCTCCACAGAGATTGGACGGCTTTTCATATCGAATGGTCTGGGTATATCACCTCTGCCTAGCCAGTTAATCCACCATCTTTTCTTTTTCAGCGTTTTTGGTTGGTATTTCATATAAACTGATAAGAGAAATAAACTGGATGAAACTGAAGCCATAGCCTTTGGTGGAAACTGGTGCAATAGAGTTGAGATTTGAGATAGGCTGGACATGTAGTGCAAGCAGTCACTGATTTCTAGTTGTTTATGCATGTGACATTGCTGAAATATCCACTTTTAGAAAATATTTTGATCCAAGTAAAACACTTATTTTCAGGCCAGCGGATAAAGTCGTATACAAATAACAACTCTTCAGCTTGGCAGCTCTAATTAGCATTCTAAGATAATGCACTAAAATATTTTTACCGCCAGTTAGTTTTGGGAGTTTATGGGGGTTTGTGTTTTTCCTCTTATTTCCTTGAATCACGACATACTCCTTTTTGTGATGTGTCATTAAGTCTGGAAATAAACAAATCATTGCTGTAGAACTGGCATTAATAAAATCCTATACATGTGACAATATGGGGTAGTAGATATTTTGGAAGCAAAAAGGAATGTTTACTGTGTCTGTGCCAGAAAAAGATGTTTAGCCTACAGCTATTTCATGGCAGTATTAGTGTCCAAGTTCTGAAAGCAATGGAATAGATTTAGCTTGCTTGTAGACTTTTGTTGTTATTTTTGCATGGAAAATATCAGCAGACAGAAAGCCTGAAAAGTCCCTCTATTCAGGCAGTTATTGCATTTCAGGAATAACAAGAAGCATAATTGTTTACTCTGTATAACTGCAGATAAAGCCCTGTAAATCTGCTTTCCTCCACTACTCCTCCTTCCTTTTGCTTTTTTTTTTCTCTAAGTAACAGTGAATTCAGTGAAGCATAAGCCCAACTGATAGCTATCTCAATTGATTAACTGTCTAAAAGATTTGATTTTCAGAATAGATGCCCAAGAGAGCTCCAATTCATTAGTGGTTGTCCACATGTGATTAGAAACTGTGGGAGGTCTAACCCCCTCTTTTAATTGATCCAATTTCATATTCCTCATGGTCATTAACTGTGTTAATGGTAACTTAGCACCTGCATTAAGAAACCAACTTAACAGCATCCTACAAATGACTCTAAGTCAGCAGGTGACAAATTTACAGGGGAAAAATGACATGATTTCTGCTCTAATGTTACTGCAGGAGGGATATGAAGTGATAAAATGTTGCAATTGTTTAATCCATCATGATCAAGCAGTCATCATTTGATGATAGCATGATTGTTATATAATAACTATCCTTTGTTACTTGATTGCCCTTCTTCACTCAAGGGTATCATTCCTTTTTTTATGTTAATAACTACATTCATTTATGCTACTCTGAAAGGAAGTAAGACTTTCCACTTTCTTTACTATAATGATATCATAAGATTGAAGAAGCTGTTTTAGCTGTAGGTTATGCCAGAAACACCAACAGATTCTTTATTATTATGCTGTGTTTATACAGACATTTTACTTGAGAAATCTATTTGTAAATCATATGAAAGGAAGCTCTCATTTTAATAGCATGCTACTTCTAAAGGTATTTTGATTCCAGCAGGATTGGCAGTACTTTAAATAAATGTTGAAAGAGAATTTAAGCCAGAGTTTGGGAGTGATTATAGCAAATATTCAACAGTTATATTAGTTTTTTAATGAGGGATGTAAGAGTTAAACTTTTCATTTAAAGATATTGTCCAATATTGTTTCTTAGCTTCTTCCTCAAAATATATCTGCAAGATGACTACATAGATAAACACCACAAATACAATTTCTTGGAATTGTACCTCTTCACATGCCCAAATTTGCCCCATTCTGAGCGGACGTATGCCTAAACCCTGTTCATTTCCAGAAAATATCTGGAGAAGTGTCTGTGCTCCCTGAAGTGTTCAGTCTGTGAAGCATTCTGACAATGGCATATTTAGCATGCACCTTTTGGATTAGGTTGTCATACAAAATGGAGTTACTCTAAGCTTTGTTACTGCACAACAGTGTAATTGGCAATAATTTCCCAAAATGTCTGAGAAATCAAAGAGCATTCTAAGAATGGAAGGGAATCAGGTCTGTTTTAAGCTGTGACAGTGGGTTCCCCATACAGTAAAAAGACAGAAGGAAATTCCAGAACTGTTCCTCAGAATTGGTTAGCATTTAAGGAAAAATCAAGTAGAAGAATATGAAAGACATGTCATGGGGGAATGAGAATGTAGGGGGTAAAGGATATTACATTAAGAATGTAAGGGGAAGAAAGGAGTAGAGAATGTGAGATGTAAAAGGTAAGGTTTAGGGTGTTGGCTGGCAGGATAACAGATAAATGTCATCCTTTCAGAAAATGAATGCAGTTTCTAATATTTCTAATGTTACAGAAAACCAACCTTATTGGCTTCTGGAACAACACAAAATATATAAATACACTAAGTATAAACTCTAGGCCAGATGCTTTTCAGAAAAGAAAAGATGGTGCTCTGAGTTACAGGCAGACCCAGGGACCTGTGGCAGCAGCCAGGTGACTGAATATTCAGATGCACAGCTGGACCTGAGGGTCCTAGGCTTTTGCACACTTTGAAAGGGAGAATATAAAATCCCTGGATTTCCTTCATTTAGGGTCCCTTTCCAGAGGCGCCTGGCTCTGGTTGTTACTTTGTTATTTAGCTGTTGCACCAGGACTAAATTTTTTTAAGTATCAAGATGCCTGAGACTTAGTTTGGGAAACCTAGGGTAGAGATGGCATGGACTGTGGGAATGGGGTGTGTGAGGAGTTAAAAGGAGCACCTGTTGTTTCACTGGAGCAATGCCCTGTGAAGGGCTGCAGTTCCACTCAAGCTGTGTGGCTGCGGCTGCCAGCATGGCTCCTGAGTGGTCAAATGGGAAAACTTCCTTAGCAATGGGACCTATGTTTAGATTGAAGATAAGAATATCTGAGAAAATAATTGGGATGCTGATTGCTATAAATTTCTAGTTCTTAGATTAATATGGAACTGTCCTGACAAAGTGCACATATTTGCATCTTTCCTAGAAAGCAGCAAGCATTTGGCTTGGTTATGAAGGTGTGGGCTTTCTGCTAACCTGCAGGAATGGTGGGAAGGAGTTTGCTCCTACAGTCCTATAGCTGGACTCTGTGCTTGCCTGAAAAGAGTCAGCTGAGACATGATATTAACTGGCACTGCTTGAGAGACACCAAGGATGTGCCCCTCAGAGAGGAAAAACGTGTTCCTTGGGTTTTGAGCCAGAAGCTCTGTGTTCTTTTACTTTACAATAACATGCTCCTAGGATTCATCCTTTGCTTATTAATTTCTCAGGACTCAAAACTCAGACTCTTTAGGTGAATTGTTTTGTCAGACCTCATTTGGTGATTGGTTTAAAAAATAATAATTAGTTAAATGTGAGCTTCATATAAATATTTACATCTATGTTTAAACACATATTCTCATACGGTGATATCAATTTGTTTAATTAGTTCAGCAGAACTAACAGATTGTCATGACTGGCATAATGGTGTATAATCAGCAAGTTTCTGTGTTAAAGCTCGGAGCACAAGTTTAATATGCAAAGGAAATGTAGAATTCTTCATGATTGTATTTTGCTTTTGGAACTGACAATATGAGTATAGCTGGTTCAAGAAGATGTAAAATGTGATTCTATTAATATTACCTTACATATTAAGTTTATATAATCCTTGCGTTTCCATCTGTGTCGCATTTTGATACAGAACAAAAATGCTGCCAGAGGTTTTACAGTTATGTAGTTAAATGGAAAAGTGTTGGAACCATCTGTAAAATCCCACCACAAAGAAAATCTAAATATTTAGTATTTTTATTCTTTTTGATCTATGTCCAAGAAATTGCAACAAGGAATCTAAAGAAGAATACAAGCAGCAATAAGAGGAAAGAATAAAATCACAAATTTTTGTAACAGTAATTCACCCAAAATGCAGGCATTTGGTCTCAGTCTAGTAGACAGGAAAGGATATAGATTTAAAAGTTTTATATGTACATATGTAGGTAGATGTCTAAAAGTTTTCATATGACTTAAAGAGCACGGCTAAGCAGAATTTTCAAATTTTATTTTTTTTTTAATTCCTGACGTCTTTTTCTGGGTTTTTTTGGTGGTTTTTTTTCCTTTTTTCTGATCTTTAAGTACAAATTTACAGAAGCCAAATTAAGCAAAGTAAAAAAGGTGAGTAAGTAAAATAATTATTATCCTGCTCTAGCCTTTAGGAAAACTTAAATCTGTTGAAACTTTTCATTAGTATATCCTTGCTTGTCTCTTTATTTCTTGATGAATTTCCCACAGGGGAAAAGATTCTTATTAACTGACTAATGAATACCTGGGTCATAAATATAAATTATGAAGATTCTGTAGACACCTTTTGGGTACAGTGTGAATAATTTAATTTTTCATTAACTCCTTAGAGTGTATATTCTATTATCCTGCCAAGTTTTGATTTTATTACTAAATTTAATTTAATCTTTATATTTCTAATATGGTATCAAAACAAACAGCAACAGTTACATAAATCAAAACACGTGTTGATAGTTTTCACAGAATTCCAGCCAAATTCTTAGTTTGTATAAACTGATTTTCGTCTAACAAAGTCATTGGTGAAATGTCTTTTTATAGCAGTTGAGGGCTTGGCTCCTTATAACACAGAAAATGTATTTCCTTTGGGACCCTACCTGATACTGCATTTGTAAATTGCTACAAGCCTGGTGCATCAATAGCCTGGTGTGAGCAATTCAGACGAATATTTTTTTTATTTCAGAACAAAATGGGGAATGTAGTTTACAAAGAGAGATCTTAGAAAAGCACAATTATAATTAGAACTATACAATGGCTGAAAAATTGGGAATGTATAGTAGTTTCAGCTGATGTAGAAAAACATTGTGATGATTTGCTCTCCCTTAAAAAAGCGTTGCTTTATTCTAATCTATGGAAAATCATGAAAACTGATTGATGAAGATAGCTCTCTCACTTTTTAATGTACTTTATATATATATACAATAACTTTTCATAGGTTGACATTTAAGTATCTATGTGCTGAATATTTTATTAGAATATTTATGATAATCAGAAGTGGAGAAAGCAACCAACTGTCTTTACCTGGTCACAGGATTTGAATACGTTGAACTGTTTCACAGGAAACAGAAGAGTACTCTGATGCTTGGGACAGAGCAGTGAGGGAAGTACAGAATACACACATGTGCATTTGTCAGCACATATGGAGACACCAGAATTCAGGTGGTTTAATCTTCTACTGTATCCTACTTCTATAATTTGGCAAAACATTTGTACCCAACAGAGCAGTTTGCTTGCCTGTCTTCTAGACCCAGACAGAATTTTGAAATTCGGTGTACTCCAGGCTCTCAGAAGGACTCAGTCTGCCTACCAGGAAGACTGAGTGCTTCACAATATGCAGCAGTACCTTCTTTTTCGGTATGTTCCAAAAAGATGATCGCTTTTTATGTTCTTACTGATTTGAGCCCTCACAGCAATTCCCTGAGCAACTACATTTGTTCTATTTCACATAAAAATAATTTGTCTGTCTACAGCTTAATTTGTGCCTTTGAAGTCTCAAGGGCAGAATCGGGTCTCATATACACGCTTCAGGAATGAGACATTTGCAGAGCATTTTCTTCTGTTTGGAGAAAGTGGGTACTCTTAGTAACGAAATATAAATACACCATGCATTGTTATTACCATGTCTAAATGTGCCTTCATGATGAGAATAATTTGGGTGATTACATGATGTTGGGACATTGTGTTTAAATTACAGTTGTGATTATTTGCCTTCATTATGAAAATTTTGTATCTACTGGTACATGTCTGCTCTACATGCAATTCTTTTCTTAATTGGCAAAACAGTTAAGATTTAAATCATTTTCTAACACAGGACTCATTTTTCTCTAGGTTTCCTTTTTATAGTTAATTTTTCATTCCTACTGTCTCTAAACTCATTGGAAAGAAACAAGAGTCAAGTGCTTAGTCTGAATGTTGCCTGAGTTAATCTGCTTGGCTTAAAACTTCATACTTAAGTAATGTTTGTATCAATGATCAAAGATTTAGAAATTCCTTACATTTTCACAAAAGCAGCTCTATTATGAGTAAATATTTAAGTTGGGTGGAACCTCAGTAGAATTTTGGGCCACCCTATCAGGTTCAGATACTGGGCAGATTAAGCTCCTCAAAATTTTAGGCAGTCAGGTCTTGAAACTCCCTTCCAGTCTCTCTGGACAAACTACTCCATTGTTTCACTGCTTTCATTATGAAAAAATTTCATTCCAGCAAATCTTATCCTTACATGGTTTAGATTCTGCCCATTGCACTTCAAATTGTGCTTGTATCATGTAATGGTGTAGGTATTCTTGGAAATGCTTTCCTTCAGGTAACTTCACACATTTGTCTTTTAGTACTGTCAAGCGAACTATTGAATTAGCAGTCCTGAAAGATAACATTCATTTCTTGATCAAGGAACAATGCAATAAAGGACCTACTTATGCTGGCTTTGTCAAAAACAAAGCTAGAGTCTGCCAATAAACGCAAATGCACAGAGAGATCTCAGTCTGCCCTTATCCTGGTTGTTCTTAATAGCTGCATTTAGACTTCATATTGCCTTTCTCATGCCCTCATCATTTTTCATGCAAATACCAGGCACCTTTTTCTTGAAAATTTCATTTTTTTAACCTAATTTGCAAAGGGTTTTACATTCTTAGCTTATGTAGTTCTTGTTGTCCTACTCCTCTGCCTGTTAGGAATTTAATGCATTATATACAGGAAACTCCTTTCTTCAAATTATTACATTTACAGTGGAATAGACAGATGACAAAGCAGACACTACAAAAATGCCAATGCCCTGAATGTTAAAATGAAATCTTAGTTTTTCAGTCCTTCTAGACTTACTATGCCAAGAGCTGGGATTTTACTAAGGTTCTTGTTACACCAAGCAATCTGTTCCTCTGCAGAAGTAGTTGTGCAATGTCATTTGATTGTATTTTGTCCAGTAGTGTTCTACTTACTTGAGAGTTTTGGTTGTTTTTTTTTTTTTTTTGTCTTTTTCCACAATGTATTTCCACCTTTTCTGTCTTCTTATAAAATTACTTACAATTTAATGGGTCTTCTAATTGAAGCGAAAGTTGCTTGTTTGCACTTAAAAGTAGCTTTCAGTGAATTTGTCATGTACCAGTAATAGAAGAGCTGTCTTTCTGTTATTAGCACTGCAGAATAAACCTATGGTTAATACCTTATTTACACAAACTGAAGACGTTGGGCGACCTTGAAGCTACATTGTGTTCAGTGCCCTTTTTATAACCTTAATTACCAGGGAATACAGCGCTTTAAAGAAGGACTAACATTTCACTTTAACATCCACGATAATCTATTATAAAGCCAGCTAAGCCAGCCCCCAAATACAGAGAAATGTTATTACATGCTCAGCTAGCTGTCAAGGGCCCTGAGTCAGTGGCTTACAGTTATCAAAAGTAACAAGGTTGTTCAGAATTTCATCCAACAAAGCCAGCCAGCTTATGAAGGGATTAAGCACTCTTTGATTAGAACAAATGGAACATATCCTGCCCTTTTAATTAGCATTCCCTTTCACTTGGTTTAGTCTGGTAATTTGACACTCTTACTAGCCAATGCAAGAAAAGGCTCAGTTGTGCCCTACCCATGAGTATTATAGCAGCAGTATATTAGTGTGCACTAGCTAAATTGTGAGCAATCTTGGAGATGATGCTCAACCTCCTATGAAAATCCCAAAGGCATAATGTCAACAGACAGAGTGTAATAATATTTAATGCAATGTGTGACAGCAGACCCCATGAGCCTTTAGGCACAATATATTGCCCTGAGGCCACAGCATTTCTACCTTCTATTCTAGACAACCAAAAAGATTTTATGACAGCTTTATTGATATTTTAGAAGTTCATATTTTAATTTCGCACTTAAGATAAGTCAGTAACAGCAATGTCTGTTTGCAGTGGTGAAGAAATGAGTGAAAAATATGTTGAAAATAATGAAGTGTTCATATGAAGACAGCTTGGTGTGGAAACATTCACCCTTGTCATGTTGAAAAGAAAGAAAACAGTTGTTTCATTGGAACACAAATACTGGCACCTTGAATTTGTACTACCTTTCCTCACCTTTTCCCTTACTTGGTATCTCAGTGTGGATTGGTATTTGATAAAGATTGAAGAAATTACAGGTGAGAGACCTGCTCTGCAGACCTCAGTTGTGCCAAACTCCGATGACACACTGAATAAATTGCTGGATGAAATTATCATCCATGTTTTTCAAGCTGCCTACTTTCTCTGATATCTTTCATTGACATGCATTTGAAATAAACCCCACTGTATGTTGTCCCTCTTTGTCTCAAATCAACTGCTTGAATGTGTACTTGAGAAGGTCCTCCTGCTCACCTATATCCTGTCATTCCCTCCTTTCTTCCATCCTTCTCTCTGTATGGTCCTAAGTGCAAAATATCCAGGTTTGTTTAGCACAAACAGTGGTGACAGTCAGCTCATGTTTCAAGAGCAGCTGCTCATCTCCTTCTCTCCACCCACCAGACATCACCCCTTCCTCAGATCTGCCCTGTGATCTGCTTGTGTAATCATTCCCAGAAGTATCTGTGTTAGAAAAGTTCTAACTTTTAAAGCATTTGAGTTAACTAAAATGATATTGACTTTATGGCTTATTTGGGAAGTAGGTATAATCTTGTTCCATTATTATTAAAATTTGACTTTTATCTTCTATTTCTCATTCCTAAAAGTACAAAAGAAGTGTAGTATTTCATTTATATGGTCTTCTGCTGGACTACAAAACAACCAATTTAAAAATATAATTTTTTTTTTTTTTTTAAGGTCCCTTCCAACTCAAGCCATTCTGTGATTCTATGACCAACTGGAATTAGATTTCATGTATTGTCTCCCAAAGCTATCATTATGTCTCCCACCACACCTTTATTGTCCTGCAGTAGAGCGTTGAAGCAGACAATATAGCCCACATTTTTGTAGATATTTAGACTTTTGTTTTCAGTTCACACCAAGACTTTGGACGTACTAGAAATACTTGAGGGAACTTAGTTATCACTCCTCCCAAATTCTGTGAGTCGGCACTATTTTCTTAGGGCAGTAGAGCAGGATATTTGGTGTCTCTGCAGTATTAGATTTAGGAAAGACTGCTGGGAATTACATAGAGAAGCCTGTTTTTTTTTTCATTGGTCTTTTTCTTCAAGTACTTCACCTCTTATTGGGTTATTTGCCTGCCTACAGGCAGGAAGCAGTATAAATTACTGTAAAAAGCCATAGTAGCTGAAACTTCACTCTTATCACAGCTCTTAACCCTTTCTACAGTTTGTATTTTTGTGTGACCTCTGACAGAAACATTCAAAGGATATGCTTCAAATTCACTTTTCAGACCTCAACAATATTCTACATCTTTTTAGAAGGCAAATTGTGGATGCTTAAAAAGTATACATTCTAAGAGACAATTCTAGTCCATTTTCAAGAATAGCATTTAGAAAAAATGAACGACAGCAAAATTCAATATGAAAACTCTTTCTGAAGATAAAAGAAAAGAATAAAATTATTTTCCCTCGAGAATGAATAAAGTATAGAGAACAAATCAGTGTAAGGTTGGTGGGGTTTTTTTGTCATTTAACAAGAATTTCTGTTTTAATGAAAGAAAAAATAATATTTCAGATTGCCTGTCAAAAGTAAGATTCTTTATAATGATGCATGAAATGCCACCACAATGATTTTTCTCCTTGATGTATATTTTTAAAAGATGATGGACATGTTTTGGTTTGGGCATAATTATTCAAGTCATGCATATCACTGTAGTTGCTTTTAACTTTTCTCTTGTTTTCCAGTGTTATGTTGGTTTTTTTTTAATGTATCCTGAGATGTAAAAATCATTTGAAAATGACAAACCACCTAGTTTCAGGTAGACATTTTCAAAAAGAAATTTCCTTGAAGGACAAAACATAATGAAATTAAGTGAAATAATTTATTTTTTCTCTTCTTTTTATAGAGGCTTTTAAGACATTTAATGTTCTATCAAATAATACTTCCTAGATTGTGTTTCTCTAATAGATGAATAACATGGAATTAAAGTAACTGAATAGAAGCTGTAAGGTAGTCATTTAGTTTCATGAATATAAATATAGAAACAACTTGGGTAAGTTGCAGGATGAAATATAAAAATAATAATACATGACATCATAGGGAAAGTGGAAAGGGCCAAACAAAAGTATTCAAGAATTTATCCAGAATGCGAGAAGAAGTGAAAAAAAAAGGATATAATTGTGGTTTATGCATTTCTTTAGAGAAGTTCTTTCATATGTTAAGATTTAACACAGAGAAATACTGTGAAAAACCACTGTTTCAATTCTCTTTTATGTGTGTCATAAAAACTTACTAAAGAATTAGTTACACAAAAACAAGGAAGGGTACACTTGTCATTTGCTAATATGACTAAAAACCACTTTGATTTCACCTGTAAATATACACACATCAGATTGAAAAAAAAAAGGTGACGTAACATCTAGCAAAAAAATTATCTGGGAACAATTCAATTGCTAAGATATTTTGTTTCTGCCCCACACCCCACAATATACATAGAAATACAGAGACAGTGTGTATTCACACATTTGTGTGTGTTTACAATGAACCACATACATAAATATACTAGAGTGAAACATATAAGGAGACTCTCCACTAAAGATGGAAATATTTGTGTATTTTACCAGGTATCTAGTTGTGCTCAGCTGTTCCCAACTGATTGTTCATTTGCCTCATTGATGCGAACAATGAAATTCCATCAAAAACTAACACAAGTTATATTAACAATTCATAACTGAACTTCAAAAACAAGAGAAGAGAAAATATCCATTTTTTATCTGTGTCATTCAGTCTTCCAGGTGCTTTTTGAAGCGGAAATTTTAAAGAAAATAATTTTTTTTTCTAGAGTATATTTGAAAATTCAAAGTCTGGTAGGTTTTTTTAGATGTGAATCTGTATGTTTCTAACATCTATAAAGTAATATCTAATGACTCCTAAATAAAGGAGAAATGAAAGAAGCCAGTTAAAGATTAAACAATATATCTTTACTTAAGCTCAAATGGGAAACACAAATATTTGTTATTGCAATTCATAACTTATGATTACAGAGTTGATGTGTTTATGCATTTATGTACTAATTTATTATCCACTGCATGTATAATAAATAATGCTAATTTAATTATGCCTGATCAAATTATTAGAAGAGGGAGGAACCAAAATTGCTTTCCTGGGAATGTTATAAAAGGTTTGCAGAATAAAAAGGAAACTTTGAACAGAATAGAAGAGGCTCTCATATCAGAAGTTGTTTAGAGCAGTTTATCACAAACGACGAATCCTTCTACTTGTTTTTGAAGGTACTGATATTGGCAAAGGATATTAATAAGAAACTAATGTTTAAAAGGAATGCATCATTATGAAATCATTCTGAAATTACTTTAATAATAAGAGTATGACAATGAGAATGTTTAAGGGCTTGGTAAGATGTTTAGTGATTCAGCTATGATTAGCTTTTTATGAATATTTAAAGATGCATAGATACATTTGGATTGCATTACAAAATACTTTTGTTATCCTGTCATCAAAAATTTTCTTCCTTTAATTTTTTAGGTTTTATATATTACTGACTTGCCAGTATTCTGTAGTTGCTAAGATGAGCTACCCTATCTATCAAATTTTAAATTGTGATCTCTGCAGTTTGTGTAGCACAGTATTCCAATAGATTGGAAAAAAAAAGGAACAGAAAAAGAAAAAGCTCAGAAAAAGCCACTATTTTTAAGAACCTAGAAAATGCCATCTGAGCAAAATAGCAGATATGTGTTCACCATAAACTTTAGAGATCTAATTTTCGCAAACATTAGGTGCTTCAAATAAAAGGAGAATTAATTCTACTCTAGTTAATATAAATTCAAATTAAATCACAGAATGGTTATATTATTCTTCCTGTTACTAATTTTAAGTGATAAATTGTGTAGAAAGAGGTGTAAGAATAATAGACTGGTGTATTCTTTAATTTGTCAAATAAGCACACTTTGCAATCAAGCTTCTTGCAAGCTCTTTTTTGAAAGCTCAAATACATATTGATGTATTTGAAACTATTTTACCTAAGTAAAATACTACTGATAGCTCTAAATTTGGCAGGAATCATGACTTCACAGATGCTCCTTAAGGAAATATTCCGTGGTACTGGAAATCTGACAGCAAAAAGAGAGAAATAGAAAGCTCACGAGAGAGCTCTTGTTCTCTCTAATCACAGACATTTGACGTTCTGTCCAATCATAGGAATTTACAGTCATGTCCATGGCGTTTGAGCTGTGCCACAGCATTGATCAGGATACTGCCCATTCTGGCAATCTTTGAGTGCCATCAATGCTTTTAGTGTTAGTTTATCTAGCAACTTTGAGAAAACTGTACATATATATGGTGCAGAGCTGTCTAGTGCATTGGAAAACTCCTTCCACTGAGGAGTGGAAGAAGAAAAGGAGAAAGAAGTTGGGAAGCATTCTTGAGTTCCCTAACATGCAATGAGTTGACATTTAAGGCCTACAATTTAGTTTAAGGCACAGTTGATACCAGTACACTACTCCAAATTGAGCAGTTTGGTATCTTATTGAATATATTTTCAATTCTTATTGAGTATACATTTCGTCTACAATTGACTGCAGAGCTACATTATACAGAGCTGGAAAATTTGGCCTAGCAGGCAGATATTTTGGATAAGACTTTTGTTACACATCTATACTTTTCAACACTTATCTAAAATATCAATACTTAGCTGAATTATCCATATATCATTACTTTTTAAATTATTCAGATGCCATTTTCTTTATTGTTTTCCTGAGACAGACTTTCATTTGTGAAAGAAGCTGCAATACTGTATTGATAATTGCAAGTCACATAGCGTATAGGAATAGTGCATGCAACAATACAATATAGAAAACAAGGCAAAGTTACAGTTCTTATGTTTCTTCTTACTAGAATTAGTTACTCAACAGAATCAGCTCTCTGCTAGCTGACTAGTGAAAGCAAAACACATCCTACTCATGTGCTGACATATATCTTTCTGCAAAATATTGGGCACTAGATTTAAAAAAGGCCAGAGGCAAAGTTGATGGTTTATGGCTTTGGACGGATGAGGCCTATGTCTATCCTAGAAAATTAAGAAGAACATAGTATGTTGGTCCTGAGGACAAAGAACATAGAAATTATTTAATCCATACAGCTATAATCCCTGCCTCTGATAAATAGATTTGTTCTGTTGAAAGAGATAGGAGCAACCATTTTAGCAACAGTGTATCCTTGTGCTTAGTTTTAGAAATACCTGAGGTTTTAACAGAAAAGTACTGCCTGACCTGGACCAAATCTATGCTAACTGCTGAATAGTTTGGTCATGTGCCCTGGCCAGCTCAGCGTTTTAAGCACAGAGCTGACTGATTTCTAATCCTTACACGCTAACACTGTTCAGTGAAAGAAACAAGAAGAACTTCTATGAAGCCACCACCTTGAAATCTCTCATCCCAACATCCATCATTCCTTTGCTATTAAAAAGAAAATCTACCAATCAAACATTCTCTCCAGTCAAAAAAACCACAAAAAACAACACCAAAAAAAAAAAAAACCCAAAAAAACAAAAAAAACCCCAAAAACTGCAAAATAAACCTACTACTTGGCCAATTATTGTTTTCCTAAGTAGACGTCTCTGTCATGATCAGAGGATCAGTATGGGTTATTTTCAGTTTATATATTTATCCAATAAAGTATTATGCTTCTAAAATATTTATGCCATAATGCTAACATTTAAGTTTTTGTTTTCTCTCTTATAAAAGGCTTATTTGATCTTTTGTGACATTAGAAAAAGACCAATCGTAACTGTTAATATTTCAAGGTATGTTTTGGTTTTATGGGGGTTTTTGCCGAAGTTCTATGAAAATTCTAATATTAAGCAAGGATTATATTGATCTGCTGGTAGATTGAACACTGGATGAAGTCCATATTGGTTTTCTTACTTTTTCCAGGACAGCAGTGTTGGGCAGATGTGAAGCAGGATGATTTGCTGTCAGTGAATATGTACTTTATCAGATCATAGATAATTACTGCTACCTAAAATAGCTCTCATATTTTTAAGACCCATTTCACTCTTCACTTGTCAGAAGTCTGATTAATAAACATAGGCACTTCTTTATTCCTGGCAGCTTTACAGCTTAGTGTCAAATGCATGTCTCATTTAGTTTTAGTTGTTTAGCTTCATATGCCTAATTAAACTACTATAATGGAAACACAAAAATTTGGAAAGATTTGCCCCCAAAGTCTTCTGAAATCTGCAGCTGTTTCAATATTTCATTATTTCTGTAATATTTCTGAGATATTTTAATAATAAAGAAGGAAATTGCTATTTCAAAGCAGTAAAAAAGAGTTGGTGAAACATTTCTTTGTATGTGGTTGCATATTCCAAATTTGTCATATGCCTCTAAGATCATTCTTTCATAAGTTTAAGAATCTTGAGAAGCGTAATTATATAATTGTACTGACCATTACATTTTTAATGTTCCTTTTTGTTTGTCAGAAGAAAATGTATTTTTTTAAAATACATTGGGACTAAGCTTCATACTGTGCTAGAGAACTTTACCAGTGACCTGTGTACTAAAAAGTTATGAAAACCCTGTATCGGAGATAGACGACATCAATATTGATTTTAGGAAAAGAAAAAGAGAAGCTTTCTCTTCAGGATACAGACAGATATATTGGCTTCTTTGTGTCACTGGTATTCACTGTGCCATTGATATTCATTTTGCCATTTGGGGAATTTCTTGAGAAATGGCCTGGTAAGGGAAGTACCCCAAACAACAGAAGTAAAACTGTGCTGTGCCACATGTAAAATCAGATTAACTGGTACATGGATTTAGGGAGTCTTTCACATGCATGGGTCATGGGTTTTATTTACAGAGTTAAGATATGGGAAAGCAATCTCTAAGAAGGAAGTATCTAGCTATTTGAAAATTTTTCTTTCCTTATTTACCTCCTATTAGGAATAACTTCCTCATACACCAAACTTTAATTTACATATTTTTAAACTTTTTCTTTTTTCCAAGAAGATAACTTTTGTTAAGACTTAATTTTAAACTGATGAGATCAATTTGGAATGAATACCACACTGGTGTATAGGCATATTGCCTTTCCCCATCAATTTCTAAAAACCTTCACACTTTTTTAGAGTAACTGGGAATCTAAAGTTTAGAGAGATTGGATCCATGGTAAAGCTGCACAGCAGTTTAAAGTAAAAAGATGCAGACACTGAATGTTGTAGGAAAACATAGTGTAAGAGAAAAAGTTAAGTTGGCACAAGATATATCAGATAGCTATAAATTCCTGTGTTCAGATATCTGAAATTCAGAAGTGAATATCTGTCATTTATCTCATGTCCTTATGCCAGCTGCCCATAGCGTTTCCTTTGTATATCTTCTGTGCATCCCCAAAAGTTTTGGGAAACTCAATTTTTGATACCTAATCAGATCCTATATACTTAAAATCACGGAAAGTTGTCTAAATCAACATGAAACAAGATGATTTTAGTTAGGACAGATGCAGTGTGCAGTATTGATGCTCCAGTAAAGCTTCAAATCCATTCAGAAAATAAAAGCTCTTTCTCAGGTATTTGTGAACAAGAGATAGTTCATTGAAGAATTGCTGGAATTCTTGTTTCACGACTTTTAAAAACTGTCACATCTCAAAAGGCTTTTTTAATAATAGAAGATGGATTAGGACTGGCCCTAAAGTTTACAGAAATAATGCACTGAATGTGAAGAACCAGCTGACTATGCATGATATTTTTGCTGCTAGGAAAAAACCTCCAAAACCAGAACACTAAACCTAAACAAATACTTCACATAATCCTGAATAAATAAGTGGTTTGAAATTTGCAAAAATGTATGGTTCTTTAATTTTTGAACACAAATAGTCCATTGATGAATCTACCTTCTGGAATTTGTGTTTAAATATCCTATTCTGAGCAAGTATTAGTGCTTAATGTTTAGCAATATAAGACAAGAAGCATAGAAAGGTAAAATAATGTTTATCGACACACCTATTTGAAAGTCTACAAAATAGCACTATTTAAGCAATCCCTTTTTTTTTCGCATAATACTTCACAAGAAATAGCAAAGAATTTTTTCACTTGATTTACTATGCAATAAAATGGTAAAGCCTCCAAGACTTTTCTGAAATGATACCACTAACAGGGATACCAGGTGTGGTTTACAAGACCATAAATCTTCCATCTGCTGTATATACAATTGTATCTGCCTTCGAATTTCTGCTAAAGATGATCCCAAACTCACTTCTTAGAACACTAAAATGATGGCTTGGATACTGGAAGAAGAAAAAAATTGCTCAATACAGAGAAATGTTATTGAAAACTAATAACTCAAATTTTTGTGTCTTCAGGATGTCACTGCTAGAAATCAAGGAACATGTGAAAGAAAGGTATAAAATTCTAGTTCTATATTTATATTTACCAATACTGTAATGCTGCCACTTACAACTCACCTGTGATTAACTCTGGAATAATTTTGCAATAAAATTAAATAAATAATTATTGTTTCAAATATTTTCATGTACACCTATGACCACATAATAATTCAAGTAGTTAACTAAGCTGAAATTAAATTTAGTCACAAAAAGCAACATTCTGAAGAACTTGTCCCAGTCCCATCACTTAATTCAATGTTTGTTGCCATGTCACATCTCCCTTTTTCCCTGTGTAGTGCTTATTGATTTCAGTTGCGCCTTTACTTGATTCTAACACTTTTACACACTTCAATTTTCTTATGTATGTGGAACGATTTTGTATCTGTAACTTGAATACCCCCACCATTTTCTGGTTTTATCTATGTTCTTCTTGAAAGTGTATCTTGAGATTTATTGTCATCTCATCAAATTGGGAAATTAAATCTAGATTGCAACTGGAAGTTATGATCCAATAATATGATAATGAAAAAAAAATTATAAATCAGAACTTTCATTTATATTCTGGCTATTTGGTTGGAATTCTTACCATGATTTTTCCCTACCAAATCATATATTCCTATTTGGAAATGTCCATAATCCATGTTTATCAAGCTCATTGTTTTCTTATAGCTGTGTCCTTCAAGTTTACTGGCAGTAGAATAGGATCCTAATCCTGTAGTTAGAAATTATAACCAAATAGCTTTGACATGCAAATGTATTTTTAATTAAAAAAAAAAAAACACTATAGGAATTTTAACTTGGAAAAAAACCACGGATCAAATTTTTAAGGCATTGTGCTTAAATAATTCATCAAAAATAAAATGGGGGTGATGGGTGACATAAAAAAGAACTATGATGGTTCATTAGTCTTGTTGGTATATCACACAATGAAAGAATGACAAGATATTCAATAATTCTGAAAGAAAAGATAATTTTAAACATGAGATCTATGGTTTGAAGCAGGTGTGTTTAGACAGAATTGAACAGCAAAAGGAAGCATAGCTTAGCTTGTTGCTTCATATATATATACGTGTGTGTGTATCTGACATTTCTAAATTAACATCTTTGAGGCTGTTTGAAAGTGGTACACTAAAGAAGTATGCAGAGGTAAGTTTTAATTTAGTTGACTGTTCAGAGAATTGAGTGAAGCTCAAAGTTAAGAGCAAATGGAAGTCAGAGAAAACTCTGATTCAGAGGAGAACTTTTCAGCACATGATTCCTATATTTTCTAGAAAGTATTGTGGTCTGCAAAACATAGTCTGCACTGAATATTTTCACTGTTTAAGCTTGTACTAAATATTTTTTGAGGAAACTGGATTTATTCTGTGTCCCAAATTTCTGACACTGTTATGTAGTTTAGAGAGCTGGCATATTCTCTGTAACATCTGACTTACCTCCCCGTCCCAGTCCAGTATTTAAGTTAGATACCTTAGTTTGAAGGATGGTTCTTGTAGCATTTTCCCCCACCTCCACGTTTTTTTTCTTTTCCTCAAGCAGAACAACCAACTTTGTTCAAAATTTGTACAGGGTCCAAATACATTCTGGTTTAGTTTGCTTTGGCTTGTTCTGCTAGATGCCTATTCAGCTAAAGGGAATTTGTACTTCTGCCCACAAGCTGTTGCTTTTTCCTATGTTAATCCTGTCATTTTGCCTGTAGAACATTGTGCCATAACTTGGTGTATAAAGTCTCAGTAAGCATTAAAGGCAACTTCTCCACAGTAATCAAACATGGGAATTTAATTGGTTTTTGATAGCTTAAAATCTGAGGAATCTCATCAGTTGAAGGCCAGCTACTACAAGACACTCACACAGGGTCCAGTTTGCGTATAAACAAAACATGCGTGTGTAAACATCACAAGTAATTTTAGCATAAATTGAAATACAGATATCCATGAGAAACAAAGCTATAATTTAAAGACAGGAAAACAGATTGATTTTTGTCATCAGAGTTTTTTATATAAAATAATCTGAAATCCTTGAGCAGAAATTCAAATGGAAAGACAATTCAGTCTGTCTCCCTAGAACATTGGAACAAGCAACAGTAAACAGAGATAATAAAATGACAAATAGTCCAGATACTGTAACTTTTATAGTTCTTCTGCTTTTCAGAGATTTTTCACAAATGCTTTAGTTTTGAACCTTTTTATGTTTCTTCTGTATCTCCTAAATAGTTTACTATAATACAGAAATTTTTAAACTGTCCTTTTTTATATTATCCATCTGTGGGACTATCTGTCGGAAAGTGAAATTATTATATGCTTAGGAGTATTGAGTATATATGGAAGCATATAATGACTAGAATTGTTAGGATGTCCTTTAGTATGCTGGAAAAATAGTGAGATGGTTTCACAGTCCTCTCTTTTAAGTAATTAGGTCCTCTAAACTTTGTACAGAAGCATATACAGAGCTTCATAAGAGTGATGCTTTATTTTAATTTAATTTCAGTGGATAATTCTATTCCCATTTATAAATAGTAAATAAAACTGACTGTGATTGTAGTTGGAAAATAAGTGCTTCAATATCTACAGTTTCAACACATCGATGATGACGTACAAAAATAACAATTTATTTTTGAACTCCTGTTTAACACAGGACATTGTGACAAGATTTTTCCAATAGTGTATAACTTTTCTTTTGTTATCAAAGAAAATGTCATGTTTTGCTTTCAATCTCAGAGTAACAATCTTATATCTGAGTTCAGGGACTGCATTTTCAAAACATCATATTTTAGTGTGAACTACTGACAAGCTGATATATGAAAAAGTCTATCAACAAAAAGTGTATCCAAAAGACCTTTAAAAGTAACCCTAAACTGAGTAACTGATTGTAAGCTTATGATATTGGAACTCCTCACACATATCTCCTAAAAGATGTCTGTAGATTTCACATATATTTCATAACAGCCTAAGTAATGCAAGCTAACCCAATTTTGCTGTATCACACTTGTCAAGGCACCCAGATGATCCGTGCAATCATCTGGATTTATGATCCAAGAAAAGTAGAAATTCCATGAGGGGACCATAATAGAGAGAAACACTGAAAGAAATACCAGTTCCACGCAGAAAGTAAGAATCAGTTTCTGATAACTACTTTCAGTTCAGATATGTTCATGCTTTCAGAACCACTTCTTTTATAGTGAGTGTCTTATTAAACTTCCTAAAATAGTTATAAAATAGATGTTCTTTTCCCATTAAACAACAAGATCAACCTAATGGGAGAATAGAGCTCATTTTTACTCCTGGGATTTCACTTGAGGAGATTGTTGAAGCTTGCTTCAGTCAAACATCCAGTGCAAATTCACTGGCTAAGCGCCAGATCAAAGAACTACAGTACTGTTCAAAGTGCCATGAGCTACAATCTGATTTCCAGAGGCATGAAAGAAAATGGAAGGGAAAAGCAAAGAAGTAAAAGATGGACAGATTGTTTAAAGTTATAGTATAGTGGCAAAGGCCAATGATATACAGAAAAAAAGTAAAAAACAAAGCCACACTATAACTCTGGTAGTATTTCTATTTTCATTCCAGTAGGGGAAAATATTAAAAAAAATAAAAATTATCCAAGTATATGATAAAAGCAAAATGTTGGTTATGGACAGACAAGATCAGGAAGTATCGAAAAGATTGGACTACTTGGTAAAAGTATATTCTCTAAATCTGAAAACACATGACTATGAATTTCAGAGAACTCAGGAAAAAGTCCTGGCAAGTGATGGCTGTAACAACCCAGTTGCAGAATGTTTTTAAGTCAGTAATAAAGAAGCTTGTCTTGCTACTGTGGGTATTTTAACAGCAAATTATATTTTCACATCAAGTTCCAGTCTAAAGTTAAAATATTTAGCTTACACTATTTCTATTGGTACATTTCCTGAAGAAAAAGTGCAGTCATTTGCAGGTATTATGGGTAGAAGTGTCCTCTAATGCTCAGTATCTGTTTTATTTTATTTTATTTATTTTATTTATCTTCTGCAGTATTACCCTCCTGCTTTAGCCATAACAGCAACTTAGAGTCCAAACGTATTTACTCTGGATGCTAGTGTGGAATCTCCTGGGGAAACTGTTACATCCACTCTCACTTGCTGGGGTGTTGGGGGTGTAACATTCTCCAAATCCTTGCATACAATAAAAAAATGTGCAGTTTAAAAGAAATAAAGCACATGGGGATAAACTATGTACTCAGACAAAAGAAGAAAAGTATTTTCTAGCTTGCAGGTATATTGAAACTCAATAATTACAAGCAAAATAGAAAATTAGGAACTACAAGTAATGTAGGAACTACAAGTAAAACTGATGCATAATTGAGTTGTGTCCCATTGAGAGACATTCAGCTCAGAATTCAAACTTGAACAGATTTAATTCTTGCCTCAAAATCATGTCAGTGCTGTTTATAGTACTAAATTTGAGAAAGAAAAAGATGAAAAAGAAAAAGAAAGAGAAAAGGGGAAGAGGAAAGGGGGAAAGGGGGAGGGGAGGGAGGCGAGGCGAGGCGAGGCAGGGCAGGCCAGGCCAGGCCGGGCCGGGCAGGGCAAGGCAAGGCAAGGCAGCTGAATTTTTGTGTAGAGTTTTAGACTCATTTGAGAAGAGAAAGCAAACCAGTTACTTTGCTGAGAAGGTTCAGTCTCTAGATTAATTTAGATAGATTTCTTTGGGTTTTGACTTTTGCTTTTTTCCTATACAGAGACACAGATTGCAGTTAATTTTGCTACAAGTCCAAGCATCTTCAAACTGCAAAATGGAAAAACGTGAAGTTGTGTAAAAACTAAAATTCATGAAGCTTGTTTATTGACACTTCTCTTCTCACAACACATTTCTGAGATGCCAGCATTATTTTCTGTTCATATTATGGCTATGTTTCAGGATAAATAAAGGCACTATAATCTTGTATTAGGCAGTTCATCACAGTTATTTTCATTTAATTAAATTATGTAAAAACAAGGATGGTGTACAAGAACTACTGAAGACCTCCTGCCATTGGCCACAAGAACAAAGTGGAAAAAGGTGTGACACTGGAAGAATGATATTTGGCAATACTGCTAAATAAAAGAGGATCAAAGAATGGTGTCTCTGAGTGAAATAGCATCCCCAGTGTCATCTCTCTTTACAGCTGTGTCATTCTAGAAAAAAACAAGACCAAATGAAACCACTAAAAATTAAGCCCAGACAATCAAAAGCATTCAGGGAAGACATCAATGACTTTACTGAGTGTAGCTGGCAATGTTTTGTCAGCAGAGAACTTCAGGTGTGGGTTCTGCGAAGAGAGACTGGGACTGCCTTGCATGCTGTAGAGCATGGCTAAGCCCATAAGGCCAGGTAGTGGCTTCTCAGTGATAACATAGTCAAGAAAGTCAGGAGTGAAAAATGAGAAACAGTTCTGCAGGCAGCAAGGTTGCACAAGAAGGTGGTGGGGGAGAGAGGGAGGGAACAAGTGCTCCAGACAGCAAGGCAGTGATTCCCTTGCAGCCCATGAAGAACCGCTGGAAGCAGATCCCACTGTAGCCCGTGGATGACCCCACACTGCAGCTGATGAGCAAGCCCCAAAAACAGCTGTAGCCTGTAGGATAGACCTATGCTACAGCAGCAGAGCAAAAGTGTTAAGGGCAAGAAAAGCAGAGAGAAGCTGTTACCCACAACCGCCTACTCCCTGTCTCTTCTGTGCCACTCGGAAGGGGGAGGTAGAGGATTCAGTAAAAAAGGAGTCTTTATCTCAACCCATCAGCTTTTTCAGCTTATTTTCTCCCCTTTTGATGTTGTGGGGCAGAGAAGAAGAGAACAGCTGAGTAAGGGTCAGGCAGGTGGCCAAGATCACTCCACCATGATGATGAAACAGGGTCTCTAATCAGTAGCCCAGCATGAGAATTTGCACACTGCCCTTCTCTTGTTTAAAAGTAATGGTATACACAAAGATAGAAGCTGTGAGAAAAAAGTGCCAATCACTTTCTGAAGGCCTGAAGGGAAAATTCTTTCAGTGCAACCTCAGACCCAAACTGTGGAATAAAAAAAGTATTTTTAGAAAGCTCCAGCTGTATTCTGTTAAGGCATGAACATATACTTTTGTAGATTCAGAAAATGTTATGGTCATTTAGCCTAACCTCTTGTGTAAGATAGGCAATAGTATCCTAGTCAGTGACTTCTGCAATTAGTCATTAACCTAGAAATTCTCTCTTTACTTTTTCTGATTTAGATCTACTACTGACTACTGTGTTTACAGGCTAGCTTTTATTTTAATTAAAAATAAATATTATCGGGTGAGAGTTGAAATTTTTTTGAAATTGCTCCTGTAAACCTCTTGTGTCATTGTGTCTTTTATTATTCTTTGGTGATTAATTCCTTGGTGTCATGGAGGTAGCTGCCTATATGTTGCTTGCAACCCTGCTCTTTCTTGTAGTCTCTTGTTAATGTGGCAAGCAAAAAAATAGCAATTTTGTTACCTCATTCCCACCAATCCAGATATCGGTGCCTGATTTAACCTACCATTAAAAATGTCAGCCTGTAAAAGTACAAGCACTTTTTACATTACTGTGGAACTTGAAATACCAGAGTCACATTTAGCTGCTCTAACTCATTATTTTAAAAGAGTATATTGTGCAGTAATGTGAGGTAAGAGATGGTAACATTTTCTCATAGATCAAATACATACCATAAATCTGTAAAGGTTAAGGAGTTCAGATCCACTGCTTTTGACAGAAGATCTGCCAAATTTACTGAATACACATAATTTCTGATACTATAAAAATAAGCTGTCCTCAACTGCAGGCTGCATAAGTCTTCATTTAACAAAAACAATACCTCAGTTAGCATACTGTTTTAGAATTTCTAATCCCAGCATAGAGTGTGTTTCTTGCTTGTGTTAAAAACTTCTAGTGCATAGTTCAGAGGAATAAAAGAATAAGCAAATTAAAACCACAATTTCCATGCTATCTTTGTAGTAGAATTTGAGCAGCCCTGAAAAATATCCTGTGCATGTGCATACACCCACAGAGAAGGCTGTGGGTGGTAAATTCATTGACAAGCAGTTAAAAATAAAAGGCAAAGCCCACTTGGTTAATTGCTCATGTTGCTTGCTTTCACAGTTGGCATTTCTCAAATCAAAATGAAGTACTCTTTTCTAACATAGACTTTTAAGACAACAGAAATGTTGAGCTGTTTACAAACCAAGTAAACCATTTCCCAAAATTTTACAACTAGCATATCTTTAACTTTCACATGTAACGCGTGAAAGAACCAGAACAACAATAACAACCATCAGTTTTAAAATTTTAGGTGGATGTATAAATATAAACTAAGTTGTTTGCTATCAGTGTCTCAGTACAATGACACCTACATGGAAATCAGGTAAGTTGAAGTTGTTATGTGATACAGTAGGATGAAAACCTTAAATTTTTTCACTGCTTTCCAGTGAGCATTATACAGATATTTAACTCAGCTGATTAGAGCATCATGCTAATAGTCTCAGGGTTATGGGTTTGATCCCTACAAGAGCCATTCGTTTAAGAGCTGCATGTGGTGACCCCTGTGGGTCCCTTCCAACTCAGAATATTCTGCGATTCCTTGTGTAGCCAGGAGGAATTTCACACGTTCTATGATGAGAGCAGCTGTAGTTCTCATAAGGCCCAACTGGTGAGCGGACCAAAACTATTCCCTCAATCAACACTGTCTTCTCAACTGATTGATATGATTGGTGAGTAAGACCAGCCCTCTCTTGGTATGCAGTTGGTGAATGATATACGGCAAGTGCTTCATTTCTCCACTGACTATCATTGAATCTTTGAATGACACAGTCAGGTTTCTTCGTCTGCATTGATGATTTCAACAGCTGGATAAGATGAATCCCCATGCCATACTGATCTCCAAATTCTTGGAAGACATTAATAACAATTTAGCTGTACAGAAGATGTAGAAAACATCTTGAGGATGTGATTCTAATTAACTGATTTTATTCTACTTAATTGAGAACTGATTGGTAATATGGATGTGGAGCCTACCTAGAAAGACTAAGTATGAAATGGCTACATCTGTAATCTTCAAAATCAGATAGCAGAAATACAGTAGAACCAAAATAGGAATGCAAACTTCAAGAGAAATAGGAATTTGTATGAAAAGATTTGCCACAAACTGTGAGCCTTGTGAAGGAAAATATGAAGTGTTATGAGTGATAAACCTGGCTAAACTGCATGTTTTCATTAGAAACCTGGCTCAACTGCATGATCTTGAGCAAAAGAGGAAAGCATTCAGAAAATGATAACTTTTATCCAAAGAGCAGACAAAAATGTGTTAGTAGTGACTTCATCTACTTGATGGAATACCTTATCTTTCTGGGTCCCTTCTAAACTTATGATTTATGAAGGACAGTGACCTTTTGCAAAGTGTCAGCTTATATTTATATGAATACCATAGGTAGCTTAAATGATTTTTTGTTCCCCAATTCCTTTTGTCATTCAGGCTGTTCTTTTAACTTACACTCTCACCCCTAGGCATGTTGAGATACAGTTTAATAAATCAAAAATATCCTGAGGACCAAACTGAAACTGGTTTCCATTAGTTATTTTTGTTTCATCTTCCTCTCATTTTTTACTGATTTATTGCAATATAATAAACTTGAAAAAATAGAAGTTAAAATTACTTAGTGGAAACCGATGTTGAAAATTCTTACTGTGAACTGCTTATGAACATCCCCCCCCTCCCAAGCCACTTATTTTTAATTATATATTTAAATATTAGGGGCATATTTTCCACCTGGTAGTTGATTCAGCATATTGCACCATAGTTTCTGCTTTCTAATTAGCTGTATGGCTTTTTTTTTGCTATGTAGATAAAATACAAAATGAAAAATCAGCAGCGGCTGTAGCTCCCAGTCTTCAGACAATAATTTTCTTTCCATTTACTTCCTCCTTTTTATTGAATCTTATGATAGAAGTGTCCAGCTACATAAATGTGCAAGACCTGGTGGCAGACAAATAAGACCAGCACCTGTTCAGAACTGCAGCTTATAAGAAACTCATAAACAGCTGCAACAATAAGCAGCAGCCAAAGTGTGTCTGGAGTGTCACTGAGCACACAGAAGTGAGGACAGTTGGGTTAGTGAGGTAAACAAACACGTTCATAGGCCTTCAAACAATTCAGAACTGTGAGGACTATATAATAATGAATTGTAAGCATTTATTTTCAGGCGTACATTACCTACTTGCTAAAGTGTTTAGAATTCATAAATAGATTTTTTTTTTAAAGACCCTTGTCCAAAACATTCAAATGACCATTTTTTTAAAAAAGATCCTGGTCATGTTCTCACATTTTTCAACTTTTTTTTGTTAAAGGAAAAGAAAAATATTTTTGTCTGTTTTCCCTGAATCTATTATGTTACAAGGAAAGTAACACACTACATTATTATATAGTAGAACTTTCTTGAAACGCACTACATTATTATGTAATGTGTAACAGTAACACACGAATTATTTCTTCATTAATGGAATATTATAGAATATATTTGATAAAATATATTTCTGGACCAGGAATACTTGTCAGAAATCTGATGGTTTCAAAAGCAAGGATATCCCTCTTTTCAATAATGACAATAACTAGCACTACATCTGTACTCTGCTTGACTCAAATGGATCTGGAATGCTGAAAGCACAGCTGAGACAGTACAAGGGATTGAACTCAATTATGTGGACAGGAAGTTTGGGTGGATGTTTCAACACAGTATCTTATACTGATAGTGTTGAATGCTGATGTTAGAATTCTGTGCATTTCATTTTCTGACAGAAATATTGGGTCGGTGTGTTTCTGTTTTTGTGGGAGTTTTTGCTTGTTTTGGTTTGGCTTTTGTTGTTTTTAAAGTTTTTAGGAAGATGAAATTGTAGCTGTATAATCAGCAATACTTTCTGCCGCCATTTTGATATTAATTTCCAAGTCTTGATTTTTTGCTTTTCCTTTAGGGGCCCTTTGAAACTAGTATTGAATACATACGCTGCTATTTGAGTTCCAGAAGTGTTTTCAATCATTCTGAGTACTTCATATATATCTGTCAACTCATGAGCTCATGATTGCAAAGTATCTTTTGCTACAGGTGTTGAAATCAGTAATAGAACTTTCTTGAAATTATTACTCATACAAAAAAAAAAAAAAGCTGAAATGCAACTATCCACAGAATCAGTAGATTTCTTTTTCCCTTGTATTTCTTCTCTGCCTTTACAGTTGTTTGGCCTCTGGTCCTAGTGTAGTTTCACTGCCTACACATTTGATAGCTCTAAAATATTTCATGCCAGAGAAGAAAAGGAAAAAAAAAACCAAACACTTTCTGTCCTAATTTATCTTCTGGTACTGTCAGTAAATCTTACAAAAGAAGCATCCTACAAGCTGTAGAGGAAAAACATATAAGTTAACCTTTAAATACTTTAAATAGTTGCTGCCTTCTGTTTCAGTGAAACATACTGAAGGAAACTTCCTTACAAACTGTTTTTGAAAGTTGCACAGGGTAATGTGTCCCTTAACGAGTCAAAATAAACATGTACAATAACTGAAAACACTCTATTCTTGAAAATATTTTCAAATCCTGTGCACAGATGGATTGAGAGTTTAATTACAGCAACCTTTGAGTGTCACAAACATCGCTGTTCTCTCAGAGCTGGATAAACAGCAACAAAACTATCCATCAGTATCTAGTTTGACAGATATATATATCAGTTATGATTGCAAAAAGATGTTATTTCATTTATGTCACCCAAACATCCAAAAAAACCATGCAATATCCTTCCTATTGGAAGGATGTCTATTTTTAGATATCCAGTGATGTATTTCAAGTATAGCAACAATAATTATCAATTTGCAAAGGCCTAATTAATGTTTGAGTTTACTTAAAATGATGTTCTGAGTTCTTGCTTTTTGGTGCATATGTGGAAACACACACACTACCGAATTCTCCTTAGAGCATCCCCACTGCTGAGAAGTTTCATCTCAACTGGAGAGTTTTTCTGCAATAGCATTCCAGTAATAATCTATGGTCGTGTATACAGAACTGCAGCATATTGCCATGTATTCTTCTAATATAGATCTAAATGCTTTGTAAAGACTTTGTAATGAATCTTACTATGGCAATTATGAATACAAATGAAATAATACTCTCTTTTTTTTGGTGTTTTCTTTACCAAATAAAAAACCCTCTCTATTTTATACTAAAATGTGAAATTTAAAAGCAAAACCAAAAGAGAAATAAGCTAATTGCATATTTTATACTGAGAAATATACTTTCAAAACCCTAGGTAGTGAATAATTACCTATTCCAGCATCCCAGTGCCACAGTGGAACAAAACAATAACCATTGTGAAGAAAGGCAGTCAATAAGGTAAATATCATTCTACAGAGCTTATGGGATAGTAATGTATAATGTCACAGCACGTGTTATTTTAATTATCTTCAAAATAATACACAACGCAGACCATCTTGTGCATAACAGTATATATTTGTAGGTTCTGCTTATGTATACTTGGCTCTTACTTTATTCCAAGAGTTGGTGCGGATTTGCACTTCCCTTCAGCTTCTACAATACCTTTCAGTGATTAGGAAATATTTAAATGGGTGAATGCAGACAAGCTGAATTTATTCCACTAGTGCTTAGAAGTGGCTATTTATTCCACTAGTGACTTAGAAGTGAGCCACCTGTGGCAGGGAAGCCAGTTACTTTGATGTTGCACTGTGAATGAGCTAGTATATCCTACTATACAGTATAACTTTGGATCAGAAATGTTTATGTGCCATCAATACTTTAATTTGTTCACAGGGTCATTTAGAATCAGGATGAAATGTTTGTTTTCTGAGGGAAATATGAGGACACGTGTTTTCATCACGTTGGTAAAAATTCAAAATACTTTAGATGATTTATGCTGTTTGTGATAACATAAACTGAGCAGAAGGAAGACAAAGTTCCCACCCTAGTTTCTACTCTAACACTTAGAAAATTCCCCAATCTAGAAAACACACTGAAATTGTTTGCAACTATGACAAAAGTGTGTCTGATTTTGTTGCTGAACAGAAGGGGGCTGATTAAGTGTTTCATATTCAGAATGTAAGCTTGAAAAAGGACCATTCTACACTTCTCAGACATTTTATTTCTAAATGTAGATGTTTTTTAAAGTTCACAGTTTTTAAGACTTTGGTATTTTCATTTTCCTATCCCATTTTAAAAGATCATTGTGGAAGGACTTGACATAATTATTACGTCTCCCCTGTGTTTTATGGATAAGACTTATATAGCCAGGTGCTTCTTGTAACCACTTTTAATCATTCATTTCTAAAAAGGCAATTATAAATTCCCTATCCATGGTAAACATTTAACCTCTCATGTCAGCAGGGCCTATCTTGTTGTTCTAAAGAGATTTTAGCTGTGAAGTGAAGATGGATTGAATTAAGTGTTTCAGCTCCCTGGAAATTATATGAGCATCCTACCAACATCACTCTAATCAGAAAACTATTTCCACTCTTCTGCCTTAAATAGTATCAGTCCAGGATGTGTACAGGGAGGCTTTTAAAAATTTCACTACCAACTGTCCCTCAAATGGTACAAAGTGACATTGCAGTTGAATAGAAGGTGCTGACTCTTATCTGTGGTTAATAGCATTCTATAGCATCTTTTGCTAGCCACCATTCAGCTGCCAGTTAGCACAAAGCCACGTCTTCACGACTTTTAAAGGGTCTGCATTAATACACCCAGACAATCAATGGTTTCTGCCCCTTCCACAAGGACATTGGTTTGTTACTGCTGCTAGATGCTGTCAACAGAAAACGACACAGGAGTCGCAAAAGGCAAAATGGTGTCAATTTAATCAGAGAATAGACAAAAGGCAAACAATGCTGTCCTGGAAAGGGGTATAGCAAGGAGACTCAGAGGTTGGCGTAAGCTACACTTGGCAGGTCCCAGTGAAACCAGATTGAAATTCAATGATACGAAATCCAGCAATGTGACACACAGGATGAGAGCTGTTGTTTCTATTCAATTAAAATCAGTGACTGCTGCTGGCGTAAAATAAATTTGACAAAATACCAAGAGAATCTGTATTGTAGGTCAAACTATTTTCCTTCTAAACTGAAAGAAAATAACAGTGGGAAATGAGTAAGTGCAATTGTTGTCTAAATTACACAAAATAATAATAAAAAAGTCATCCTGCAATTTCCTGTTCACTGTGAAGTTAAAAAAAACTCTACTGATTGAGCTGATTCCACTAAAAAACTAAGCAATTTAAAGTGTTTACATATTTATGAAAGTAGGCTGCAAGAATCAGAAGATTTTTTGTTTTGGAATTCATACTGTTTTGCATGTAACTTCTCAAATACCTGCTTATTTTCAAGGATTTATAGAAAAATAACATGATCTTCCACCTTATTTGTGAAAAAGCTGGTTTTAAAAACAGTCCAGTTATGCATTTCTTTAATGTGTGTGTGTCCTGTACTGACAGGATACTGAAGGGACTCTATGTCAACGCAAAATTTGCAGCTTCCTCCTTCATCTCTGAGGTGAGTCTTGTAAGGAAAGCTTGGTGCTCAGCCAGGGAGGGATCCAAATGGTGTCTGATCTGAGCTGCCTTGGTTAGGAAAACAGATCTCATATTAGAAGAATGAATTGCACATGTCCTGTAGCCTAGATGCAGGTTTGCAAACATTTAGGCTCAGGTTCTCTTTGTCTAATATTGAGCACCAAGTAAGTGTTCTTTTCTAGCTGATGTAAATCCAGAGCGTTATTCAGTGTTCTGAAGTTCTGAATCAACTAGAAATACCTTATGTTTCTCTCCTCTGCACACACAAGAAATGTAAAAGTTGATTTTCTAATATTATTTGGTCCTTCGTGTATGTACATGAAAAAATCATGTGACGAATGATAAGGATAATTGTTACTGTTCAGAAATCTCCCAAGATTCTTTTTTCTTCTATGTAAACTATTAAGATGGGAAGATATTGGAAAGAAAAAAATCTTTATGTTTTTGAAAATATGCACTTAAATTAAGAATGCAAGATGCTCAAGATGATATAACTGCTATGGTCAGGTGAACCAGCTGTTTACCAGTTAGTGGTAATAAGTGAATGCTTACATTAATAAACTTTTTGACTAATTAATCCATTTAACTTTCTTGTTCTCTTTTGCTGATTATTTTCTGTAGTAAAAAAAAGACCAGACTGTTTGCAAAGACCTTTACATATACGTGTATAGAATTTCTTGACCTACATAATAAGTCTAGAACTTATTTGTGTATTCTGAAGACCTTTATGGTCATCTGCCTGTCATTTCTGCCTGTAAACTACTCCAAAGTAAATGAAAGTAACTGTAATCAAAATGACTTTGTAGGATGTAAAGTGGCGAGGGCAGGTGTCAACCTGGTAACAGCTCTTCAGTCGTATGGCATTCTGCTGTGGGAAACAGCTGGACTGTGATTTATGAATGAGGATTCGTTAAAAAAACATCAGTATTATCCTGCATGGACAATTACTCTGGTGGGAAGCCACCTAAACTCAAATCCAATGTGAGGCAGACTGCTGGCCTTCTGAAATAGTGTGTCATAAACAGTCACAAGCAAGTAGACAGTGAAATGAGGTGAAGATGCAGCTGCCTAAACCTGATTTGCTGTTCTGAGCAAGACACTTACCCTTGGCTTTATCTATCCTACCATTAGATATCTGAAAGATAAACTCTTACCATAAACTGAGTATGTCTCCAATAAAACAGATGGAAAGAAGCATACATATTCCATAGAATTTCGGATGGGATCACTGGTGCCTTGGAAGTGCGTCTTTTTCTCTATTGACAACCATTTTGGTTTGCAGTCTGAGGTGCTTATTTTAAGGAGCTTCAATGTTAGACAACATAAAATGAGCACCTAATTTAATGACGTTCATTTCTGAGCAGCAACAAGTTCTACAGAAATGTAGTAGGGCTTTAAAAAGCTACTTTTATGAGTGTTAACAATGTAGCATGTCAGATAATATCTTTGGAAATTATGAAGTCATTGTGATGAAAAAACTATTAAAAGTAAAAAAAAAAAAAAGAAAAATTTAAGAAAGCTTTTCTTTTTTTCCAGTGTACAATCACTGGATTTCATATATGACAGAAATTTTGTATTTAGATTTTATATATTTGAAGCAATATCTTTTCTGTGGAGTGTGAATTTAATTGATACTTTTGGTGGATCTGAACTGTTTTTCTACTACAAGTAACAATCATGAGAAGTTTGTACGTGTATGGACCTTTCTATTCATAACTGTCAGCAGATTTCTTTAACATTATTGAGAATAAAATTTTTAAAAACCACAGTATTTTTTAAAAGTTAATTTAAATTATAGTTACATACATGGTAGAAGGCTTCAACTTCCCCGAAAAAACACAAACGAAAAAACAACCAAACCAACCAAACAAAAAAAAACCACTAAAGGTCTTATTTTTTAGTCATAGTTTTTGTTGGTTTTTTGTTGGCACTGTGTGTGTTTTCATGCACATGGCTCTGCATGTGTGTGTGTGTAAATACATTCCAAATGTAGCAACTATGTGCAACATTCTTGTTTTGTCATGAGCCTGGATTCAAGACTTTTTCCAGACAGGCAGCATCTTTTTCACTCTTGAGCTAGAAGTTTAAGATAGGTCAAGTCAAGTATCTCCTGAAAATTCCTATTTAATTCTTAAGGGGGACTAGATGATTACTTTATAAGGGTATCTACGCAGTAGAAGTCTAAAGTTATTATGATTAATCCCACCCTATGAATATGTTGGAGGAGAGATGTTACGCTTGGTTTTGATACAAATGTCAGCAAAATCTTGCATATGGAGTTCCAATAGACAGTCAAAAGAATACAGAGATTTTTGTCTAGACTTCCTTATACCATACTAATCTTTTATTTACATATATTGAAATGCAAAGGATGAGTTTTGATTTGTTGTATTTTGAGAGTAGAACACTAAGTACCTTAATTAATATATTTTGGACATTAAACATCTAAAGAGAAAACAGTCTGATTTTGTTTCTGATCCAAAATTTCACAGCATTTTTGTGGATACTTGGATTTTTGACCAGGGAAGTGTATTAAGACATCAGAAAAACCAAAGATATTTCAAAAGTAGTGGCACAATAAATTACATATTTTCCTGTTTATAGATGAAAAGCTGCCTTAATTTGGTAAAAAACATCATTTAACTAGATTCAGTTGGGAGTGACTCTATTTGATCACAGGGGTTGTTAAAATAGCACACAACGACAACCAAGTATTCAGACTGGATAAAACCCTAAGTAATCTGATATCATGGCTGACTGTTTTCAGCCAGGGACTTCCTGAAGTCCTTTCTGCCTGAACTATCAAAGAATGCTATTCATTTCTCATCACAACAATACTTTCTTGATCCTCCCCATTCCAAAAATTGTCAAGAATTTCTATAGTTCAAAAATACATTTCTGCTTATCTGAACACTGTGCCATGAGATCCATATTCTCTTTTCCTCCTCTACAATGTAAACTGTGCCAGACAACATTATAGACAGAATCATCACTGAAATCCATAAACCTACAGATCTACACATTGCTATATTTTCTACATGGCAAACAGTCAGGTATTTTCTTCTCAGGAAACCATCCTGTATTCTATTCTTGCCTTTACTTTTCCACGCCCTTATGAACCCTGGTACAATAGTTGCTTCAGGGAAATTCAGAGTTTGAGAATGCTACAGCAAAAGGGGAGGAGAATTACACAAAGGTCTGTAAATTAAGAGTTGTTGCACTTTATGAATGCACCTTAAACCCTCTGCAACAGTGAAAATGTAACAATTGAATGAAATAAAATAGGGTGAAGTTGAGGTCTGTGTGAAGAATCTTCATAAGTACATGGGAGAAATAGGTCCTGAAACGTGCACATATGGAGGATAATATTATTATTTTCAAGAGGCAACAAAAGTTGAAAAACCTGAGCACCTGTAAGAGAATATGAAATAATCTGTGTATGAAGAGGAGCTGAGCTAAGCCCTGAGAGACAGATGGAAAAGAGCTATTTAAGAAACGCCATCATATGTTGACTTTAAAGTCTTTATTCAGTTGCTTTTCCTGTATTGAAACTCTATTTGTTTCAGATTATGATGTGCAAAAAGAGGGAAAGGAGTGTGAAACCAGTGGAAATGTGGTCGAAACAAAATAAACAATTCCGGTGCAGACTCACCTCAATGGCTCTGTGCAGTTCTGGGCACCTCAACAAAAGAAAGATATTAAGCTATTGGAAAGTGTCCAACGAAGAGCCATGAAGATGGTAAATGGCCTAGAGGGCAAGCTGTACAAGAAGTGGCTGAGGTCACTTGATTTCCTTAGCCTGGAGAAGAGGAGCCTGAGGGGAGGCCTGATGGTTGTCCACAGCTTCCTCATGAGGGGAAGTGAAAGGGCAGGCACCAATCTCTCTGGTGACCAGCAACAGGACCAGAGGGAACAGCCTGAAGCTGTGTCAGGGGAGGTTCAGCCTGGATATCAGGAAAAGGTTCTTCACCCAGAGGGTGGTTGGATGCTGGAACAGAGTCCACAGGGAAGTGGTCACAGCACCAGCCTGACAGAGCTCTGGAAGTGTTTGAACAATGCTCTTGGACACATGGTGTGATTTCTGGGATGTCCTCTGCAGGGCCAGGAGTTGGACTCAATCATCCTAACGGGTGCCTTCCTACCCAGGATACTCTACAAAACACAACTTAATAGTACATACAGAGGTAGAGAGAATTCATCTTTGGACTCCCTCAGAAACATTTCTGTCTTTGATACTGTTAAACTGTGGGTTCATACTGTATCCTTCTGATCTCCCTGCCATGTCCCTTTCCCTGGTTTCCTCTGCCTTTGGTGTAGAAGATGAGATTTAGATTATTTTAATGGTCTTGTCCTGAACTTTATCCTGAAAGATAATCCAACACCCGCTGAAAGAATTTTGTACTAGTTACTAGAGATGGAAAAATTATTTTTCAAAAATAACTGCATCCTTAAGCTCTCTTACACCTTTCATTTTTATTTATGTACTAAATGGTGTGAACACCTTTCTGCAGGGTAGAAATTTTTAGCCATGATAAATCCAGTACTGGATAGATGCACAAATAGACTCTTTAAAAAAAAATGTTTAAAATAATCCTATAACCTGTAGGTTTAGTAATTCTTTGCTCTAAGTGGTTTTGTATGTAAGTTTTCTGTATATTGAATAAAGCATTGAACAAACTCTGAAAGATCTTTCTCATTTCTTACTACCATGCATACATGGACAAAATCAGTCAAGCAGGAAAATAAAGAGATAATGAGAAACTAAGAATCTGTTTGCATTCCCAAGGGGCTCTTTGTGTTCAGATATGATATGTCCACTGTAACTTTAGTAGTTAAAAGGAGGATTTCACTTGAAGTGCTGGATGAAGGATTATAGATCCAGAAGAAAGGAAAAAATAAGAAAGAAGAAAAATTACCTTCTTACTCAAAGGTTCAAAAAGTTTAAAACTAGATAGATTTTTACCTAAAACTTTCAATCTAAACCAAACCAGACCAAACCAAATCAAACAAACTGTAAAGAAAACACACAAGAGTCAGTAATAATAATTAAAAAAAAAAAAAACTAGCAAAAAACCCCAAAATCCCCCAAGAAAACCCATTAAAATAGTATATGTGAGAAGAAGTTGTTGTGCATAAGATAGATCAGGGTTTGTTCTGGTTTTTTTTTTTTTTTTTTTTAAGACATGGATAAACTGACAGATACTTGCAAATTTCCATGTTCACAGATAAAACAAGGGCTTGCCTTTCTGAAAGAGTAAAGAGGTTGGAGACTTTTCAGGATTGTGGAGTAACATTTACATTTAAGAGCTTAAAAATTATTTAATTATTTTTTCAATATCTAAAGAAGGTGAGGATTTACTGGATTTTTTAGGGTATTTAAGTACACTTACATTTACAAACAATCACTGCAACAACTAATCAAAAGTGTGAAGGCTTAGCATCTGAACTTTAATGAATTCAATTACACACCTTAAATGGATGCCTAAATACCTTTTGCATTTAATCCAGTATGTTTTATTTGTTGTGATGTTTCTACATGCTGAGGTAAAAGCTTCTCTTTAATATCCTGCCTTTATAGAAACCATTTGTTTATCGCTTGATGTAATAGCAATAAATGTCATTGAAGACTATGCTGAAGCTTACTGAAAATTTCTGAAAAAGAGTAGAGAAATGGGATAACTTTTATCTTTTTCTTCTGATCTAATGGAGGTGGGCAAACCAAATTTTTATTTTAGAACATAATTTTAAGATAAGAACACCTAAGATGTCATTAAACTCCTTCAATTAGATAAGAGATGCACTAAATATTGTAATATGTTCATACCACAGAGTAACAAGCTGTTATTCTTTCACAGGCTACTCTTCCCCTCTTATTTGGCCCAGATCACACCCTTCTCTGGCTTTTAAAACTGTGAACTTCTCAGTCTTCAAAGGCCTTTCTTTTCATCCTTTTTTCTTCGACTAATGGAAAAAGTGGTGGGTGACATATTTCATATTTTATATTTCAGATACAGCTGTACAGGAGCTATTTACAGCATGTATTTGTCATAGGGTTTTGCTAATTGAAATGTAACGTGCAGATTATGCACATCAAAAACACTTTTCCTATGACTAAATTAATCCATGCTATTCAGAGTACAAGCATGATACTAGTGGTTCCTTTAAGTAGTCTGGCTTTCTATATCGGTTAAACATCAAACATGCCTACTTTGACACAAAGTGTTTTCATAATAAACAAAGTACATCACTTAGATTTTTCGTCTTCTGCCTGT